>NC_068978.1:12185000-12499375 GCF_016808095.1 Vigna angularis | reverse complement strand
ATCAATTCAATACATGAGAGTTTCAAAGGATTACATCGGTTCCACAACAACAATGAAAGTTTAGTTCACCATAGACATGGTGAAACTAGATGAAAAACAATGAAAGAATGAAAGGAAGAACCCTAGAAGTTTAAGAATAGAGCTTGAGCATCCAAAATCCTCTTCCGAGGGGTGAAGAAAGTGTGATTTTGCCTCTTTCTATCCAAAGATACTAACTTTAATTCGACTAAAACCTTATATAGTTTCCTAAAGATTACAGAAAATAGGCCCAAGCCCAAATAAATGGCGCTCATCGGCACTTTTCCCGCTCAGTGGTAAGTGCGGGTCTTCAGAATTGACGCTCAGCTGTAGTTTTAGCCCTCAGCGGTAACTGCAATACTTCAAAATGCCGCTTAGCGGTAAAATTGGCGCTCAGCGGTGACTGCGGCTCTTCTTTTAAGCACTTTCACTTCCTTTCTTGAGTCCAGCTCCTTACTACTTCAACTTCTTTCATCTAATTCATCTCAATTCATGCAAAAACAAGGAAAACCAAGCATAAAACCCATCCAACTCTCTTATTTCCAAAATATAAGCAAAAGCATGATTCCAAGCTATTTTCTAAGTCATAAAGGTTTTTTTTATGTCAAAATTAAGTATAAAAATAACAGTTTTTCAACTGTTATCAGAACCCCAAACTTAGAACTTTGCTTGTCCTCAAGCAAACAAGATGTAACTTAGTCTTCCACCAATCCATACAATGGTTCACCACATTCAAAACTCTTTCTTTCAAGATAAGTAATTACTCAAATCAGCTCATCATAAAGAACTTAGTCAAGATGCACACATGCTTTGGTGTTCACATAATCACATAGTATCCAACAAATGTTATTCTCATGAATGATCAATTAACTAAGCATAGATGTAATCATGTGCTCATGGAATCTTTCCTCACCAGATAAAGTGTTTCACTCAAATACACAAGTGTATAAGAGGTCACTCATTCACTCTACTATCAGAATGTTACATGAGTCAACTTCGCCTTTCATTTAACCACAATCAAACACATTCACAAGCAAGTATCATCACAAGGGATTTTCAATGGCTTATAATGTGGTTGGGCTAACAAGAAATCCTTGAGTTAAGTGAATCATCTAAACACAACCATTCTTCCTTCTTCCCAACTTTCGTTTGCATTGAGCGTTTCTTTTTCTTTCTTTTCTTTCCCTTTTATTTTGCTTTTCACATGCTTAGCTCAATGCTTTTTATTTTCCCTTTCTAGACTTCCCAACAACCCCAAACTTGAACATTTATCAATACCACAAGATATCTTCAACTCAACTCAAGGTAAAGCTTTTCAAAAAGGGTTTTCTATCATGTTCAAGGCTAAGGGTTCAAAGGATAGAACACATTGTGCTCTCTTTCATTGGGCTAAAACCATGCATTTGGCTAATAAAGGGTTACCAAAGAATGGCCTTGATCATATGATACATACAAGCAAATGATTCAATCATAGAAATTTGGGCAAAGTCACTCATGCTTTCAATGTAATAACACTCAACCACAAAAACTCTAGATTTCAAAACCTCGCACATAAGCTCATCCAATCATTCCAGATACACATTTTGCTTAGCATCATAATCACAATCACAACATCATGCATATGTTCACATAGCTTGTGAACAACCACCTGTATATCAGCATATGGTGCATAATCTCAACATCAATCTATATCCAAGCATCATCAAGCAATACTCATCATACATAAATCACAAGCAAACCATCATAACAGATAAAAATTCACACTAAGTACATCACAACCTATTCTAATAACAGAAACAAATAAGTTCAACAGTGCAAAACAAAAGATAGAAAAAGAATAATCCTGCTCTAGAGGTGATAACATCTATCAGTAGATGCTATCTCAGCTCCTCATCAACCCAGATTGACATCCGAATCTTCCTCCTCTCCTTCTTCTTCAGCATCTTCAAAGTCATCCTCATCATCCTCATGATCATTGATAACAGTTGAAAAACTGTTATTTTCATGCTTAAAATTGACACTAAAAGCAACCTTTACACTTAGAAACTAGCTTGAAATCATGCTTTTACCAATATTTTCAGAAATAAGAGAGCTGGACAGGTTTATGCTTGATTTCAGTGTTTTTGTGCAGGTTTTAAGGTGAATTTGGTGAAAGAAGTGAAGAAGGAGAGAGATGAAATCAGATAAGAGATCAAAAAGTGCAAAAAGAGAAGCCGCAACTGCCGCTCAGCGGCAGTTTACTGCTGAGCGGCACTCAGGCAGTCACGCTGGCTCCGCTGAGGGGTGAAATGGCCGCTGAGGGGAGAAAACAAAGTCACGCACTCACCGCTGAGCGGTATTTTACCGCTGAGCGGCACTTTAATGGGCTTGGACTTGACTTTTTGTAATTTACGAATGATATATAAGCTTTAGGGTTTCCTAGGGTTAGGCATCTTTGGCAGAAACGAGGCAAACACTCTCTCTTCCACCCCTTTGAAGGAGGATCTTGGATGCTCAGGCTACCTCTTCACCTTTTTAGGGTTTATTCTTTCATTCTTTCATTGTAATTCATCTAGGTTCACCATGAATATGGTGAACTAAACCTTGTATGTTTGTTGGGGAATCAATGTAATCTTCTGAAGCTCTCATATATGGAATCTGTTTGTTACATCTTTTAATTAAGATTTATGCTTTCTTTCATCATTAGTTAGGGTTTTTCCTCTTTGCTTAATGCTTGCATTGTTTAACTCATTCGATGCATGATTATTGGTTTTGTCGATACGGGAACGTACGGGGAAGTCTAGATCCGGGGAATTTCTCCCAATATGATATTGGTTGTCGTTAAGCTCCTGCACTTATGAACTGATCATTAGGAATGCTAGGAATTGTATGAACTCGTGATTGGGGAGAAGCCTTCTAGAAAGGTACTTTAGAGAGTGGCATTAACAATGATGATTTGAATGTTGAATTCCTAAAATATATGAGAGTGGATAAGATGAAATTGACCCCCAACAACATATTCATTAATATATTCCATTGAAAGTGTGTGTCTTTTGTTTTAGCCATTGATCAAAACTTCATGCATACATGTTTATTTTCTGTCTTGCATATTAAACTCCAAATATTTCGTCTTTAAGTCTTAGCTAATCAAGAAATCACATAACTAAACTAGGCCGTGAGTCCTTTGGGAAGAACGATACTTGGTCTTACCAAGTTTATTACTTGAACGATTCGGTCATACTTGCCGATTGAAAAACAAGTTTGTGACATCATATTTTGGTGCTCATAAATTTGTCCATCAAGTTTTTGGCGCCGTTGCCGGGGACTCGTGGTTTAACTGGTTAATTTGTGTGATTATTGATTATCTTTGACTTTAATTTTGAATTTCTGTTTTTATTTTTCTGTTTTTATTTTTTTTCTGTTTTTATTTTTATTTTATTTTATTTTATTTTATTTTCTGTATGTTATATCTTCTCCTATATCTTTTTGTGCTAACAATTGTTTTTAGGGTTTTGTGCCTAATGTCTGCAGAATGCAATTTGGTCAAGAATTTAACTATATGGGCACTCAATTCTACCAAAGTAATCTCAACCACTGGTGGGAACCTCACTCAAGCATGGATCAAAGCCAATTTTGGCAAGCTGCTGGACAATTTGAGAACCAACCACAACAACAATGGCAGCAACAACCCTTTCTATCAGGAAGTTTGGATAGGTTGGAGGACACCCTTCAACGATTTTTGAAAAATTCCGACTCTACTCAGAAAAGCATTGAAGAATCATGTAAAAGAATGGAGATGCAACTTTGTTACATCAATCAGAGATTGAATGATGATGTTAATACTGAAGTTAACCTTAAGGAGGAAGGGCAAGGCATTATCCTTGAAAGTGACAAGATTCTTGATGAGGAAAAATTAGAGGGAGATGAGGAAAGGGTAGAGAGAAAAGAGAAAGAAGAGTTGAGTGAGAAAGATAAAGATGAAGAAAAAGAAAAAGAAGTGGTTGAGAGAGAAGAGAGAAAGAAAATTTGTGTGAAAATAAAGAAGTTGAGGAGAAAAAGAGAAGGGAAGAAAAAAATAAAAGAAAAGAAAAAGAGAAAATTTGGGGAGAGAAAGCGTAAGAAAAAGAAGATGAGAGGAAAGAAAAGGAATCATATGAAAAATCCCATCCTCATCTAAAGAAGAATCATAGGAAGGAAAAGAAATTTAAGTGCTTTATGGATATCTTCAAGAAATTGGAGATTAAAGTTCCTATGATTGAGACACTGCAACAGGTTCCTGGTTTGATCAAATTTCTGAAGAAGTTCAGTAGAAAGAAGAAAAAGAAGATGAAACATGAGCTTTATTGGGTCAAGCTAGTGACGTTAAAAGAGCGCTTGCTGGGAGGCAACCCAGTGATTTACAAACTTTTGATTTGGATTTTGGTTTTGTAACTTTTACTTTGTGGACATTATTTTTGTAAACATTTTGTTGGATATAGCATCTACTGAAGGATGCTAGGTGGTTAAGTATCTACTGTTGGATACTCAGTTTGTAACACCTACTGATGGGTGTTGGTAAGAAAATTTTACACCTACTGATGGGTGTTGGTGGATTTTGGGTCAGGCTCGTGACATTAAACAAGCGCTACCTGGGAGGCAACCCAGTTGATTGATTGTTTTTGTTTGTTTTAGTTGCATAATAGGGTTTGCATAAGCATTTTCAAACATTAAATTGCAGGGAACCAATGAGGAACATGTTAGGAGGCACGTAGGTTAAGAAAAGAAGGAGAAGAGCACATCACGAAAGTGCCGCTGAGCGGTAACTTACCGTTGAGCGGTACTCGCGCAGAATGGGCTTTAGTTCCCCTTAGCGGTACCCGAGCCCATTAGGGTATTTTTATACCCCAAGCTGCGTTTTAGGGTTTCTTTCCAGGCTTTTCTCTGCACAAACACTTCCACACACCTTCTCCTAGGTTTTCCACATCTTTTCACTCTTTCCTCTTAAGAAAATATCTCTTCCACTCACTTTTTCACTAGTGTGCCATCAAAGTTTGGGGTTGGAAGAGAGCATTCTAGCTTGGAAGCATTCTCATTGCATCTAGTATCTCCACCCAAGTAAGTAAAAAGCATTTTGTTCATTCTAGGGTTCTTGAATTTGAATATGATTGTCAAAGCATGAATATTTAGGGGTTTTGATTTCTATGCATGATTTGATGATATAGTTGATGTTTGAACCGATTAAACTGCATGATTATGAACTGGAAAACTGAAAATTGCATTTGGGTGGAGTTAGGAAAGTTTTAAAACAAGATTTTCAAAAATCTGCAGAGTTACCGCTGAGGGGTAAAACTACCGCTGAGCGGCACTCTGCCAGATTTGGTTTTTCTGGTTTTTTTTGATTTGGACTATGGCACTGGTGGCGCTGAGGGGAAATTCTGGCCCTCAGCGGTGGTTTATCATCGAAAGGAGTTGTGTTCTATGTTTTACTAATGATTAACATCATGTTCTATGGTTGTGTATTTATATGTAGGAATGGCATCCTCTTCAGGAAAGAGATTGAAAACCATGGCAACCAAGAGAAAGGAAAAGGAACCAGAGCAACCCCAATCTAGCAGGTTCCTCTCTAGGAAACATGATAAGCACTTTACGGTGGTTCAGGACAGGAGACTTCTGATGGAGAGAAAGGTTGGAATGATACCTAACTTTGCTCCTCAATTTGGAGAGCAAGTGTTAGGGAATGATTGGGGAAAGCTAGCCACTTATCCTGCACCTGCCAACATAGCTGTAGTAAAGGAATTTTACACCAATGCAAAGAAGATTGGTGATTATCCAGCTGAGAATTATTTGGGCTATGTCAGAGGCCATGCTATCAGGTATGATCCTGATTCTATCAACAACTTCCTGGATACTGTGTGGGCTGGTGAGCAATACCAGTTTGCTCTTTGCATGGAGGAAGGTGCTGATTATGAGGATGTGGAGAGAGTGTTGTGTATACCTGGAGGACACTTCCAAAGAAATAGATCTGGCTCAGTGGTTAACATTAGGAGGACGGATTTGACTCCTCTTGCAAAGTATTGGATGGCATTTTCTCATGCCAACATTCAGCCATGTTCACATGTGTCAGATATTACTCTCAGCAGGGCACTATTCATCTACTGTGCTATCAGAAATTTAAATGTTAATATTGGGCAGGTGATAGCTGATGAAATTAGTGTATGTGTTAACACCTCAAACAACAAAGCACCACTAGGACATCCTTCTTTGATTACTCACCTTTGCAAGCTAGCTGGGGTGGGTACTTCTGTTCCACCATTTGAGAGGCCAAGAAAAGCTATTGATGAGGCCTATTACAGACAGTACTGTGGAGGTGAGGATGCTGCTCAGCCAGTTCCACCACGCCGTGCTCGTAGAGAGAGAGGGCCAGCACAGAGCCAGACATCTGCTGAGACACATGAAGCAGAACCATTCCAGATGAGGGACATGTATATGTCTCTTATAGGTGCTCAGTTGCAGTCCATTCACAGAGGGCAGGTGGTCACTGCTGAGATGATAGTGGGGATGTATGATACACCTCCAGCCCACAGGTGGACTATGGATGAATTCTATAATGTAGTAGCTTGGCCAGAAGAACCAGTGCATGGAGGAGGAGTTGGAGCAGCTGAAGCTTCAGCTAGAGATATGGAAGAAGATGAAGCTGATGAGGAGGATGCATTTGAAGATGATGAAGATGAGGAGGAAGAGGAAGATACAGAGGACAGCTCAGACTGATGATGAGCTGAGATAGCATTTACTGATGAATGCTATCATATGATTATGCGTTTGTGGTTTAAGTTTTCTAAACTTATTTATTATTTGTTTTAGATTAGGGTTTGATGTACTCTATTGGAAACCTGGTTTGTTATGATGGTTTGCTATTAACTGTGATTGTGTGATAAGTAATGCTTGATGATGCTTCTTGATTGATTGATGTTGAGATGATGTGCATATTTAAATGCTTATACAGGTGATTCACAAGCTTTGTGAACAAATGCATGATATCATGATTGTGATTGTGAAATTAAGCAGGATGTGTATGTCAAATGTGAATGAGCTTATATGTGAGGATTTGAGCTTCAGAGTTTTTGGTATGATTGAATGCTATTACTTTGAAAGCATGAATGACTTTGCCCAGGTTTTCTTTGATTGAATCAATTGCTTGTTTTGCATCATATGATCAAGGCCGTTTGTTGGAACCCTTTTTATTGGCCAAATTCATAAAGTTAGCCCACTAAAAGAGAACACTTTGTGTTCTATCCTTTGAACCCTTAGCCTTGAACATACACTGAAAACCCTTGATTGAAAATCTTTACCTTGAGTTAAGTAGAAGATCTTGTGTGGTATTGTTAAATGTTCAAGTTTGGGGTTGTTGGGAAAACATGAAAAAGGAAAAGCATTGAGCTAAGAGCTAAAAAAGTAAGAATATGCAAAGAAAAAGAAAAAAGAAAAGAAAAAAAAGGAAGCAAAGCTCAATGCAAATGCAAAGGCAAGTTGGGAAGAATAAGAATAATTGTGTTGTTATGACTCTCTTAACTCAAGGATTTTGTGATCCAGAAAAACCAATTTTCTTGTTAGCCAAGCCACATTATAAGCCATTGAAAAGTCCTTGTGATGATGCATGCTTGTGAATGTTTTTGATTGTGGTAAAATGAAAGGCAAAGTTGATTCATGTAACATTGTGATAGTAGAGTGAATGAGTGATTACCTTTTATACACTTGTGTGTTGAGTGAAACACTTTATCTAGTGAGGAAATACTCCATTAGCACATGAACATCCATGCTTAATTGATTGATCATTCATGAAAAATAGCATTTGTTGGAATTTAAATGACTTTGTGAACACTAAAGCATGTGCACATCTTGATTGGACTCTTGGTCATAAGTTTGATTGAAGTTTTTACTTATCATTGAAAAGAAGATTTTAGAATGAGTGAATCATCATATGAATTGGTGGAAGATGGAGTTACATCTTGTTTGCTTGAGGACAAGCAAAGTTCTAAGTTTGGGGTTGTGATAACAGTTGAAAAACTGTTATTTTCATGCTTAAAATTGACACTAAAAGCAACCTTTACACTTAGAAACTAGCTTGAAATCATGCTTTTACCAATATTTTCAGAAATAAGAGAGCTGGACAGGTTTATGCTTGATTTCAGTGTTTTTGTGCAGGTTTTAAGGTGAATTTGGTGAAATAAGTGAAGAAGGAGAGAGATGAAATCAGATAAGACATCAAAAAGTGCAAAAAGAGAAGCCGCAACTGCCGCTCAGCGGCAGTTTACCGCTGAGCGGCACTCAGGCAGTCACGCTGGCTCCGCTGAGGGGAGAAAACAAAGTCACGCACTCACCGCTGAGCGGTATTTTGCCGCTGAGCGGCACTTTAATGGGCTTGGACTTGACTTTTTGTAATTTACGAATGATATATAAGCTTTAGGGTTTCCTAGGGTTAGGCATCTTTGGCAGAAACGAGGCAAACACTCTCTCTTCCACCCCTTTGAAGGAGGATCTTGGATGCTCAGGCTACCTCTTCACCTTTTTAGGGTTTATTCTTTCATTCTTTCATTGTAATTCATCTAGGTTCACCATGAATATGGTGAACTAAACCTTGTATGTTTGTTGGGGAATCAATGTAATCTTATGAAGCTCTCATATATGGAATCTGTTTGTTACATCTTTTAATTAAGATTTATGCTTTCTTTCATCATTAGTTAGGGTTTTTCCTCTTTGCTTAATGCTTGCATTGTTTAACTCATTCGATGCATGATTATTGGTTTTGTCGATACGGGAACGTACGGGGAAGTCTAGATCCGGGGAATTTCTCCCAATATGATATTGGTTGTCGTTAAGCTCCTGCACTTATGAACTGATCATTAGGAATGCTAGGAATTGTATGAACTCGTGATTGGGGAGAAGCCTTCTAGAAAGGTACTTTAGAGAGTGGCATTAACAATGATGATTTGAATGTTGAATTCCTAAAATATATGAGAGTGGATAAGATGAAATTGACCCCCAACAACATATTCATTAATATATTCCATTGAAAGTGTGTGTCTTTTGTTTTAGCCATTGATCAAAACTTCATGCATACATGTTTATTTTCTGTCTTGCATATTAAACTCCAAATATTTCGTCTTTAAGTCTTAGCTAATCAAGAAATCACATAACTAAACTAGGTCGTGAGTCCTTTGGGAAGAACGATACTTGGTCTTACCAAGTTTATTACTTGAACGATTCGGTCATACTTGCCGATTGAAAAACAAGTTTGTGACATCATATTTTGGTGCTCATAAATGTGTCCATCAATCATCCATAACTAGAGCTTCAGCTGCTTCAACTCCACTAGCCTGTGCTTGATCCTCTGGCCATGCCACCACATTGTTGAACTCATCCATGGTCCACTGATGTCCTCGGGGTGTATCATACATCCCAATGATCATCTTTGTTTTGGCCACCTGCCCTCTGTGGATGGACTGCATCCTAGCATCTATAAGAGACATATACATATCTCTCATCTGAAACGGCTTGTCATCATGAGGCTGTGTAGGTGCCTACGGTGGTCCTCTTCCTCTATGAGTATGACGTGGTGGTATTGGCTGAGCTGCCTCATCTCCGCCACAATACTGTCTATAGTAGGCCTTATCAATTGCCTTCCTAGGCCTCTCAAATGGTGGTGTAGAGATATTCACTCCAGCTAGCTCAAATAGGTGTGTAATCAAAGAGGGATGCCCCAAAGGTGTCTTGTTGTTCATGGTATTTGCACACACCTGTATCTCATTGGCTATGATCTGGCCAACGTTAATACTCATCCCTCTAAGCACACACTACAAAAGAAGTGCCCTGCTGACAGTAATATCTGAGACATGTGAGCACGACTGGATATTAGCATGAGAAAATGCCATCCAATACTTTGCTAAAGGAGTCAGATCAGCTCTCCTGATGTTCACAACTGCACCATTCCTATTTCTCTGAAAGTGGCCTCCAGGCACACATAGCACACTCTCCACATCACCAAAGTCTGCTCCTTCTTCCATATTTAGAGCAAACTAACACTGCTCACTAGCCTATTTAGTATCTAAAAATATGTTGATAGAATCAAGGTCATACCGAATGGCGTGTCCTCTAACATAGCTCAAATACTGCTCAGCAGGATGATCACCCAACCGTCTTGCATTGGTGTAAAACTCTTTCACCACTACTATGTTAGCTGGTGCAGGATAAGTGGCTAGCCTCCTCCAGTTCCTGTTCTCCAATTGCTCTCCAAACTGTGGAGCAAAATCAGGTATCAGTCCAGCCTTCCTTTCCATTAATAGCCTCCTATCTTGGACAACATTGAAGTGACGCTCATGCTTGCGGGAAAGGAACTTGTTGGAATAGGAGCGGTCTGGTTCCTTATCCTTCCTCTTTGATCCCAAAGTCTTGATCCTCTTGCCCGATGAGGAGGCCATCCCTACACAAACACAATTCAAAAAACCACAAGAAACATCATTAAGCATTAGTAAACCACAAACAACTCCCTAAAACCATTCCTATCACCACTGAGGGCAATCAAAACCCCTCAGTGCAACCTGTGCATCAAAACCAGGAAGCAAAATAAGCACAAAAACCATTCTGCCAGAATCGCGCTTAGGGGAAATTTCTGTTGAGCGGCGATTCTGCAGATTTTTCAAAATCTTGCAAAAATGCTCCTAATCTCCACTCACATGCATTCTTCCTAGTTCCAGACCCAAATCAAGCAGTTTAATCAATCCAAATAGCAATTAATTCATCTAATCATGCATAAAAATCAAAATCCCTCAAGAATCATGCTTAGACAACCATGTTCATACCAATTCATGCTTTCAAAAACCCTAGAATGTAAAATGCTTATACTTACTCGGTTGGAGATGCTAGATGAGTGAAGAATGCTCTAGGAATGTGCAAAAATGAGCCCCAAACAACAATGCTCTCACGAAACCCCAAACTTGGATGGAAACTTTATGCAAAAGTGAGTGGAAGAGAGTTTTTGTGAAGGGGGAAGAAGGGAAAAATGAAGAGAACACTTGGGAGAGTGCTTGAGAGTGGGTGAGAGGAGTGAGATCTGAAAGTTCCTACCAAAACGCGCCCTAGGGTATGAAAAAGACCTAATGGGCCAAATCCCGCTGAGCTCAATTAAAACAAAATAGTCCACCCAATCTGCAGCGGTCGCGCTCAGCGGTAATTACCGCTAAGCGGCATTTGCGGCACCAACTCTTCTTCTTCCTAGCTCGCGCTAGGTGTCCTTTACCAATGCCTCTCACTAACCCAGTGCATTTAGTTTCTCACATCACTCAAACATTCAATCCCTATAATGCAACTAGAAAAAAATCAACGCAGACAACAAAATAAAGTCAATCAACTGGGTTGCCTCCCAGGTAGCGCTTGTTTATTGTCACGAGCCTGACCCAAAATTCCCTAACACCCTTCAGTAGGTGCAAATATTTCTTACCAACACCCATCAGTAGGTGTATACAAACATAGTATCCTTCAGTAGATACTATTCCACCTAAGATCCATCAGTAAATGTAAACCCTGTAACAAACTTATAATCAAAACAAAAATACCAAAAGTTCAAAATTACATCACAAAACCAAAAATTAAAAGTTCTTAAATCACTGGGTTGCCTCCCAGCAAGCGCTCTTTTAACATCACTAGCTTGACCCAATAAAGTTCAAGTTCCATCTTCAATGTTGGTGTTCATCTTTCTTTCATCACACCAACTCATCAACTGCTTTCTGTCCACCTTTTTAACTCTTCTTGAGTGTGGAGCCTCAATCTCAATCACTCCATTCTCTTTAAAATCTTTGACAACCTACAACTTGTTCTTGAATCTTACAGGTGCGCCAAGTTTGAATTGTGCCTTCATCAAGTCATCATGAACCTTTCTTCCTTTGCCATCTTTTTCTTCTTCCCTAACCTGTGACAAGAAACAATTTTTACCTTTGATGACCGGCTTTGCAGCTTTAGAACTAGTAAAGGGTGCATCCTTACATGCAGCTTTATGACTAGCCTCCTTCTCTTGAATCTGCTGCTCCACTTTGAAGACATTAAAGATCACCTTTACTTCTCGGTCTTGAAGCACTATTATTCCATCATCCACATTGTTGATTACCTTTGCCGTTTTCATAAACGGTCTTCCAAGAATAATTGGGATCTTCTCATCCTCCTTCATCTCCATCACCACAAAGTCTACCAGGAATTTTAGTTTGTCTATGCAAACCACCACATCTTCCGCCACACCATAAGGTTTTTGGAAGATCCATCCGCCATTAGCAAAGTCACCTTTGTTGGTTTGACTTCAAGACCACTAACTCTTTTGAGCAGAGATAAAGGCATCAAATTAATGCTTGACCCTAAATCAATTAGGGCTTTCCTTATATTCTCCTTTTCAATGATGCAAGGAATAGTAAAACTTCCTGGATCTTTCACTTTTGGAGGAAGTGGCTTATTCTCAATAGCACTGCAATCTTCTTTGTGGAGACTTGCTTCATGTGTTTTGCATAAGCTAGAATTTATTGAAGTGCTTCATTCAAAGGTATAGTAATCTCCAATTGCCTGAAGATATCTTTAAAGTGCCCATATTGTCTCTCTTTTTCAATCTTTTCACTCCCCTTAGGATAAGGAAGAATTTTTTCATTTCTCTCAAATTTTTTCTCTCCCCTCTTCTTGTCTTCCTCTTTTCTCTCATCCTCACCTATTATCTCTTCTTTTCTCTCCACTATCTCTTTTCTCTCTTCTTTTTCTTCTTTTGTTCCTAACTCAGCTCTCTCTTTTTTCTCGTCCACCCTCTCATCATCTACACTTACAATATCTTTACACTCTTCCTTAGGGTTAACCTCAGTATTAGCCCCAAAACTCTTGTCAGACATATCTTCCAGCTTCTTAGCCATTTGACCAACCTGTATCTCCAAATTTCTAATTGCAACTTCAGTGCTTTTATGGTTGGAAATAGTCACCTGAATAAATTGGTGAAGAGTTTCAAGGTTTGATGATTTCTCATTCAATGCAGATACTTGTTGCCATATTGATGGTTGCTGCTGCGGTCTATTGAATTGTCATGCTTGTCCAGCTTGTCCATTCTGACCTTGACCCATGCTTGGGTGAGGTTTCCACCCTTGGTTGTAGTTCCCTTATCGGTATTGAAATTGATTGGCCATAAAATTGACATCTTCTAAGGCCTCCACTGAAAAAGCGCATTGACCATTGATATGGTGACCACCACATAGTTCACAAAGTTGTTGTTGAACCTGTGCAATGTTCTTTAGCTCCTTTGGCAACTGAGCAAGTGTTTTTGTCAAATTCTCCAACTGTTGAGTTATGATTTTGTTCTGCGCAAGCAAGGCATCATTTGATTGCAATTGTAGAACTCCCTTCTATTGAATTGGAGCTCCTCTCTCATTATGCATCTCATTATCATTAATAGCCATGTTGTCAATCAATTCAGTGGCTTCCTCTCGAGTCTTGCATTTAATATTACCTCCAGTTGAGGCATCTATCATCAACTTGGTTTGTGAACCAAGACCTCCAAGGAAAAGAAGGACTATTGTTGCTTCGTCAAAGCCATGAGTGGGCATCTTTCTCAACAAGCTCTTGTACCTATCCCAGGCTTGACCTAGCGTCTCCTCCATGCCTTGTCTAAAAGAAGAAATCTCTTGCTTCCCTTTGTTGATTTTGGACTGCGGGAAGTACTTGTTTAAGAACTTTGAAACCACAGCTTCCCATTCAATATAGCTATCCTCTGGAAAAGAATTCAACCGTAACTTTGCATTGCCTCCCAATGAGAAAGGAAACAAGCTTAGCTTTATTACATCATCCGGCACACCATTGATCTTTACAGTGTTGAAAATCTCGTTGAATGTGGTTAGATGCTCATATAGACTTTCATGTGATAGTCCATTAAATTGGTTGCTCTTTACCAATTGTATCAACGCCGGTTTCACCTCCATGTTTGTAGCATTGACCCTCGGCCTAGCAATGCTATTAAAGTGATGAGGGCCAACAACATTGGTGTAATCCGCCAGACTACGTCTACCATTGTTCTCTTCGGCCATCTCTTCAGTGCTCTGGTTAGACCTTTGTGGTGAGGGTTGTAAAAGTGTTTCCGGAGGAGGGAATAATTCTCTAGACGTTCGAACTCACCTCCTCCTTCTACTTTCGTCCAATCCTTGAAGAAGAGGTTCCGAAATTTTCTTGCTCCTAGTCCTAATTGTATCATGCATACACAAGAACACAAAACCCTAGAAACAATTGTTAGCACAAAAAGATAGAAAAGATAATCCATTGAATTGGTTGCTCTTCACTAATTGAATCAAAGCAGGCTTCATCTCCATATTTGCAGCATTAACCCTCGGCCTTGCAATGCTATTAAAATGATGAGGGCCAATGATTGTTGCATAATCTGCCACGGTATGTCTACCATTCTGTTCTTCAACCATATTTTCTGTTCCCTGGTCAGATCTTTGAGGTTAAGGCTGTAACAGAGTCTCAGGAGAAGGGAAAAGTTCTATGGACGTCCTATTTCTCCTTTTTCTTCTACTATTGTCCAGACCTGTAAGAAGAAGTTTAGAAACTTTTGTGCTTCTAGTCCGAATTGTACCCTGCATACATTAAAGAACAAAACGCTAGAGCACCCAATTAACACTAAAAAGATAAAAACAGATAAAATTAAAGAAAATAAAAAATAAAAGACAAAAAGATAAAAAGATAAAAAGATAAATTAAAGATAAAGTCTAATCGGTTAAGAATCACACAAAAGTATAGTTTAAACGACGAGTCCCCAGCAACGGCGCCAAAAACTTGTTAAGACCTCGGCAGATGTACTGAATCGTATCAAGTAATAATAAATGGTAAGACCAAGTATCGTTTCCCAAGAGACTCACAACACTAAACAATCATTTGAATACTCAACTAATTACAACTTTTGAATGCAAAAACAAGAAAATAAATATGAATGCACTTTTGATCAATTGAAGAAAAATACAAAGGTGAATGAATGATCTTGAATTTATGAGATGGGTATGTTGTTGGGGTTTAGATTTCACCTAGTTTACTCTCATGTATATAAGAATTCATCTTCTTCATGCAATTGTTAACATCACTTTCTAAATTACTTAAAACCCGTTCCCTCGGCGAAGAAAGCCTATCCTTAATTACTAGACCACAATCCCTTGCATCCCTAATAATTAATTCTGCATTACGATTAGAAGCTTAAGATGACCAAAACTCATATCCCCATCCCTGAGCAATATTGCTTTTGGGAGAAATTCTCTAGATCGTGGTTTCTAGGTATTTCCCAATAACAAAGAAGACCATAAAATCATGCCATGAGTGATCAAAACATAACAAGCATAGAGAAAAGAAGAAAATCCCTAACAATTGATGAAAGAAGCATATATAATTAAAACTAATTCAAATATATGAGAGTTCACAAGGTTACATCATCCCCCAACAACAAACTGAATCTAGTTCCCCCTTGTCATGGAGAAACTAGATGAACAATAGAATGAGAATGAAAGATAAACCCTAAAAACTGAAGAGGGGAGCTTCCACATCTACTTCTGCCTCTAGAGTGTTAGAGAAAATCTGAGTTTGTGTTAATTCTGTCAGAAGATACTCCCTCTAGGTCGAGCAAATCCTTAAATAGGGCTGAATTGGATCATGGGCCAACGTTGACACCACTCAACGCTCCTACTTAACGAGCCCAGGCGAGCTTGCGAGAGGATGGCGCTCAGCGCCCTAGTAAGGGCAACCAGGCGTGAAACGTTACTTGAAGACTGGCGCTCAGCGTCCTTGAAAAGGTGCTCAGGCGTGACTGCGAGACTCTTGCGTTGAGGGCCCCAAAGGAGGGCGCCCAAGTGTCTTGCGACCTTTAGCAGCCTTCTATTCTGATGTTCTTTCTGTCTTTTCTGAGTTCCAACTTCTTAACATTTAACTCCTCTTCCAATTCATCCTAGTTTCCTACAAGATCAAGGGAATTTAGTGATAAAATCTTCAAGTATAACCTCAACTCTCTTATTCACCAAAATAAGCTAAAAACAAGAGAACATGCAAGCTTCTAAGTCCAAAAGGATTCATTTATTATCCAAATTTAATCCCAAATAACGGTGAAATCAATCGTTATCAACAGTAGAGGAAGATGGCTTTATGTGTTGTGATGTCTGACACGTGAGAGCATGGTTGGATGTTAGCATGAGTAAGTGTCATCCAATACTTTTCCAAGGGGTTAAGAAGGATCTCCTGATGTGAATAGGCACATCCTGCCTATTCCTTTGAAAATGATCCCCCTGCATGCATAAAGTCCCTTCCACTTCTTCATAATTTACTTCTTCTTTCAAAGTTGAAGCAAACTGACATTGCTCCCCTCTCCATAGAGCGCCCAAGAAAGAGTTTATAGTGGCAGCATCAAAAGCGATCCTCTTTCCCCTCACATAGCTTGTATACATCTCATGATTGCCACCAAAGGACCTTGCATTTGTATAAAACTCCTTCACCACTGCTATATTGGAAAGTGCAGTGTAGGAAGCCAACATCTCCCATTGTCTTCTTCCTAGCTCATGTTCAAACTGTGGAGCAATGAGAGGAATCATCCCCACCTTACTCTCCATTAGTAGTCTACGGTTTTGTACCGTCTCAGAATGCCTTTCATGATTTCGTGAGAGGAACTTGTTGGACTATGCCTACTCTCTCCTTTGTTTCCCTTTATCCATTTTGTTGGCAATAGTCTTGATGCGCTTGGATCCTGATGTGGATGTCATATCTGCAACAAAAAGATACACAATACATACCACTAATGAGTCACTCAACACATACTCACCAGTGATCACATACATGCTTTCTATTGCTCATAACACAATTCACACCTTCAACATATCACATCAAACATAGACATCTTAAATTTAAAGCACCAATCAAGCATCAAAACCTTTTCTCTAGCGCTGAGGGAAACTTAGGGGCCCTCAACGTCACCTGCACACATCTGAACCACCAGAACACAAAACAAAATAACATCCACCAGCCACGCCCGCACTGAGCGCTACTCGAGGGCCCTCAGCGCTAGACAGATTTCAAGTCATGGCCCTAGCTGGCCTAATTCCCCACACAAATTCTTTCCACAATGCTCAATTTATCAATAAGCCATCCCAACACATTTTATTCAACAACATCAACAACAAATCATGCATAGACATCATCTTCACTAAAAATCAAAACTTTTAAGAGCCAAAAAATGAAAATGCAAGATGCTTACTTGAGTGGAAAGCAAAAAACTTAAAAGGCACAAAAGAGAATGAATACTTATGGCTTATGGGGACAATAACAACAACACACCAAAAACCCCAAACTTGATGGATGAAATGAAGCAAAGAGAGTGGAAATGGTGATTTTTGGTGATGAGCTAAAAAGGGGAAAGTGAGAGGGAGCCCTAGGCCAAGGTTAAATGTGGCTGGAAAGTGTGGGAGTGAGAAATGAAGTAAAAGTCGTCCCTTTTAGGGTTATAAAAGTGACTTGGTCCTAATGACGCTGAGCTTCAAAAAGCCCAAAGAGTCCCGACAGTGTCGCTGGCGCTGAGCGCCCATCAGGGAGGCACTGAGCGCGACACGTTATTCTTTCCTCCTTCTTCTCTTGCTTTCCCTGGGCGCCTCTAAGCAGGAGCCCTTAGCTTCAACCCTTAATTTTTCAGATTTTTTCCCTTTCATAACTTTCCACATTCCAACTCAAGCTTAAACATCTCACACTTAAAATAATTAAACCTCCCTTTGCACATTATAACCATACATCTACAAAAACATCTCTAATGCAAACTAAATCATGTCACACAATATCAAACACACCAAACATAACCAAATAAATAAACAAAAGTTTCTAAAACACTAGGTTGCCTCCCAGCAAGCGTTTGTTTAACGTCACGAGCCTGACGCCATTATGCTCAGTTTGAAGCTTTAATGTTGGTGTTCCTCTTGCTTTCATCACACGAACTTGTCTTCAACATCTTCTTGTCCACATTCTTTACTCTTCTAGAATATGGAGCTTCAATCTCAATAACTCCATTCACTTTGATCTCCTTCACAGCCCATAACTTGTTCTTGTGCTTGACTGGTTTGCCAGGTTTGAATTCTTCATCTTCACACTTCAAGTCTTGCTGAACTATCTTCTCTTTAATCTCTTTCTTCTCTTCCTCTACCTGTGACAAGAAACAATTTTTACCTCCCTTGACTGAGTCAGCAGAGTCTTTGACAAATTTTCATCTGTAACTTTAAGACTAGTGTTCTTCACTTGAATCGGCTGCTCATCATTGAAGACATTAAAAGTCACCTTCTCATCTTGATCTCTCAGTCTTAAGACTCCATCATCCACATCAATGACAACCTTAGTTGTCTTCATAAATGGTCTTCCAAGAATGAGTGGGATTTCTACATTATCCCCCATCTCCATAACTACAACGCCCACCGGGAATTCTAGTTATTCAATTTGAACCACTAAATCTTCCACTACACCGTAAGGTTTCTTGGTAGACCTATTCGCTATTTGTAACACCATCTTTGTGGGTTTGACCTCAAGACCACCAATCTTCTTTAGCATAGATAGAGGCATTAAATTGATGCTAGCCCCTGAATCAATTAGAGTTTTCCCTACATTAAATTGATGCAAGGAATAGTAAAACTTCCTGGATCTTTGACTTTAGGAGGAAGCGTCTTCTGCAGAATAACACTACAATTGCCCTGTACTTCAATCATTTCCTAATCTAAATATTTCTTCTCTTTTAGGAACTTCTTCAAAAATTGTTCATACTCAGGGATTTGGTGCAATGCCTTAGTCAATGGAATAGTAATTCCTAGTTTCTTGAAAACTTCCTTGAAACACCCTAATTGTCTCTCTTTTTCGTTTCTAGAATAATCTTTAGGGTAAGGAAGAGATTTCTCAATTTTTCTCTCTTTTTCCTTGACCTCTTCTTCTTGTTTTCTTTCTCCCTTTCTTACTCCCTTTTCTTTCTTCTTTTCCTTCCTTTCAACCTCACTTTTTCCCTCTTCACTTTCTTGTTTTTCACTCAACTCAACTTTTTCTTTTATCTCAATTTTTCTCTCTTCCAACCTCTCACTACTTATGATCATAATAGCATTACACTCTTCTTTAGGTTAAGTTCAGTATTAGCCCCAAACTGCTTTTCAGATTTCTCCTCCAACGTTGTAGCTAGTTGGCCAACCTATATCTCCAAATTCCTTATAGCAGCTTCAGTGCTCTTACGATTGGATATAGACACTTGCATGAATTGTTGGAGTGTCTCTTCTAGCTTTGCAGTTCTTTCATATAATGAGGGTTGTTGTTGTCATTGTTGTTTTTGTGGTCTATTGAATTGCCCAGTTTGCCCTTGACTCATACATGAGTGAGGTTTCCACCCTTGGTTGTAATTACCTGGACGGAATTGATTACCTTGACCCATAAAATTGACTTCCTCTTGGGTAACTTCTAGCATAGCACATTGACCATTAATATGATCTCCACCACACAACTCACAAAGTTGTTGTTGAACTTGAGAAACGTTCTGCAACTCCCTTGGCAACTGAGAGAATTTCTTCATCAAAGTCTCTAATTGTTAAGTCATAATCTTATTTTGTGCCAACAGAACATCTTGAGATTGTAATTGTAGAACTTCTTTCTATTGAAGTTGAGTTCTTTCACTGTGCATCTCATTATCATTGGTAGCCATATTTTCAATCAACTCATAAGCTTCCTCTGAAGTATTGCACTTGATATTACCTCCAACTAAGGAATCCAACATCAATTTAGTCTGTGAGCTTATACCTCCAAGGAATAGAATGACTATTGTAGGATCATCAAAGCCATGTGTGGGCGTCTTCCTCAACAAGCCTTTAAATCTATCCCACGCTTGACCTAATGTCTCATCCATGCCCTGCCTAAAAGAAGAATTTTCTTGTTGACCTTTATTCACTTTTGATTGTGGGAAGTATTTGTTTAGAAACTTTTCAAAGAGTTCAACCACATCTTAGCATTGCCTCCCAAAGAGAAAGGGAATAAGCTAAGTCTAATAGCTTCATCCGGCACGCCATTGATCTTCACTGTATTGCATATCTCAATGAATGTGGTCAGATGCTCATATGGAATTTTATGTGATAATCCATTGAATTGGTTACTCTTCACCAATTGATTCAAAGCAGGCTTCATCTCCATATTTGCAGCATTAACCCTTGGCCTTGCAATGCTATTAAAATGATGAGGCCCAATGACTGTTGCATAATCTGCCAAGGTATGTCTACCATTCTGCTCTTCAGCCATATTTTCTATTTCCTAGTCAAATCTTTGAGGTGAAAGCTGTAAAAGAGTCTCAGGAGAAGGGAAAAGTTCTCTAGACATCCTGTTACTCCTTTTTCTTCTACTATTGTCCAGAACTGCAAGAAGAGGTTTAGAAACTTTCGTGCTTCTAGTCCGAATTGTACCCTGCATACACTAGAGAACAAAACAGTAGAGCACCCAATTAGCACCAACAAATAAACAAAACAAAAATTTAAAAACAAAAAGATAAAATTAAAGATAAAGTCTAATCAGTTAAGAATCACACAAAAGTATAGTTTAAACCACGAGTCCCCAGCAACGGCGCCAAAAACTTGTTAAGATGTCGGCATGTGTACCAAATCATATCAAGTAATATAAAATGGTAGGACCAAGTATCGTTTCGCAAGAGACTTACAACACTAAACAATCATGTAATTACTTAACTAATTAGGTCCTCCCTACCTTGTGCCACAAATGTGCCTTGAGTATGTTGCTCAACCAACTCATCCTGCATATCATAATGAAGTTAGACACATAAAAATGTTTGTTACATAATTTTTTAATGAACTATGGTAATTAGTTAAAAGTTTCCACTTACAATTCTCTGGGATATCTCCTCAGTCGACTGGGATGTCATCTGGCCATTGGACTTGGTCTGTGTAGCCTTCCACAATTCATGTCTAGTTGGTGGAGGTCCTAGGTCAGGTGACTCAAGACCTTACTCCTCAGCATGACGTTTTGACATATTTTTCTTTAATAACGCATAAAAATGTTAAGATGTCGGCAAGTGTACCGAATCGTATCAAGTAATATAAAATGGTAAGACCAAGTATCGTTTCCCAAGAGACTCACGACACTAAACAGTCATGTAATTACTTAGCTAATTAGGACTTTGAAGAACAATTTAGGGTTTTTAAATGCAAAAAAAAACAAGAAAGTAAATATGAATGCAATGTTGATCAATTGAAGAGAAAAGCAAAAGTGAATGATGATGTTGAATTATGAGATGAAGATGATGTTGGGGTTTAGATTTCACCTAATCACTCTCATGTATATATGAATTCTTCTTCTTTATTAATTGTTAATGTCACTTTCTAAAGTACTTAGAACACGATGTCTCAGCGAAAAAAGCTTATCCTTAATTACTAGTTTACAATGTCTTGTATCCCTAATAATTAATTTTGCATTACGAACGGAAGCTTAAGAAAACCAAGCGTTCTATCCCTATGTCTAGGCAATAGTTCCCATGGGAAAAATTCCCCAATTCTAGGTTTCTCTGTATGTGTCCATATCAAAGAAAACCAATAATCATGCCATGAATGAGTAAATCATAACAAGCATCAAGGAGAATAACCCTAACAATTAATGAAAGAAGCATAAATAAATTGGAATCAATTCAAATACATGAGAGTTCAGAGGTTACATCTTCCCCAACAATAAATTGAATTTAGTTCCCCTTGTCATGGAGAAACTAGATGAACAATGGAATGAGAATGAAAGATAAACCCTAAAAACCGAAAACGAGAGCTTCCGCGTCCAATTATGCCTCCAGAGAGCTGAAAGTATTTGAATTTGCATCCCTACTGTCAAAAGATACTCTCTCTAGGACGTCCAAGTCCTTATATACAGCTAAATTGGATCATACACCAACGTCGTCAATGCTCAGCACCCCTACTTAGGGCACCTAGGCGAGCTTGCGAGAAGAATGGCGCTCAGCGCCCCAAGAAGGTTGCCCAGGCGTGGAACGGTGCTCGAAGGCTGGCGCTAAGTGTCCCTAATAGGGCGCCCAAGCGTCCTGCGACCTTCAACAACCTTCTCTTCTGGTGCTCTTTTTGTCCTTTTTAGGTTCCAACTTCTAGACATTTTAACTCCTCTTTCAATTCATCCCAATTTCCTACAAAATCAAGGGAATTCAGTGATAAAAATCCTCAAGTATAACCGTAACTCTTTTATTCATCAAACTAAGTTAAAAACAAGAGAACTAGCAAGTTTCTAAGTCAAAAAGGGTTGATTTAGTATTAAAATTGAATATCAGATAACGGTATTTTCAACCGTTATCAAACCACCACGTGGTAGCACGTGTGTTGCATCATTAAGCCTCTACCTCTGCTTGGCGGCTATCCTATTCTCCTATGAAATAATAAAAATCATTAAGCATAAATCACAAATTAACATCTTGTGTGACTAGTGCAAAATATTAAAAAAACATATATGTCAGTCTTCAGAAAGTCTAGATGCTTTAAAATAAACACACTCCTCCTCAATTATTTTATATTTTGTACAAGGAGTGTCGTTCTGTTTAGAGTCAAAGACGTATAGACGTGTCATTCTCGTCTTGAAGTCCCTCCATCGGACTGCAATGTGGGATAAAACCTTCTTCCTTGTCCTCTCATTATTAGAAATATCCCAATTTTGTTGTTAAAAACAAAATTAGTGTTAAAGCATGTTCAACAAAAATAAGTCAATGGTGAAAGCAAAACATCTTAAACATACCAAAATATCCTGCCATAGTAGATTTTTCTCAACCTTTGGGACATCATCCTAACAATTAGCGACAATAGAGACAACTTTTGCAACTATTCCCAAGTAACTCCTAAACGATGCTGCATGTGCCCTAGTAGGAACACCCGATCAGGGATCAAACTCCACCGTCAACTTCTGATCCCCAACCCGATGGGATGTTACATAAGGCATGCGAGTCACAGATCTACCACCTCCTCCCGTCTGACCTGATCCAAAGCTCTTCATACCTGTTTACAAAGTGTTAGTAAATTATAGTTAGAACAGACAAAATAAATAAATTGTACTAGTAATTAAAAGAAGGTTTAAACCCTCCCTTGATCCTTATTTTTGTATGAAAATCTCAGTTCGGTCATCATTTTTTCATCTATCTTAATTGGGTCATATTTTTCGTAAAAATGAACACATTTTACCCTAACCGTTAACTGGTCTCAAACGGCGTTAAATTAAGGCCACGTGGTGCAGAGAGAATGTTTTGATGTGTGTTCCTCATTTACGTGGAGAGAGAATGTGTTGAAATCCCTAAAGTGAATATCCTTAAAATCACATCACCATATTTTCTCTTCAATTTTTTATATTAAGATAATATATTAATTTAATTAATAATATATTAATAATCCAATTTAATTAATAATATATTAAAAAATATATTCATTTAATTAATAATCCAATTTAATCATATTCACTAGTCATTATTTTGAACTAAATTATTATAAATTTAGTATTTTAATTTTAAAATTTTTATAAAAACAATTATGTGTATTTTAATTGAATATTAATATACAAAATTGTTTATATTATATGAAATTATTATATAAAAATAATAACTTATTTAATATTTTTTAGATGACTATTTGAGAGAAAACATTTCTTTTTAAACTAAAATATGTTTATTATATTTTTTAAAAAATTATTTTATTTTTAAATTTAAATAAATTCAACATATATATTATATTTTTAATTTTTCAAAGTAATAAAATTATATATCTAATGATTACAATAAAAAATTATTTTAAATAGTTTTTTATAAAAATTAATATTTATGTATTTATATTTAAAGAAAAAAGATACTATTAAAATATTATGTAAAACTTGAAAATTAAAATATTAAATAAATATTATCAAATAAACAAAATAAATAATTAAAAATAAACTAATTTAATTCTGAAGAATAATTGTGTTCTAACCCACTATAGGTGGTGAAACTTAAAAAAAAATCTTCTATAAAGTAAATAAAAGTTGGTTTTAAAAATATTAAATAAAGAGAAGTAAATAATGTCACATCACCACTATTTATTTAATCAAAACACTCCAGTAAATAATGTCAAATCAGCACATTCTCTCTACTACCACGTGGCCTTAATTTAACGTCGTCTGAGACCAGTTAACGGTTAGAGTAAAATGTGTTCATTTTTAACAAAAATATGACCCAATTGAGACAGATGAAAAAATGAGGACCGAACTGAGATTTCCATACAAATATGAGGACCAAGAGAGGGTTTAAACCTTAAAAGAATATAAAGAGACTTATTTCTCCCATATGCCTTCGTCGTTATCACATCGAGTTGCATGTATTTCATCGGGTACATCATCAACCTTATTTTCAATGGTTCTTGATGAGAAGGAGCTTGTCTCAAGTATATCTAGAGAGTCTTCATCATCAGTTGTGTGCATGGCTCTGCCTTCTGATAATGGTTGAAAAACCGTTACTTTTATACTTAATTTTGATATTAAAAACAACCTTTATGACTTAGAAACTAGCTTGGAATCATGTTTTAACTTAAGTTTTGGAAATAAGAGAGTTGGATGGGTTTTATGCTTGGTTTTCCTTGTTTTGGTAGGAATTAAGATGAATTAGATGAAAGAAGTTGAAGTAGTAAGGAGCTGGACTTAGGAAAGGAAGTAAAGGTGCACAAAAGAAGAGTCGCAGTCACCGCTGAGTGTAACTCACCGCTGAGCGACATTCTGAAGCACCATCAAGCAATCACATTGGACCTCTTACTAGAGCCATGGCAAGCAAGATTCAAGAAGAAGAAGGATCACCTAACACTTTTCTTCTATGGAAGGTTACTTATAAAAATCCTTCTTTTCTTAACTAAAGCACTTATACTTTGTTTTGTAGGGACTAATAAAGCTTGGAGACCATGATTGAGCCATCCAAGAAGTTAAATCAATAAAGGAAAGCAAAGGAGCCAAAAAGGGAAGTTACTTGTGGAATGGAAATACAAAAGCATTTTTTCACCCGAGAGAAGTCCTTCCACATGACTTGGCTGACTTGGAATGAGGCATGGACTTTGCTAGCTGACCTGGAATGAGGCATGGACCTTGCTGGATCAAAATGGGTGTGCCTGCTATGTTAAATAATTTGAATTTAGGAGAGAATTAGATCATAAATGAGGCTCCTCTTCACCTATAAATAAGAGGGCTTCCTCTTTGTATTTTTCACTTTTGAGCTTAATGATATGTTGTAGAATTTGCTTTCCAGCTTTTGTGCTCTCAAGTCACCTCAGATTGTCTATTTCTTCTCCCTTCCTCAAGCTTCCTTCCTCTGTAGGAAGGCCCTTTGAGCTGTGAGGCTTCACTCATACACCTCTCCTCCATTAAAACACTTCAAACACTGCACTGTTTCATCATTTTGCTGCACCTTCAGTCACTGCTGATTTCTTCTGGTCTAGGGCTTCTACCTGCATCTTTCCAGCTGGGATTAGTCTCCATCAAGTGGTATCAGAGCCAGGTTGTCCATGCACTCATAGCTAAGTCATTCCTTCCATTTTTAATTTCATTTGTGTGTCACATTGTGCTGTCTGTTTCCAGTTTTCCAGTTCATTGTTTCAGTTTTTTTTTCATTTCTGTTTTGAGCTGTATTTGTGTTTCCAGTTCTAATTTCGTGTTTCCAGTGTGTGTTTATGATTGTTTTTCATTTTAATCGGTGAAACTTCATTGCTTATGTCTCTTCCAACTTTATTTTTTCAATTCCAGTTATGTTTTAGTCTTGTGCATTCCATATTTGCAGTTTTAATTTTGTTTCAGTTTGGTTTTTTGTTCTGCTTGGTTTTTTTGTGGTTTGCTTGAGTTTAGAGTTCTGGAAAAGCTTTAAATCAACCAAATAAGACAGTGGGAACATGTTCTAGCCTTGGTGACAGAAGCAAAAGCACTAGAAACTAATTCTGGTTTCAATTCTGCTCAAGAAATTCAAATCTGGTTTTGGAATCTCAAATCTGTTTCAGCTGGTTTTATTTGATTATGTTGTTTGGAACAAATTTGTTTGATGATTTTGAAAGTGGCTAAAGGTATGGAAGACCATTAAAAGCAAGGGAATGCATCTAGCATAGCTTGGTTGCCTTAAAAACCAGTAGCCTTTGTTGTCCAGTATTTTACTCTAGTTGTTCACCGTGCTATCATCTTTGGTTTGGTCCATTCTGGTTTGGTCATACTAAGCAGTTTAATTCTAGCTTAGTTTTGTGCTTTGGCATTTCCTTGAGTCAATTTGATCGTTGTTCCAACCTTTGATTCTTTTAAAACTGATTTTGGTGGTAATTTAGTGCATTTTTATGCATAATTTGGTACAGCATAGGTGATGTTTCGAAATCTATTGTCTCTGTGTTGTTTAAGAGTTTGAGCAAGTTTAAATTGATGGTTTAAAGCTGCTAGCACTGTTCATTTGGTCAAAACTTAGCCTATATGCATATTTGCATTTTAAACCATCACTTTTTGGGTTAAATTGGAAGTGAACCAGTGATTTTTGGTTGGAATCATTTTCTGAGTTGTTTAAGAGTTTGAACATGCTTAAAATCATCAAGAAAATTTGTTTGGTCATTTACATGAGCTGTTGAATCACTTCCACTCGTTTTTGGGTTCAAAACCACCATTTTCAGTCATTTTTTCTAGTGCATATTACTCTTATAGCCACTGTTTTGGATTGTATCAAGAGTTGGTTCAATGTTTGAAAATGAAAATGAATGATCAAAAGAAGTATAATCAAGTGATAAAAGGCTTATAGAACCTTACAATCTAGTTTAGAGGCCCTAAAACTCAAAAACTCAAAATCTGAAATTCATTGGGGCATTTTATCAAACACCTTTGCAAAATATCAAACAGTTTGGTCTGAATGAGTTTGTGATCTGTTATTTCCGTTTTTGTTGCTTTCTTAATTTGTTCTAGTGCCATTATTAGGTTCCTTTTGAGTGCTTTCTGTTATTCCATCCATGTCCCCATTTGATTTCCCCATTCTTGGCTTCCAAATTGTCAAACGTTCAAAAATCTAGTTTGAAATTCTGGTGCAGTTTGCTAATTCATTTTGGTGTGTTTTGAGGTGTTGTGGTAGCTATTGTGAGGCATCCAGAAGCAGAAACCTTCACCTACTGAGGTAGCATATTAGGAAGTGAAAAGGGGGCTGAAGTGGGAACAAAAAGGGAGCTTTTGAGCAGCCGTAACTATGTTGTTCCAGCAGCTAAAAATACACCAGAAAAGCTTGAAGTGCAACCTGTTTTGGAGTAGCAATCTGCAGCAGCAAGAGAGCGAAGCTTACATTAGTTTTAGGCCTTATTTTAAGTTTTTTTACACCACATATCACGGAACCTTTGTTGTTTAAAGTTGATTTTTGTTTCTTTGACTAAGTGACTTGGGAAAATGCTCTTGAAGCAATTCCAAGATCACATTTAAACATTGTAATAGTGTAATTTCGTTTTTTTAGTGTGGAAGTGTGTCAAGGGGCTCCAAGTGTCACTTGCACTTTCACTTAGGACCGTGTAGCATTTACATTTTGCATCTTTATTGCTTTCTTTAAATTGCTTGATTGATCTTTTTGTTTTAAGTCTCCGTGGTATATAGGATTGCATAGCATATAGCTAAACCTTCTTTTGGTTTTTAGGAGCATTTCATTACCATTTGAAAATATTTTGAAGAATTTCTACTTAGAAACTAAGGTAAAAGATAACTCTAAGGAAACTCTGGCTAAAGAAGAACTTGGTTTCTAAGCTTGTCCAATTGTGACTCACCTCTTCTTCCTGGGAGCTACTTGGAAACATTTTTTACCTCTAGAATCTCTTTAGAAATTTTTCACCAAAAACAAGGAAAGTTTGTCAAAATCTTTTTACTCATTACTTGCGCAAGTCTTTGAAAACTTTTGTGAAAATCATTTCTACATACTTATCAAGAATGAGTCAATCTAGTGTCAAAGGGAGTGTAAGACCTAAAAGTGAGAGCTTACAACTAAGAAAGGAATTTGAGCAAAAGTTCCAACAAAGGAACAAAGAGATTAGTGAGTTCAAGGATATGATTGGTCAACTTTTGATCAATCAAGACAAGGGTAAAAGGAAAGAAGGGTCTACACATAGAAAAAGAGAATACCTTAGAGATATATCCTCTCCACCTAATGAACCTGAGCATTATAGTAGTCATCACAATGATGACCACTATCAAATACCTCCTAGGAGAAATCATAGAGTGAGAGAGGATCACCCAAGGGACCCTAAGATTGATCTTCCTCCCTTCCATGGAAAAGATGATGTGGAAGAATATCTGGAATGGGAGATGAAAGTTGAGCAATTGTTTGAGTGTCACCAAATAGATGATGAGAGGAGAGTAACTATGGCCTCTTTAAGCTTTCAAGGCTATGCTTTATATTGGTGGACAACCTTGGTCAAAGATCAGAGATTGAGAAACCTACCTTCCATTAGGTATTGGAATGAGTTAAGGTCTGCCTTAAGAAGAAGGCATGTGCTAGCTTACTATGATGGGGAGTTAATGGACAAGCTCCATAAACTCCAACAAAGAAACATGAGTGTTGAAGAATATAGGCAAAAAATGGAGTTACTCATATTGAGAGTTGGGATAAGAGAGGAACCAAGGATAACAATTGCTAGGTTCTAAAGTCGACTTAATTATGACATAAGAGACAAGGTAGAACACTTACCTTACAATGATCTCAATGAATTAGTCCAACTTTGTGTGAGGGTGGAGCAACAACTCAAGAGGAAAAGCTCCAATAGAAAGGACTACCCTACTAGTTCTAGTCATAAGAGAGAATACAAGAGGGAGGGTAGTCTATCTAAGTCAAGGTATGATGGGTCTAGGGAAAGAGAGAGACAAAGAAAAGATTAAAGAACCTTTAAGAGACCATAAAAGTAAGGAGACTAAGTGCTTTAGATGTGGGGAAAAAGGGAACTATGCATTTGAGTGTCGAAATGGAAGGTCAACTTGCATTCTTGAGCATGAGAGTGATAGTAAGGGTTCTTCATATAGTGAATCTGAAACATCCACTTCTGAAGAAGAAGAAGCTTTACCTTGTGATGGTGACTTACTCATGGTAAGCAGACTCCTTGAAAATAAACATGTTGAGCTAGAATAGTCACAAAGAGAGAATCTATTCCACACGAAGTGTAAAGTGTTTTAGAAGACATGTTCAATGATTGTGGATAATGGCTCTTGTTGCAACTGTTGTACTTCAAGAATGGTAGAGACGTTAGGCCTAACTACTACTCCTCATCCTAAACCTTATAAACTTCAATGGATCAAAGAGGATGAAGGAATAATAGTTAAAGAACAAGTGAGTGTACCCATTTCCATTGGAAAATATGAAGACCAAATTGTTTGTGATATAGTATCAATGGAAGTTGGGCACATATTACTTGGAAGGCCTTGGAAATTTGATAAGCAAGCTCTACATGATGGAGTCACCAACAAAATCACCATTCAACACAAGGGCAAGAAAATTGTTTTGTGTCCTAGCAAAAATCAAAGATGAAGTTTTGATGATGAACAGATTTGCACAAGTCAAGATCCATAAAGGCAGATTGAAGATCTCTGTAGTTTATAAAGCTTTTATAATAATCAAAGTTGATGTAATAGTGCTCTTATATGTATTAGGATTGATTCTTGTAATTTATATTTGATTTATTTATTGTTGAGAATCATCCACAAGCTGTTTTAATCGATTAAACCCAGTTTTAATCGATTAAAACGAGGCTGACACTGAAAAACCAATTGCCCCTGTAATAATCGATTAAAGCTAATAATAATCGATTAGTTAATCGATCATTCCTGAGAATAATCAATTAACACTAGCCGTTGGGGGTTTCAGATTTGAAAAACTAGCCGTTGTACTCATTATTAATCGATTAATATTTATGTTAATTGATTAAATGCGTTAGATGGCCCGTTTTCGAAGAATGGAAGGGTATTAGGCTGAGTCTATAAAATGGCTCACTCTTTATCTCAAAAATAACTCTTCCCTTGTGCTAAAGATCTCTGAACTCTTTGAGAACTCTATTGAAGCTAAGGAAACTCTTGTCTGCAAAGTCCTGAAGTGCTACTGTGGTGACAGAGGAATAGCTTGTTCATCCTTGGTGTGTCCGAGGAAGTGACTGGAAGAGAATCATCCTTCGTGAATCATTCGAAGGAGGTGGTCATCCTTTGTGAAGATTCAAAGGAAGTGTAAGTTCATCTCTTGTGGTTTCAAGAGAGGTGGTAATTCTAAACTCTTACAAATTGTTTTTCTTTGTGATTAATATTTGTAATTGTTTTGTGTTAGTGAAAAAGGTTTATCTTGTTTGAGATAAGCGACTGGACGTAGGATTGGTAAGATCCGAACCAGGATAAAATCACCTGTGCAATTTTTCTCTTTCCCTTACTCTGTCATTTATATTTAATTATCTGCTCAGTAAGAAAAATTAAGAGAAAAATAATAAAAGGCAAAATAAAAGTATATAACCAATTCACCCCCCCTCTTGGTTTGTTCCACGCTAATAATTTCGTTGTAGCGATTCTAACAATTGGTATCAGAGCTTGCTTTGATAGTCATTCAAATGGCAGGATCACATCAAACCTTTGCAGAGGGTGCATCAATCAATAGACCCCCACTATTCACAGGTGAGAACTATGCATTCTAGAAGGTAAGAATGCAAATATTTATTGAATCTATTGATTGTGAAATTTGGGATGTTATTGCGTCTGGCTCTTCTGTTCCTACTAACAATACACAGGAACCAAAGCCCCGTGGTCAATGGACCATTGAAGAAAAGAAAAGATTTCAGAATGATGTAAAAGCTCGGAATATCATTGCATCAGCATTGACTGTTGATGAGTTCTACAGGGTCTCTGTCTGCAAAACTGCTCAAGAAATGTGGGACGTACTCAGAGTGACGCATGAAGGAACAGATGATGTAAAGAGGGCAAGAAAGAACTCCTTAATCCAAGAGTATGAAATGTTCCGGATGAAGCAAGGAGAAACAATTTCAGACGTTCAAAAACGCTTCACCAACATTGTCAATCATCTCATTGGACTGGGTAAGTCATTTGATACCGATGAACTTAACATTAAAATCTTGAAGTCTTTAGACAGGTCGTGGCAACCAAAGGTGACTGCAATCTCAGAGTCACAAAATCTCAACACAATGACTATGGCGGCATTATTTGGAAAGTTGAGAGAGCATGAACTTGACCTCGGAAGACTAGATGAAGAAGAAGCAAAAGCAAAAACTAAGAAAAAGAGTCTAGCCTTGAAATCTGAGGTAGAAAAGAGCAAGAGCAAAATGAAAGATGAAGATTCAGAAGATGAAGAAAATTTGAGACTCATGATAAAAAGGCTCAACAGGTTCATGAAATCAAAAGACAAAGGAAGATTAAAATTCGAAAAGAAAGAAAATCAAGGATCTTCCTCACACTATAAATGTTATGGTTGCGGAGAAAGGGGGCACTTAAAAGCGGACTGCCCAAATCAAAAAAAGAATGAAGAATTAAAGGAAAAGAAAAACTTCAAGAAAAAGAAAGCCTACATCGCATGGGACGATGACAACGAAACAATTTCCGATTTGAGCGAATCTGATGAAGAAGCAAATATCTGTTTAGTGGTGAACGACGACGCTGGAAGCCAAGTAAGTACATCTAGCGATTCTGATAATTATAGTCAAATTAGTGAAGATGAATTGCATGAAACTTATGCTGCTTTAATAGTAGAATCTGAAAAATTAGATAAAGCTCATAAGAAATTGAAAAAGGATTTCAAAAATTTAAAATTAAATTTTGAAAATATTTCTGAAGAAAATAAAAATTTGAAATCAGACTTTGAAAATATTCTTGAAGAAAATAAAAATTTAAAATTAAATTTTGAAAATATTTTTGAAGAAAATAAAGATTTGAAAAATAAAGTTTTATTTTTTGAAAAGGGTAAATTTACTAGTAGTGATGAATGTGCTTCTTGTGAAAATTTTAAGAAACTACTATAACACACAACCTTAGGAGAATGTAGTAAAAATAATGAAAATAAGGTTGTTAAAAATAAGTATGTTCCTAAAATTAAAAATAAACATAATAATAGAACCCGTAGAACATGGATAGAAAAAGGAACAACTTATACGAATACAAACTTTGTATCATGCTTTTATTGTATGAAAAATGGTCATACTTCAAATAAATGTAAAATTAAGCATTATGGTGTTCCAAGTGGTAGATATGTTTGGGTTGTAAAATGATTTCTTTTTTCTAAATCTAACCCAAAGGAGCTATTGTTTAATATTTAAAATTTCTTTAAAACAAAATTTAAGAAAATTTTATTCCAAGGCCGATGAAACTATTTTTTTGGATATCTTCTAACATACAAAGCATATATAGTTTTCAATCGGAAAACATTTGAAATAGAAGAATGTGTGCATGTTGTCTTTGATGAAATTGTAGACCTTGAGGCAAAACCTCTTGAGTCAGTTGAATTACATCCAGGCAATGATGAAGATTTGTAGAAGACAACAAATGAAGCGAAGAATGATGACAATCCTCAAGATGAAGATCTAAACAATGTTTTATAAGTTCTTTATCCTAAAATTATTTGCTTTAAATATCCTATTGTGTATGTTTGAATGAATCTTTAAATTTGAAATATTTTTAGCTCATATGCATACATGCCTTTATTAAGGGGGAGCATTATCTTAGGGGGAGAACATCAAACACAACTTTTTAATTATGATCAAAAAGGGGGAGAAAATGTTTAAAGCTTATTTGCTTATTTGTGTTTATTCACTAATGCACTTTTTCTTCCATAAGTTGTGTTTTATCCAGATTATTACTAAAAGCTTTAAATCAAAGGAGTTTTTGATCATCATCAAAAAGGGGGAGAATGTTAGCAAAAATCAAAGATGAAGTTTTGATGATGAACAGATTTGCACAAGTCAAGATCCATAAAGGCAGATTGAAGATCTCTGTAGTTTATAAAGCTTTTATAATAATCAAAGTTGATGTAATAGTGCTCTTATATGTATTAGAGTTGATTCTTGTAATTTATATTTGATTTATTTATTGTTGAGAATCATCCACAAGCTGTTTTAATCGATTAAACCCAGTTTTAATCGATTAAAACGAGGCTGACACTGAAAACCCAATTGCCCCTGTAATAATCTATTAAAGCTAATAATAATCGATTAGTTAATCGATCATTCCTGAGAATAATCAATTAACACTAGCCGTTGGGGGTTTCAGATTTGAAAAACTAGCCATTGGGGGTTTCAGATTTGAAAAACTAGCCGTTGTACTCATTATTAATCGATTAATATTTATGTTAATTGATTAAATGCGTTAGATGGCTCGTTTTCGAAGAATGGAAGGGTATTAGGCTGAGTCTATAAAATGGCTCACTCTTTATCTCAAAAATAACTCTTCCCTTGTGCTAAAGATCTCTGAACTCTTTGAGAACTCTATTGAAGCTAAGGAAACTCTTGTCTGCAAAGTCCTGAAGTGCTACTGTGGTGACAGAGGAATAGCTTGTTCATCCTTGGTGTGTCCGAGGAAGTGACTGGAAGAGAATCATCCTTCGTGAATCATTCGAAGGAGGTGGTCATCCTTTGTGAAGATTCAAAGGAAGTGTAAGTTCATCTCTTGTGGTTTCAAGAGAGGTGGTAATTCTAAACTCTTACAAATTGTTTTTCTTTGTGATTAATATTTGTAATTGTTTTGTGTTAGTGAAAAAGGTTTATCTTGTTTGAGATAAGCGACTGGACGTAAGATTGGTAAGATCCGAACCAGGATAAAATCATCTGTGCAAATTTCTCTCAACCTTACTCTCTTTATTTGTCATTATTATTTGCCTGGTAAGTTTAATTGAGTAGAAATTAAAAGGCACACGTTCGTATTAAAAACCCTCTTGGTTTGTTATTCCACGCTAACAATTCCGCTGTAGCGATTCTAACACTTACACCTTCATAAGTAAGAGAGGACCAAATAATTCTTAAGAAGAAGTTGGATGGAGAGAAGAAAAAGGAAAATAGGAAAGAGAAAAAGGAGAAGAATATGAGTTTGGTAAACAATGTCTCAACCAAAGAAGTTGTCCAATGTCAAACCTTAAAAGTTTCTAAAAATCTTTTGCTTGGACAACCTCATTTTCTTCTCTATTGCAAAGAGGCACTTATTTCAGTAAATTATGAACTTGGTTCTCTACCAAAGGGGTTGCAAAAAATTTTAAAAGAATTTGATGATGTATTTCCTAAAGAGGTACCAAGTAGATTACCACCTTTGAGGGGAATAGAACATCAAATAGATCTGGTGGTGCCTAGGGCTAGCCTTCCTAATAGGCCAGCCTATAGGACCAACCCCATGGAAACAAAAGAGATAGAGCAATAAGTTAATGAATTATTGAACAAAGGGTGGATCCAAAAGAGCTTAAGTCCTTGTGTTGTGCCTGTGTTGTTGGTTCCTAAGAAGGACGAATCTTGGAGAATGTGTACATATTGTAGGGCCATCAACAATATAACTGTTAAATATAGGCACCCCATTCCTAGATTAGATGACATGTGGGATGAATTACATGGAGCAAACATTTTCACTAAAATTGATCTCAAAAGCGGATATCATCAAATAAGAATTCAAGAGGGAGATGAATGGAAAACCGCTTTCAAGACCAATTTTGGTTTGTATGAATGGTTAGTCATGCCCTTTGGCTTGACCAATGCACCAAGTACATTCATGAGGTTGATGAACCATGTCCTTAGGGAATGCATAGGGAGGTTTGTAGTGGTCTACTTTGATGACATCTTAATGTATAGTCAAGGTCTTCAAGAGCACCTTAGCCGTGTCAAACATCTTAGAGAACATCATTTCTTTGCCAACTTTGATAAATGTATTTTTTGTCAAGAAAGTGTAATTTTCCTTGGATTCATAGTTGGAAAAGAAGGTGTATATGTTGATCCTAAGAAGATCAAGGCTATACAAGAATGGCCAACCCCTAAAATAGTAGGAGAGGTGAGAAGTTTCCATGGATTAGCCAGTTTTTATAGAAGATTTGTAAAAGACTTCTCCACCCTAGCTGCTCCTTTGAATGAACTAGTCAAGAAAGATGTTCCTTTTCTTTGGGGTGATAAACAAGCTTCATCTTTTGAGACCTTGAAACATATGTTAACTCATGCACCTATTCTAGCCTTGCCTTATTTTTCCAAAGCCTTTGAACTATAATGTGATGCATGTGGGCTAGGGATAGGAGTTGTTTTAATTCAAGAAGGTCATCCCATAGCCTACTTTAGTGAAAAACTTAGGGCACCTACTTTAAATTATCCTACCTATGATAAAGAGTTATATGCCCTCATTAGAGCTTTAAAAACTTGGGAACATTATTTAGTAATTCGAGAATTCATCATACATATTGACCATGAATCTCTCAAGTATACTAAAGGGTAAGCAAAGCTAAACAAGAGACATGCCAAGTGGGTGGAATACCTGGAGCAATTTCCCTATGTCATCAAATACAAAAAGGGGAGTACTAATGTTGTTGCGGATGCTTTATCTAGAAGACATGCATTATTAGTAACTCTAGGCTCACAAATATTAGGATTTGATGATATAAGAGAACTATATGAAAATGATGAAACATTTGCACTCACTTATTCTTCATGTCTTAAAAAGCCTTCTGATGGATTCTATATTTCTGAGGGGTATCTTTTTAATAAAGGAAAACTTTGTATACCCCAAGGATCCATTAGAAAACTTCTTATCAAAGAGAGTCATGAAGGAGGACTCATGGGCCATCATGGAGTTGATAAAACTCTAAACATTTTGAAAAGTAAATTCTATTGGCCACACATGAAAGTAGATGTTCAAAGGCATTGTTCTAAATGCATAGCTTGTTTACAAGCTAAGTCAAAATTTATGCCTCATGGACTCTATACACCTCTTCCCATAGCTAATACCCCTTGGGAGGACATAAGCATGGATTTTGTTCTAGGATTTCCAAGAACTCAAAAGGGGTATGATTCTATATTTGTGGTAATAGATCGTTTTAGTAAAATGGAACATTTTATACCCTGCCACAAAGTAGATGATGTTAGCTATATTTTTAGACTCTTCTTTAAAGAAATAGTGAGATTGCATGGCTTACCCAAAACCATAGTGTTTGAAAGAGATGTTAAGTTCCTAAGCCATTTTTGGAAAACCTTATAGGAAAAGCTAGGAACTAAACTTCTATTTTCTACCACATGTCATCCACAAACTGATGGGCAAACTGAAGTAGTAAATAGATCTCTATCTACTTTGTTAAGGGTAATATTAAGAGGTAATAATAAAAGTTGGGATGATCATCTACCTCATATTGAATTTGCTTATAATAGAGTAGTTCACAAGACTACTAATCTTTCTCCTTTTGAGGTTATTTATGGTTTTAACCCTATTACACCTCCTCATTTACTACCTCTTCCAGAATCATCTTCTTTTCTTCATAAATAAGGTATATCTAAAGCGGAGTTTATCAAGAAATTACATGAGAAGGTTAAAACCCAAATTGAAAAACAAACCCAAAAATATGAAGAATATAACAACAAAGGGAGAGAGAAAATAGTTTTTGAAGAAGGAGACTTAGTTTGGCTTCATTTGAGAAAGGAAAGATTTCCCTCTCAACGAAAGTCCAAACTTAGTCCAAGAGCAGATGGTCCTTTCAAAGTGGTCAAAAAGATAAATGATAATGCATACATATTAGACCTTCCTGAAAGTTATGGTGTCAGTCCTACTTTTAACATTTGCGATTTAATTCCTTTCATAGGAGATGATCAACAGGATGAAGCAGATCTGAGGACAGATCCTTTTCAAGAGGGAGAGTCTGATGGAAGACCATCAAGGAATCACATTGGACCTCTTACTAGAGCCATGACAAGGAAGATTCAAGAAGAAGAAGGATCACCTAACACTTTACTTCTATGGACGGTTACTTATAAAAATCCTTCTTTTCTTAACTAAAGCACTTATACTTTGTTTTGTAGGGACTAATAAATCTTGGAGACCATGATTGAGCCATCCAAGAAGTTAAATCAATAAAGGAAAGCAAAGGAGCCAAAAAGGGAAGTGACTTGTAGAATGGAAATACAAAAGCATTTTTTCACCCGAGAGAAGTCCTTCCACCTGACTTGGCTGACTTGGAATGAAGTAGTAAGGAGCTGGACTCATGAAAGGAAGTTAAAGTGCACAAAAAAAGAGTCGCAGTCACTGCTGAGCGTAACTTACCACTGAGCGGCATTCTGAAGCAGTGTGGTCACCGCTGAGGGCCAAAACTGCAGCTGAGCGTCATCTTGAAGAGCCGCACTTACCGTTGAGCACCAAAAGTGCCGCTTAGCACCATTAAATTGGGCTTGGGCCTATTTTCTGTAATTTTTAATAAACTATATAAGGGTTTAGTCAACCTAGGGTTGGTATCTTTGCAAAGAAAGAGGCGAAATCACACTTTCTTCACCCATTGGAGGCAGATTTTGAATGCGGAAGGTCCTTTCTTCAAATTCTAGGGTTTTATCTTTCATTCTTTTCATTATTTTCATCTAGTTTCACCATGTCTATGGTGAACTAAATCTCCATTGTTGTTGGGGAACCGATGTAATCCTTTGAAACTCTCACGTATTGAATTGGTTCTATATTTTATATGCTTTGCTTCATTAATTGTTAGGGTTTTTCTTCTACACTCTATGCATGCTTTGTTTAACTCATTCAATTGCATGATCATTGATGTTATCTATATGGACACATATAGGTAAATCTAGAACTGGGGAAATTCTCCCGGAAGCAATATTACCTAGACATAGGAATAGAGGATCGGTTGCCATTAAGCTTCTGTGAGAATGTAATGCATGAATAATGGCTAGGGAGACAAGACACTGTAAATTAGTAATTAGGAGTAGGCTTTCTTCGCCGAGACATCGGGTTTAAGGTAAATTAGAAAGTGGCATTAACATTAATGAAGAAAGATGAATTCATGAATACATGAGAGTGGATAGGATAAGTCGGAAACCCCAACAACATCATCATTCCATATTTTACATCAATCTTTTATGCTTCTTTTAATCCAATTGATCAAAAACTTGCATTCATGTTTATTTTCTACAATTCAAACACAATGATTTCATTTACAAGTCTAATTTAATCAAGAAATCACATAATTGTCTAGGCTGCGAGTCCTTTGGGAAACGATACTTGGTCTTACCATTTTATTATTACTTGATACAATTCGGTACACTTGCCGAGTGTTAACACCTTCCAATACCATTAACCATTTATGATTCACTGGATCAGTGACATAGAATATTTGTCTTGCTTGACTAGCCATAATAAATGGTTGATCCGTGTAACTCATTTTGTTAAGATCTACCAAAGTGAATATGAGGTCTTCTGTCACCACACCAGAATTATTATCAACCCATTTACACTTTAAAACTGAAACTCTAAAAGTGACATGATCAATTTCCCAAATTTCTTGTATTATTCCAAAATAACTCATTGATTGCTGTAACTGGATTCTTATCCTTGGAACTGGAAAAGTGTACAGCCTCAGCTTGTAGGGTAACTCCACTATTTTGAACTCTACTTTTATCGTCTTCCTCCTTTGAATAGAACAAGTAATTGTTTATGTAATAGCCGCCGAAAGTGATCACATCGGTGTTAGAACCACGAGCAGTCTCAATAGATTTTCAGAAACATTCGGAGTCGCATAAATATTTTTCTTAAACCAAGCTAAAAAGGATTTGTTATGTTCATGAAGTGTCCACTTTTCACTCATACGTGGATGTGCCGACTTAATTTCATCAATGTGTTGTGAAATGTAAGAAATAACATCCTCTGTGTTGTTTAAACTATACAAATGAGCTTGATTAACTTCTTTTCCACTAACACTTTCAATCTTCACTCCTCGAACTCCCTATCCTTTACGTCTGTTTTCATGTATATTCTTTGGAAATCCTATTGGTTCACAACTTGGCATATAACTTGAGCAGAATTCAATGGCTTCCTCTGCAATGTAGCGCTCTGTAATCGAAGCTTCCAGTCTCAATTGATTCTTAACATATCCCTTTAAGATCTTCATGTATCTTTCAACCGGGTACATCCACCTCAAGAAACCTGGCCCACATATTTTAATTTCTCTCACTAGATGGACAATCAAATCAACCATGACATCAAAAAATGAGGGTGAGAAATACATTTCCAATTGGCACAATAGTCTAATGGCCTCATTTTGCAAATCATCTAACTATTGATGATCAACAACTTTCTTGCAAATGGTATTGAAAAACAAAGTCAAACGTGTGAGAATACCTCTAACCGAGGCAGGTAATATGGCTCGAATAGCTACTCGTAAAAGTTGTTGCATTAAGACATGACAATCGTGAGACTTTAAACCAACTAACTTTAAATATTTCATAGAAACAAGGCTACTAATATTCGACGAATAACCTTGTGGAACCTTCACACTATGTAAACATTGACAAAAAATTTTCTTTTCTTTTTTTGAAAGAGTGTGACAAGCTGGAGGAAGATAGGTGCGTCTTCCTATGGATTGCGGATGTAGCTCAGAACGGATTCCCATGTCAACCAAGTCTTGTCGTGTTTTCACTCCATCTTTTATCTTTCCTCTAACTTTTAGTAAAGTCCCAACAACACTATCACATACATCTTTTTCAACATGCATCACGTCTATGCAATGTCGCACATCAAATTTACACCAATATGGAAGATTAAAGAATATTGATCGCTTTTTCCAAATATTTTTCTCAATGGTCTTCTTTTTATGTTTTCCGAAGACAACATCAATGTTCCTCACCTGGTTGTATACTTCTTCCCTATTACGGGGTCTGGACACTACATCATCTTTAGGACTTCCATTAAACACTTTTTTCAATCTACGGTAAGGGTGATTTCGAGGAAGGAATCTTAGGTGTCTTGTGTATACAGTTTTCTGTCTATGCTTCAATTGAAGATAACTAGTATTTTCTTCACAAATCAGACATGCAAAATCAACTTTCACACTATAACCACTCAAGTTCCCATATGTTGGGAATTCATTTATGGTGCAAAACAACATTGCACGCAAACGAAAGTTTTCTTCTGAATATGAATCGAAGACCTCGACGCCCTCTTCCCACAACATTTTTAAATCGTCAATTAACGGTTTTAGATAAACATCAATGTCATTTTCACGTTGTCTAGGACCCGATATCATCATAGACAACATCATGTATTTTCTCTTCATGCACAACATAGGAGATAAATTGTAAATCATCAACATAAATGGCCATCAACTATGTTTGCTACTTAAGTTGCCATAAGGATTCATACCACCGGTAGCAAGTGCAATCTTAAGTTTCTTGGCTCTACACTAAATTCGGGAAATGTACCATCAATGTTCTTCCATTGTGGGGAATCAGTTGGGTGTCAAAGAAGATTATCAAATATTCTTCCATCAACGTGCCACATAAGATTCTTCGCATCTTCTTTAACATAAAACAATCCTTTCAACCTAGGTACTATAGGTAAATACCACATGACCTTAGCCGGTGGACCTTCATTCATCGTTATTTCCATCAAGTTTCTTCTTAAATCATGATGACCACACGTCGGACACACCTCCAATGAAGCATACTGATCTCTACACAATATACAGTCATTGGGACATGCATGTATCTTTTGGCATTCCAAACCCATTGGACATAGAATTTTCTTTGCGTCGTAATTACAGATAGGTAACGTGTTATTTTCTGGAAGCATCTCCTTCAGCAACTCCAACAATCCGTGAAACTTTTATCAGTCCATCCGTTTCTTGCTTTTAAACAAAAAAATTTCAAAGTAGCCAATAACCTTGTAGAATTGATGCATCCTAGATACAACTCTTGCTCTGAATTATTCTTAAGACTATCGTATAAATGAGCTCTTCCAAAATTTTCTTCGCCAACATCACGTACCATTTCGTCTAAATGGTCATTAATCCATTGGTCGACATAATTCGAACCTCTTAACGTTGTTGGATTATATAATACTTCCCCATGCCAAGTCCAAACTGTATAACTTCTCATTATTCCATAGATGAACAGATGATCACGGATGTTGTCCAAGTCTTCATATACTTGATTGAGATAATGAACACAAGGGCAAAAATATGCCTCGTTCACTGGTTTTGCGTGTTCTTTAACATATTCTATGAACTCAAAAACCCCTCGCTCATACTCTTCACTAATAAGACGCTGATGAATCCAGCTTTGATCCATACTACTACTCTAAAAACAAAGAATCCACATAAAAATAAAGAACTAACTTACGTACATAACCAAAAATAAATACCTATCATACGTTGAAGGAAAAAAAACTATCATATTATACATACACGAACACAAATATCTATCGTAATACATATATCATACCTCCAGAATCGACAAACACAAACACATATATCATACGTAAGAAATATTGAAGGAAAAAAAAAAACAAACTCGAAATGGTGTCACCAGAGAAGAAGATGAAGTTCACTGACCACATACGAAAAACAGCCTAAAGATAAACGAAAATCAATCAGTCAAACCACATGAAAAACAAAGTAAATAAGTAGCAAATGACATTAGAAATACATAAACGAATTAAAACTAACCTTCTTTCTTTATCGCACTCGTCCTCGAAGAAGAAAGTTCAAGTAGAAATGGAAGCGCGAAGAACTAGTGAGACTATGTTATGTTTTTACATTCAGTAAAAAAGATTCCACATCGAACACAGTTTAAATTCGACGTTCTATTTAAATAAAACGTCGAAGCCCCAAACCATTCGACGTTTTATGGCGCGCCTTTCTTTTATTCTTTTTCTCTTAAATTGCAAAGGTTACGTCGAATTTGAAGGGGCTTAGACATACTATTGGAAACCAAAAATTTTCTACCTTTTTAATTCTTTTTTCTTTTAAACGACATTAATAGTTACAAGAGAATCAATAGAACGTCAAAGTCTATCGAACTTAGACATTTTCTTCTTCCGCCAGTATCAAAAAGTAGTGCACTTTTCGATCTTTTTTCTTTTCCCCCTCCCATAGAACGTTGAAGTTTGCGGGGCTAGGACGTGAAGGGATTTGAAGTACTTGGGAGCATTAACGGTGTGCTCTTACCAGAGCATTAATAGTACGTCGTATTCGATGCGGCTTCTGATAAACAAAATTTTTGATCCCCGGCAACGGCGCCAAAAACTTGATAAACCAAATTTTTGATCCCCAGCAACGGCGCCAAAAACTTGTTAACACTTCAGCAAGTGTACCGAATCGTATCAAGTAATAATAAATGGTAAGACCAAGTATCGTTTCTCAAGAGACTCACGGCACTAAACAATTATGTAATCGCTTATCCAATTAAGACTTAACAACAATTTTTGGGGTTTTTGAATGCAAATGCAATAAAAATAAACATGAATGCAAATTTGATCAATTGAGGATAAACACAAGGGTGAATGGATGATATTGAAAATATGAGTTGAATATGTGTTGTTGGGGTTTAGATTTCACCTAATCACTCTCATGCATATAAGAATTCATCTTTTTCATTAATGTTAATGACACTTTCTAATTTACCTTAAACCCGATGTCTCGATGAAGAAAGCCTACTCCTAATTACTAGTTCACAGTGTCTTGTATCCCTAGCAATTAATCATGCATTACATTCGCACAGAAGCTTAAAGGCAACCAACCCTCCTATCCCTATGTCTAGGTAATATTGCTTTTGGGAGAATTTCCCCAGTTCTAGATTTTCTCATGTGTCCATAGTGACAAAATCAATAACCATGCAATTGAATGAGTTAAACAAAGCATGCATAGAGTAAAGAGGAAAAACCCTAACAATTAATGAAGTAAAGCATTTATAAAATAAATCAATTCAATACATGAGAGTTTAGAGGTTACATCTTCCCCAAACAAATAAAGTTTAGTTCACCATAATCATGGAGAAACTAGATGAAAAATGCAATGGAAGAAATAGAAAAACCCTAGAAACTGAAGAGGAGACTCCCGCATCCCCAAATTTGCCTCCAGAGGAGCAAAATGTGTGTTTATGTGCTTATGCCATCAAGAGATATCAACCCTAAAACGTCCAAGTCTTTAAATAGGGCAGAAAAATAACAAAAAACGAGTCCAAGCCCAAAATATATCAGAAAAATAACAGAAAACGGGTCCAAGCCCCCGAATCTAGCGCTCAACGCCCTAAGTGGGGCGCCCAAGCGTCAATTGCGATACTAACTGGCGCTCAGCGCCCCTAAAAGGGCGCCCGGGCGGTGATGCGGTGTAGAATGGTACTCATCAGATGAACTTGACCGATCGGTTTCACTGTTTAACCGTTCAGCAAATCTTCTACTACACCATTCCGCTTCTCCTTCCACAAACCGTTTGGTTTGTCTATCTTTCTCTCCACCCGTTCGGTTTGTCTATCCCCAAATCTGCCTCTAGAGGAGCAAAATGTGTGTTTCTGTGCTTATGCCATCAAGAGATATCAACCCTAAGCATGTGTTCACTTGAGGGAGTTTGAAGGAGATGATTTGGGGGAGAGTGATTGAATGGATTTGAGGGAATTTGAGGGTAATTTTTTTGTTGTTTGTTTTAGTGGATTTGGAGGTAATCGAGAGGGGATTTGAAAGTAAAGTTTGTGAGAATTAGTGTTAGATTTGATTGATGTGACATATTTTAAAAATTTGTTTAATTGATAGAAATTAACGATTACCAAAATGTCCCACATCAAAATTTTTAACTTCGATCCCTCCAAATCTCACCTTCGCGATTGATATGAAAAGTACACAATCCCGCAATTCTCTTTTATTTGTTCTGTGCCTTTCCCTACATGTGAACACAACTAAATGATTTTATTTCCTTAACATCATATTCGAAAAAGTTGTACAAGATTGTGGAAGAAAAAAAATTATTGCCATGCAATAAATATATCAACTAATTTATTTAATAAATATAAGACATGAGATGAAATGTAAATAAAAAAAGAAAACATATTATTATTTTATTGTGTAAGATAAAAATGGGTTGAAAAAAAGGAAGTTTAAACATTATGGATATGGTATGCAAAAAGAAATGATAAAAAACATAAAACTTGGAAACAATGCATATCCAATAGCTGGGTTAGTATTTTTATCCACCTCAACCCTAGCTGTCATTCAACTTACCAAATCAGTGCAAATCCCCTCGTGGAAATGACAGTAATATTACCGAGAGAGAGCTTCGACGTTTTTTCTTCAGCCAGAAGCCAAAGGTCGCGCCCTTTTTATTCTTTTTTCTTTTTACTTTTTAATCATTCAATAGCACGTCCAAGTCTGTGGGGGCTTCGACATGATGGAAATTGGAGTAGTTGGGAGCATTAATGGTCTGCTGTTACCAACAAATTTTTTCACATCCATTTTTGGGGGGTTGGACGTCAATTAGTTCTTATCTGAATCAAAAGAGATTTATTACATTTTCACTGAATGATGTTTGAACTTTGAATTCGGCTGGGCTTCGACGTTCATACAATATGGTGGACTGTAGCAGTTACTAAGCATAATTACACGATGAACTGTTATTTCATGATATAATGTACGTCTATTTCTTAGCCAGTTCGACGTCATCGTTTCATCTATAAATATAGCTTGCATTTCATGTAATCTCTTGCCTCCTGTTTCCCTGTTTAACATATTAGGATTCATGTTTTTTATTTCCTTTGTGTTTTCTTTTCCTTAAATTTCGAAGCATTTCTGTTCTTCAAATTGATATTTGCTAACTCAAATTTGAAAGTGGTGCATTCATCCTCATTTCATATGAAGGTGCCCTTTCAAATTCAAGTCAACAAAATGTTTTTTATAGTGCATAAATGGTTAAGATATCTTACTAAAAGGGAAGCGCTTAGGAAAAAGAAATGTGTTTCACAATATGTTTAATGCTGAAACAATTTTAAGATCTAAAATAATTATATAAGATTTAATGTATGTTTATCTCTTAGCCAGTTGATGTCATCGGTTCATCTATAAATATAGCTTGCATTTCACGTAAGCCCTTTTCTCCTGTTTCTGTATTGAACATATTAGATTCATGTTTTTAATCTCCTTGGCATTTTCCTTTCTGTAGATTTCGAAACATGTATGTTCTTTAAATTGCAATTTGCTCACTTGAATTTCAAAGTGTCGCATTCAGGCCTCAGTTCATATGAAGGCGGCCTTTGAAATTCAAGTCAACAAAATGCTTTTTATAGTACATAAATGGTTAAGTTATCTTACTCAAACGGAAGTGCTGAGGAAAAAGAAATATGGTTCACAATATATTTAATGTTGAAACAATTTTGAGAACTAAAATAAATTTATAAAAAAGTTGTTCAACTTCATCATTTGGCAATATATGATTCTTTTTTTAAATTGTCTTGGAGTTGTTTTCTACATAGAAAAATATACTAAAATATATTAAAATATTACATTAATTTCAGAAAAATAAACTAAAATGGACTTTTCTTCTTAATTTGAGTCAGATGTCTCCATAGACTCATCTTCTGTTGTGTCGACTTCATCATCAGATTCACTTGCTGAGCGAGTTCTGAGAGCATTATTTTCATCTAATTTCAAATGAATCATGATCATAGATTTTTCAACTTTTGAAATTCTTGTTGAAAGCCTTTGAAATTGATCCACAACAAATCTTTAAAACTCAATGTGTATAGTGAAGGTAGAAAGAGTTTCGTCAACATCCTTGAACACCCAGCCATCTTTTGTTTTCTTAGACCATCAAAGGTCAATGCCACTTTTCCTATTTCATTTGATTTGGTGCACCCAAATTTTTTTTTCACGAGTAAGATCAACTTGATGATGCTTCAACACATTGTTGATAAAAACACCATAGGGCAGATTATGTCCACGACGACTTGCAATTTCAATCATGTGATCACTCATAACAGCAACACAATTGGTTGGTATTCGGGTTTTTATGGAATGAACCAAAAATAAATCTTCAGTAGTTAAACAGTCACGTCTACCTCTTCCAGGTAATATTACCTAAGAAAGTACAAAAGCACACATTTTTTTCTTCCCTTTTCAAACCACCAAGTAGATCCGGCTTGTATACCTTTAGCCTTTTTGGATATCTCAGAAATTCCTTGTAAATCTTCTTCTTGTTGGTCCATTAGTTGAGTTTAGAATTTTTTTTCATGAGACATGAAGCCTTCTGCTTTGAGACCAGTAAAAGATAGCCATATTTCATCATCAATTTTAATATCGACACCTTTGACCCAAGAGCATATAACACCATTGACAACCTTCAGATTATGGTAGAAGACTTCTACCAGGTCAAGATAGCAATCACCGGTCATTTGAACAAATTTTGCAAGACCCCTATCTGCAAGCCATTCTTGAAAGAGACCTTTCCCTTCTGAATAATTCCATATCCAAGAACGTGTGAGGGACCACCTCGAAAAGTTTTCTATAACATCCAAATTTGTATCGTTCTTCGTCATCACTGATCCACCCATTTGGACTAGCATTTCTTACAAATTATGCAGCCTTCTTTCCACGTCGTGAAGATGAAGAAGCCATTTGAGATCAAGATTTAGAGATTTACATGAAGGGTTTAATAATCTAGTTTTTGAAAATCATACAGGATAGATTTACCGATTAAATATAAGTTCAGAAAAGCACGATCAATACCATGGCAACATGACGTTCTATGGTGGTAATTATGCAAACCACCGTGCCACTATTTTTTTTTTCTTTTAATCAAACTATATGATGGTTAATACCGTTGGGGCTTCGACGTTTTATTTGCCTATAGAAAGACATGAACGTTGAATTTTGACAATAACCGACGTATTCATTTGAAAACCTTGAAGTTTATTAACTTTTAAGTTCCTTGTTAAAAGTTGTCATCGAATTCGATTTCTATTTGACGTCCTATATCATAGAAGATTTCAAAAAGAAATCCCCTTTTACAAAACATAGCGTCAAACATGAACACGAAACAACATTATAAAAAACACATGAAGTAAATAAAAAAACAGAAAAACAATGGAGAATGTTTTTGAAATTCATAAGTGTTAACATTTTCCTCTGATTTTCCACCATGCCTTCATCGTTAACAAAGAAATGTCTTTGTTTAGTAGAGGAATTGACAGAGAACCAAAGGAAAAAGTTAACATGAATTTGGTTACGGAAGCTCTGTAGTGTAGGTTTTCAAAGGGTAGTTCCAAAGGATCTGAAACTGTATTTAAAGAAAATGGACGTGTACTTTGAAGGAGTAGTTACGAGAAATCTAATAAACAGAGGTGTAGAGGTTATCAAAGACTCCGAAATTGTATTTATAGAAAAAATGTTTAATAGGTTCGGAGGTCCCTATATTTGTGGGTTCGTTTAAATTGGGTCCTCCAATTTTGAAAGTGATCAATTTGGTCCCTAATTTAACAAAATTGAGTCAATAATACCCTTTCCGTTAAATGCAATGGACGTCATTAACTTTTTAAACATGTGGTATGTTGAAGCATCCTTCAAATAAAACTATGCCACCAGCAAATAAAAGGATGCCTCAACCTGCCACATGTTTAAAAAGTTAACGCCGTCCATTATATTTAACGGAAAGGGTATTATTGACTCAATTTTGTTAAATTAGGGACCAAATTGATCACTTTCAAAATTGGAGGACCCAATTGAAATGAACCCACAAATATAAGGACCTCCGAACCTATTAAACCTAGAAAAAAAGAATAACTGTTGGGAGCCACTAATGCACCCAACTACTCCAGTGCCCATCACGTTAAAGCCCCCAAGAATTCGAGGTGTTAGTGGTACAAGGACGTTTTATAAGTTGGATTAAAAGAAAAAATAAAAAGAATAATTGCTAGAAAAATAAAACATCCAAGTCATATAAGATGTTGGTTTAAAAGAAAAAAGAAAAAAATAATAAAAGATAACTCCATTTTATTATTTTTATCTTTTTTATTAAGCCAAAGGGTCAAATGCCTTTTTATTACTTTATTCTTTTTCTTTTTAACCAACCTGAAAACGTCTAACGGTTTTGCGGCATCGACGTGTTATATGGGAAAATGAAGTTAGTTGGACATAATGATAAATGTTGTTAGTAAGAACTAAAGAGATTCACGTCATTCATTGGCACCACCTGACGTCTACTTTATATGGGAAAAGGCAGTTGGTTGGGCTTGATAAATGCTATGTTTGAAACGAAGAGATCCACGTCATATATTGACACCACTCGACGTCCACATATATGGAAAAGGTTGTTGGCAAGGCATGATAAATGCTATGTTAAAACGGAGAGATACACGTCCAATATTGAAGGAGTTCTTACGAGAAATTTTATAAATGGAGGTGTAGAGGTTATCCAAGGCTCCGAAACTGTATTTATAAAAAAAAAAGAATAATTGTTGCGAGCCCATCACGTCCTACCCCAAATAATGCGATGTAATAAGCGATGACGCTTCGGATTCAACCGCTTAATAAAACGTCTAAGCCACTAGTAGAAAGATGTTTTATCGGTTGGTTTAAAATAAAAATTTACAAACATAATTTCTGGCAAATTAAACGTCGAATGCATGAAAGAATTCGACGCTTTATGGTTGGTTTAAAAGAAAAAGGAAAAATAATAAAAAAGAGATTACCCCTTTTTCTAACTGGTCAATAAAACTTCGAAGCCTCAGAAGAATATGACGTGTAATGGACTGACTTTGGCTTCACGCACATAATAAAACGACAAATTAGGAAGTTTTTCATCGTTAATATACAGTGGGACGTTGATTTCTGCAAGGGTTTGACGTAAAATTCCTAGAAGGATTTCTAAAAGAAATCCATTTTTACAGAACGTGTGTTCATATATGAAATCAAAAACAAAAGAAAAGTGTAATAACACTAAACATAGGAAAAAAAATTAAAATCTAACCACGAAAAGATCCACAGGATAGTTAAAATGTAGAAGGATTTTGGTGAATGGAGGTTGTAGCGTTTTGAAAGGGTGCGAAATCCAAATCTCTCAACCTCTTCTTTGTGTTTCTATCACTCCTTCAAGCTTTCACCATGCAAAAAGAATCAAACAACAAGGAAATGACTCGCTTTTGTGAACTTGAAAGAGTTGATAGAAAAACATAAAAAAAAGTTAATAGATTGTTACGAGAAATTTTATGAACGGATGTTGTCGCATTTTGAAAGGGTGCAAAATCCAAATGTATCAACCTATTTTTTGTATTTCTATCACACCTTCAAGATTTTCAACATGACAAAGAATCAAACCACAAAAAAATGCCTCGTTTTTGTCACCTTGAAAGAGCTAATAGAAACACACACAAAAAGGTAACACAAAGAAACCTTGAAGGAGTTCTTACGAGAAATTTTATAAATGTAGGTGTAGAGGTTATCCAAAGCTCTGAAATTGTATTTATAGAAGAAAAAAAAGAATAACTATTGGGAGCCATAATTAATGCGCCTAACTACTCCAATGGCAATCACGTCGGACTCCAAAAGAGTTGGACGTTTTGTGGTTGGTTTAAAAGAAAAAAGGAAAAATAATAAAAAAGAGATTGACCCTTTGGCTTCTGACTGGTCAATAAAACGTCAGGCCCCAAAATAATACGTGTTATGGAGTGACCCTTTAGGCATAATAAAACGTCGAAGCCCCAAGTAATTGGACATTTTAGGGGTTGGTTTAAAAGAAAAAAATAACTGCTGGCAAATAAAACGTCGAAGACCAGAAAGAAATTGATGTTTTGTGGTTGGATTAAAAGAAATAAGAAAAATATAATAAAAAAGAATTGACCCTTTTACTTCTGGCTGGTCAATAAAACGTCGAAGCCCTGATCAATATGACGTTTCATGGGTTGATTTAAAAGCAAAATAAAAAAATAACTGTTGGTTGTAATATACAACGTCCAATATTTGTTACAGTTGACGTCATATTTAGTAAATCACTATTTAGTATTCATTTATTTTGTATTCGACGTCAGTTGTTTCCTTAGCTGACGTTATGTGATTACTAAGGTCATTGTTTTACATCAACTATGTGTATGATCGGCCGTTATTTCCTTAAAGACGGCAATGAGGAAATCCAGGCGACATGGTGCGAAGGAATTTATTTACAACAATGCCACTGGTCATTGTTAACGTTGGTTGTTCTGTTATTGGACGTTGAACGCGTGACGTTATACGTGATTTTTGTACTAGTGTCGGGCTTAGTCGAGTTAATGAAGGTCGAAGGTCGACCTAGTCATCCTGATCGAAGATCGACTCGATTCAATCCTTGGTGAAGGTTAGTTTAAGTTGTCCCCAACTAAGGTCATTCGAGTCAACCTTAATTGAAGGTTGACTAAGTTAGCCCTCACCGAAGAATTGTTAAGTCTTTGCCAACCAAAGTTTGGCCAAGGGTCGGACCAAAGGTTCATAGAAGTTTAACCAAGTCAACCCAATCAAGATCGGGAGAGTTAGCCCGACCAGAGATCAACCAAGTTGGTGTGGCTGAAGGTCAACTAAGTTGGCCCGATTGCAGGTCGGCCATATCAGCCTCGATCAACTAAAGTCATTCCCAACCAAAGATTAACCAAGTTGGGCCTAGCCAAAGTTTGATTGTGTCAACCCAGTTGAAGATCAGTCAAATCAACCAGAACGAAGATCGACCAATTTGGAACGACCGAAAATCGATGAAACTGACTCGACTAAAAATCAGCCAAGTCAGCCCAAAAATTTGTGAATTTGGCCTATTGAAGATCGACCAAGTCAATCCGACTAAAGGTATGAGTAGGCTTTAGTCATTGTCGGTCGAAGGTCTACCATAATCAATCTTGATCGAAGGTTAGCTCGAGTCGAACACAATCGAAGGTCTACCCATGTTGACTCTTATTACAGGTCAAGCCAAATTATCAAATTCCTAAGGTCGATCAAAGTCGACCTACGTCAAAGAATCGGGTCGAGCCAAGTCAACCTAATGGACCTAATATATTATATTTGTTATAAAATATTCATGTTGATTGCAAAAGAGAAACGTTGGATTGCAACGTTCAAAACTTTAATTCCCAACAACGTTCAAATTAATTTTCTTAAGTGCTCCAATGGTAAAATATTTAATGGTTTTTATTTTCTTTTATTGATTTTATTCTCCCCTAGCTCTATAAATAGAGAGTTTTTCCTCCATTTCAAAACACACCAAAAAGAAATCTTCTCTCATTTTCCTTTCTTCTTTTCCTCTTCTAAAAATATTCTGAGTTATTTTATACTCTTTTTAAAGATTCTTGCTAGTTCTGAGATTCTCAGAGATATTCTGAGAAGTTCTTGTCGTATCCTAGGGGACTTGCGCAATACACTGCGAATAATTCTTAAAGGACAGTGAATCTACACGCCTCAGGAAATTTTGTTCGTGTTTCTGCCAACTTTTATACAACAATCTTAAGGACTTATGGCTGACATCAACAACTCAATCCCGAAGGATCAAAATTTTGTTTCCAGAACTCAAACGGTATTTGCGAAACCACTTACGGACGTGTCAAAAGTCGAGGTCTTCTCTAGACAGAACTTCCGGAGGCTAGCAAGATGCTCGCAGCAACGATGGCTTCTTATCGCATTTGTAGGGACCGTGGATGAGGATGAAGAAGAGAGAGACGAGATGACAACTTGGAGTTCGTTGAAGTTAGGGGGATGAACCCTAATTTTCATGTGTCGTGCCTTTGCAATATTTGAGGAAAGGTGGAGAAGATTTTCTCTCCAGAGAAAGAAAAAGAAATAAGAAGACGAGGTACTTGAGTAATTTTTCATATATTTTACCTACAGATGATAGAAGCACAACCAGGTATTTTCTCGTTTACCAATCTTAAATATTTTAAAATTGTGGGGGTGTAGGTAATTTTACTTAATTACTTGAAGAAATAACTTTGGCTTTTCACCTAATGATATTGATAATATTCTAAATTTGAAAGTAAAGAATATGTCATTTTGTATGTGAATGACATGCTAATTTCTGGTACATGCAATGAGATTGTCGCTAGAACTAAATTGTTTTTAGGATCAAATTTTGAAATGAAAGACATGGGTAAAGCCAATGTAATTTTAGGTGTTAAAATCATAAGGAAGGGATATTGTATAGTACTATCCCAAGAACTATACATTGAGAAACTTCTTAAGAAGTTTGGGTATTATGATTTCAAACCCGTGAGTACCCCTTATGATGCTAATTTTAAATTAGTGAAAAATAGAGGAGAATCATTATCTCAGCCTCAGTATGCCCAGATTATTGGGAGTTTACTACACTTGATGAGCTTTTCTAGACCTGATATTGCTTATGCAGTAGGTAGACTGAGTAGGTACACTCAATGTTCAAATCAGGAACATTAGGATGCATTTGCTAGGCTTATGAGATACTTAAGAGGTTCAATGGATTATGCCATTGAATACAGTGGATTTCTCGCTATACTTGAAGGGTATAGTGATGCTAATTGGATCTCTGATTCAGATGAGACAAAATCCACTAGTGGTTATTGATAACGGTTGATTTCACTGTTATTTGTGATTCAATTTTGATCCTAAATGAGCCTTTTTTGACTTAGAAACTTGCTTAACTCTTGTTTTTAGTTTAAGTTATGAATAAAGAGAGTTGAGGTTAGAACTTATGATTTTTATCACTAATTCCCTTGATTTTGTAGGAAATTTGAATCATTTGGAAGAGGAGTTAAAGTAGCAAGGAGTTGGAACCCAGAAAGGACTGAAAAAGCACAAGAAGAGAAGGCTACAGAAGGTCGCAGGACGCTTGGTTGCCCTTTTCTGGGCCCTCATCACCAGATGCTCGCATGGACGCCTGGCTGCCCCTTTTTGGGGCCCTCAGCGTTGGAAGCTCGCATCCACGCTTGGGCGCCCTTCCTGGGGTGCTGAGCGCCAGCCTCCTTGTGTCGCACACCGCCTAGGCGCCCTTTGAGGGGTCTTGAGCGCCACTCCTCTCGCACCAACACTTGGCTGCCCTAAGTAGGGACGTTGAGCGCCAACGTGTTGGGCTTGGACTTTGTTTTCTGATCTATTTAAGGATTTGTTCGTTCTAGGGTTTGTATCTTTAGGCAGGAAAGTCGCAGAAACACACTTTTCCACTCTCTGGAGGCAGAATTGGATGCGGGAGCTCTCCTCTTCAATTTCTAGGGCTTTTCTATCACTTTCATTCCATTATACACCTAGTTTCTCCATGATTATAGAGAACTAAACTCATTTGTTGTTGGGGAAGATGTAACCTTTAAACTCTTATGTATTTGAATTTGTTCTGAATTATTATATGATTCTTTCATTAATTGTTAGGGATTTTCTCCTTTGCTCTATGTTTGTTATGTTTTGATCATTCATGGCATGATTTTATGGTCTTCTTTGTTATTGGGAAATACCTAGAAACCACAATCTAGAGAAATTCTCCCAAAAGCAATATTGTCCAGGGATGGGGATAGGAGGTTTGGTTATCTTAAGCTTCTATTCGTAATGCAAAATTAATTATTAGGGATGCAAGGGATTATGGTCTAATAATTAAGGATAGGTTTTCTTCGCCGAGGGATCTGGTTTTAAGTAATTTAGATAGTGACGTTAACAATTGAATGAAGATAAATTCTTATATGCATGAGAGTAATCATGGTGAAATCTAAATCCCAACAACATACTCATCTCATATTATAAAAATCATCCATTCACTTTTGTGTTTTGCCCCAATCAAATTGCCTTCATATTTACTTTTTCTGCATTTTGCATTCTAAACCAATGAAATTGTTCTTAAGTCTTAATTAGTTAAGGTATTACATGACTGTCTAGTGTCGTGAGTCTTCTAGGATACGATACTTGGTCTTGCCATTTTATATTACTTGATATGATTTGGTACACTTGTCAATGTGTTAACAGTTATGTATCCACACTCGGGGGTGGTGCGATTACATGAAGATCAGCCAGGCAAACAATTATTACAAGATCAACAATGGAATGAGTTGTTGCTCTTGAGATGGCTGGTAATGAGGCTGAGTGGTTGAAAAACTTCTTAGCGAACATTCCATTAGGAAAGAAACCAACCACGTCGGTATCAATACATTGTGATTGTCAATCAGCAATAGCTATAGCTAAACACAAGAATTACAATGGAAAGAATAGACATATACAATTGAGACACAATTTGGTGAAGCAGCTGCTAAAGAGTGAAACTATTTCCATTGATTATGTGAAGTCAGAACGGAATCTAGCAGATCCTCTGACCAAACCCCTTGGAAGACAAATGATATTAGAAACATCGAGGGGAATGGGACTTAAGCCACTTGCAAACAAACAAGTGGTGGTAACCTAACCTTTGTGATTAGAGATCCCATGAATAAGGTTCATATGGGTAAAAACAAGTCACTTGTTAGTTCTGATAGCACTAAATTGATTCTAATCAATTATGTCCCTTCCTATGGTGTGTGTGAAAGTGCTAGAAATTGCATTATTGAAAGGCTAAATTTTGTTATTAAAATTCTATGTGGTGAAAGAATTTTAGCTTAAACAAAGTTTTTAATGATTTTCATATCCCTTATGGGTGGTGTATGATTTGCAGCATACACTTGATGAAATCACCTATATAAGTGTCAAGTGGGGCCACTTGCATGAGATCTTGGCATGATCTCTAGAGCACTCATGAATATCAAGCACGTGCATGGCCTAGTAAGCGCAACACAACGATAACAACAAGGATTGTGAGGATGTATTGTGATTGATAAACCTCTAACACACGTCAAGTGTCTTTGGTTCATATAGCTTACTATACCAACTACATTGTGTGTTAAGTTTCTAAATCTAAGACTAGTTCACATGAGAATGCTTAACTCAATTTAAATGTTCAATAACATAAACCTTCAATTTAGTCGATAATATAAATAACTTATCTTCTTTGTTATCTTATTACTAATTTTTGTTTCATTTGAAGAAATTTTTTGTTTTGCTAAAATCATTTTAGTTATCTCTCTCAATAGTTCGAATAAGTTGATATTTGAAAAGTTTCTTAAATCTCTAAAATATTCTTCATCTTATTCATATTCTTAATTATACATTTGTTTTTCTTTGTGATATTTCATTCAATGGTCTATCAAATTGTTTATAAGACACACATTTAATTATTTTTTTTAATATTTTTATTTGTTGTTTATTTTCATCATGTAGAATGTTGTTTTGATATTTTTTTAATATAATTATCTTTATTTTTTTAAGTCATTGTAAGTGTAATTTTACTACTATAGTTGTATAAATAAATTTTATTACTACAATATAACAATTTAATGTAATGGTCATGAATAATTTTTATCACTATTCAACATATATTCATGTTCAAAAGAGAAAAGATTTATGTTAAATTTTAATTATTATTAGTTTAATTTTTTTTCTTTTGTATGATTTTGATCAAGTAGTATATTGTAATTTTTATTAGTGTATAGAAAAAGAGATTTCATTATAATTTAAAAAATTAAAGTAAAGAAACATTTAAAATATTTTTTAATTTGAATAATTGTTTTCCTTATATATTTTCTAAAATAAAAATTATCAACTAGGTTTCAATGTTTTTGGTTCTCTTGATATTTTATTTGATATTCTATGTATACGATTATAACTTTTTTCTAAATATTTGATATTAAAAAAATAATAATATTCTTTTTTAAAATTAAATATTTAATAATATTATATTTTTTTCATAATTTTTATAATTTTATAAAAATTAATTAATTAAAATTGAAATAAAAATACAGTGGACACATAAATGGATATATCCTTTATTAGATAATAATGAAAATATATTTCTTATTGGATAATAATGAGGATGAGACAAAAATTTAAAATCATTTAAATTTAAGTATGAAAATAGGAATAAATTTATTCTTGATAGGTAAATATAAGATAGTAAATCTCGTCCCATTATCTTCTAAGCCGTTGTCGTCTTATTTCCATTTAGCTTCAACAAATATTCTTTCCAATTAACTTTCTTACTTTAAACCTTCTCATTTTTGCAGTTCTATTTACATTATTCATTACTTTCGTATTCTATATTTTCCATTGAGATTACTAAATTACTGCGCAAATCCCAAAAGAGATGCTATCTAATTACAATTGTTATTTGAACACTTTGATGTTTTTTACAAAATCCTAAACTTTACTAATTAAAATCATGAAACTATGGCACTCACAAATTAAATTAAAATTATGTTATTTTTACTTTATTTTATATGTAATTGAAAATATTTAAGGATATGATATAAACTAATGATGGAATGTACAATAAGAAAATTTTGAAAAAAATATATAATCTCTGTGTAGAATTATAAGATCTTAAAATTAAATAAAATCTAAAATTACATTTACTTCAACTAATAATGTTATAAAATAATTTAAATTTAGTAAGCTTTAGTCATCAACTACCTTTTCTCCTTTATCGTGTATTGAAGTTTCAAATAGTTAATCAACTACTTGTATTAAAAATTGTCTTGGGAGATCAATTATTATAATTGAAATGATGATGAAGCTAATAAGTGAATTTATGGAGTTGTTGACTTTTTGGCAACAGTACTATATTTCTAAACTGTTAAATGTACCTTAAAATATTGATGCTATTTTCTGTAATGAATTTTAGTTTTGTATTTAACTTTAAAGTTCGTTATATATTTAATCAAATAATCAAATTGCAAGCTTACATCAAATTGAACAATTCCAATATTGAATATCACCTCCACTACTATATAGAACATCAATATATAATATATATATATATATATATATAACCGGAAGCAATCATTCTTTTACAAACCAATTATGATAATAAAATTAAGATTAAAATCACTTTTATTAGAGTCTATCGTAATAATATTTATTAAATATATTATTTTATTCACTTTGGAATTACCTATAAACATTTAATAACCTCCATGAAATATATTTATATTGATATATTAAAAATCTCTAGAGATAGACTCTACTGTTCAGTAACCTAAAAGAAATTAACTAAAGTGGACTAAACTATCAATTAATTATACTACATAAACTAAAATAACTGGATCTATTCAAAGTAACAATTGAATTGAATCTTTTTATAATTCAGTTTTAAATAATTCAGTCTCTAAAATTACACAATTCAATTCATATTACTGAATTTTTTTTATTGATTTTCTTCCAATTCAAAAAAAATGAAAAAGATTGTTTTTTATTTATTTTAATCATAATAAATATTTCCATTATTTAAAAAATATTAATATTGAACATGAAAAAAGTGAAGGAAAACAAAAGTCAAAGTAAAAAAAAGTGTTACATCGACATATTTAGAAAAATTGAAACAATTAAAAACGAAGTTGAAAGAAAATAAATTGAAGGAAAAAATACAAGATAAACTAATTAAAAATTATAAAAAAGTTGTTTGAAAGTATATACAGATATTAATTATGTATTATTGTAACATCCCAAAAATACAGTAGACACCATAAAATAGAATTGATTACGATTAATGATAAACCAAATCAGTCTTAAATAACGTAAGCAAAGGTTTAGGTCGAACGACCTTACGAGAGGTTAATTACAAAACCACGCTCGACCTAAGCGTACCCATCCAACGGTTACAAGGCAAAGATACAAACCGAACTGTCAACATAATATAAAGGTCGCTCCAAAATCAGTACAATAAAATATCTAATCTAAACATATAACCGAACGTCTACTGTTCGGCCTTCACTTCAACATCTACGGGGTTTTCTTCCTCCAAATTTTCTTCTTCCAGCGTTTCCTCGAGTAACACCTCACCATCTGCTCACATCCACACGGATGATCATTGCATTGACAGGACGGACGTACAAAGACGATCGACAACGCAAAGAAGAGAACACAGGGTAAGCTTATTGAATTTAATTCAAGTAAAATCATTCATTTCATAATACATCAAACATATCAAATATTTCACAACATATAATTAAATCAATCCCTTAACTCAATCAATTCCTGATACTAGACTGACCGTCCGGACTGTATGAATCTGTGTAGCTACAAGCGTCCTTGCACCCGAGTGATGTAGTAACTGTATTACACTCGACAGCTGCCACTCGAGGTTAGTCCGTTTCTTACGTCGCCCATGTTAACTTATGGACTAAGGACTTCCTGCCATTCCCACACATGAACTACTCTCCTCTACGTGAAGATGAGTATCACGGAATATCAGGATGGACCAAGCCAGCACTAGCATGCCCACAGTCATACTTTACAAAATTCCATATTCAACCATGAGTCGTTCCTCCTTGGATCGCTCGTCCAAAATTCACAACCGTTTATTCATCCCATATAATGTTCATCATTTATAATCTTTCACTTTTATTTTCATTTTTGTCTTTCAGTCCCAGTACAAAAAAATCACGACCTCTTTATAACGAAAAAAATTGTGAGGAACGAGACCGAAGAATTTGCCCCGTTCCAAAATAAAGTAATACCGGCTACAGGATAGATGGACGACCTATATTACAAGGTGACTCGACATCGTCGGTCGACACAGATGGATGGTCTGTATTACAAGGGTGATCAACATGGTCGGTCGACACAGATGGTCGACCCGTATTCACAAGGGTGTTCGACATGGTCGGTCGACACAGATGGATGATCTGTATTACAAGGGTGATCAACATGGTCGGTCGACCTGAGGTTCGGTTCGCGGAATATCAAGGTTGGCCAACTTGTCGGGGGGACCAATTGCTATAGTTCACAGACAGAACACCAATGCTAGTAAACGACTGAGCACGGTAGAGAACATTATTAAAGTTAGACCAACACTATGTTCATCTAGAGATTTTACAAGAAAAGAGTATGAGCGCTTGGTGTAAGACTGAGCACTACTCAGTACGAATGATAGGTATAAGATCGACACTACTCATTACGAGCTCTAAGTAGAAGACCGACACAGCTCATCCTCAACCAGAATTCTTCCCAAATGAAATTATTCCAATTCAAAGAAGTTTACTAGAACACCAAACGGTCAAGAACCGTTTAATGTCGAACGTACGTTATCTTATGGGAGTTTATATTCAGAGTTTCACTTACATTCATTCATTTCTCAGCATATATATATTTCACATTTTCAAATACTCAAATCATAGTACATTTCATATTCACCATATATCAACTCATACTTATAATCATACATCAAAATCAAATATCACAGATCATGCTTCACGAAACTCTCAGAACATCCATACAGCACAACCAAAAGCATACAAATTAAATTTAATAAGCTTCCCTTACCTGGATCAGAAGTGAACGTCCTAACTCAAGGTGTTTGGTTCGTCCGCTAACAATTCTCTACTCTCACAGGATCACTTAATTCTTCCAACCCGATCTAACCATAAAAACCAAGAAATACTAAGAACTTAACCCTTCATGCAACCAGGACTTGGCTTTGCATGAGACAGAAAACGTTCGACGAAGAAGAGAGACTTACCAGTATCAGAACGTTAAGGTGATCGGTTCAAAACGAAGCTCACGACACCAGGTATGGTTCTACGGTTTCTGAAACATGAACGGAGAAGAGAAAGAAGAAGTTTCAGTAGAGAGAAGGTAGAGGTTTCTAGAGAGAAGGTGGAGAAAATGAAAAGTTAAAATCTGAGGAAGAAGAAGAGTGCATGCAGAGAGTGACGCGGACTTCAGAAAAGTCATTTTTGTTTAAAAAAACCAACGTCCGTTCTCTTGCTGCCACTTGTCTTTCACTGCTGATTTAGGAACATTCCATCACGACACCTGACAGGAAGGCAGCGAGTCTGGAAGTGCGTTTTTAATGCACGGCAGAAGGGTTTTTAGAGCAATTAAAGAGGATGAGACAGGGGATTAATAGTGCTCGTTTTTCTAGGGTCTTACAATTATAAAATTAAATATCATATAGATTAGTAAAAACTATAATTAGACCACTTAATAATATATTCTTATTATAAACGAAAAATTAAGCTTTAAAAAAGTTGTAGTAAAAAATATCCATACTTATTTGTATACAAGTTGAAAGAATACTTTTCTTATTCTTTTTTAGAAGAATCTTAAAGAGCTTGAAAGAATACTTTTCTTATACCTTTTTAGAAGAATTTTAAAGAGCTGGATAAATTTGAGAAACTTGAGTAAGTTGAATAAGGTAAATTTATATGAAAAATTTATATATCTTTTAAAAAAATCATTTTTAAGTTTGATCATCATGATTTCTAGTATTGTAACTCTTCAAATCACTGATTTCATGTATAAGAATAATTTAAGAGTGCCCACAGACAATTACTATTACAACTTTTCTTTAAATATCATCAAAACACATCCTTAAACTAAATATAGAAAGAACTAAGAAATCTCAACATACCAATTATAAAGAAAAAAAGAAGAAATACTTCAACAAATGCAGTCATAAATAAATATGCAAACAGGTTTTGATTACATCCGAATTAGCCTACTCATAATACTGCAGAGTGCAGCATCTACCTAATGAGCCGATAAATAATATATCAGATACTCTACCTAGCTGCAACTTACAACACTGAAACTACATCCTATGGTAATAGACATCAGCATCAGACATCAGACATGTTTGAAACAATCACTGTAGACATTAAATAAAACAGCCGAGTCATGAACTTTGTCAGCAAGAGTGCTTGAGGTTGTTGATCTTCAACTTAACAATCAGGCAAAGATATGTTAATATCAGTAGCTGACTTTCTTGAGTCTGCCATAGAGTGCATGTTCACCCAGTTATCTCTTCTAAAGGCATTCGGAGGACTCAGGTTAGAGTTAATACTTCCTGAATTTTGCAGCACATGTGCTCCACTCATTACATTAATATTCACATCCTCTTTTTCAGGATTGCTCGCCGCTGGTGGCGGTGGCGCCGGTGTTGGAGTCAATGCAATAACCGGAGAAATAGCTGCTGCTGCTGCATAATCAGTAGACTTAGGCTTTTTTAGTTTCTGCTCTTGCTGGCTGCTTGGTAAAAAGCTTCCCACCACCACCTAAACATAAGCAAACGGGCAAAAGTCATCATCAAAGAATGAGAATGAGTATTAGCAAACTTTGTTTTGGACATTGATATTTCAAAATTGAATTTTGTTTTATATTGAGGAAGATCACTTGCCTGCACAGGACTGGCAGCTACAAGAAGACCGGCAACTCCACCACCGACAACACGGCCGTCGGGGCTAGCCAGAGAGACAGACATTCCACCAGACCTGCTTCTTGTACCTTGGTTGTCAGTAGGCATGAATGATCCAGACAAGGAAAGTATCTCAAAACGGCCCTGCAAGAGAAAATGCTTTCAGAAAAACTGTAACAGTTGTTATATATTTGAGATCAAAACAGATCCACATTTACACAAAATGGTAGAAATCAGAAAGAGAGAGAACTTGTGATGAAACAACTTACACTTCTGCATGTGATCATAATACAGACACACAGATATATAAACTATTTATAGACTTAGTAGAGACTATTCCTTAAGATTATGGCAAGTGATGAACTTTCTCAATGCTAATACCAATGAACAATGATGATTTATTGGGTTGAGTAGAGAAAGAGAAAGGAAGAAAATAAGAGGAACAGAAATAAGAATGATAGAAGTAAAAGAAAAATAGTGCAGAAACTTTTCTTTCCTTATTCAGATTAGGACAGTAAAAAGAAATGAATAACTTCAATGCAAAATGTTTATACAGTAATTAGAAAATTTTAATTTAGGATCTGTTCGGATAATATTCTCCATAAGTACTTCTTAGAAAGAGAAATACGAAAGTTTGTTAAATAAGCTTATTCATAAGTTAAAATTAGCTGATGCAGAGGAAAATTTATAAAAAGTTTAACATATAACTTCTCTAAGATTTTATTTGTTAATTTGTGCATAAGCTAATTTTAGCTTATAGAAAAACTCATTGTATTCTTTCTTATTTTTCTGTTCTAAAGAAGCTTGTCCAAATCAGACCTTTTACCAAAAAAAAAGATCACAGTTTTAACACCATTTTTTTCTTAAAAAAAAATTATTTATTTTGCTTTAGCAAGTTTGCTATAAAAAATTATTGAACTTTTTAAGAAACTATAATGAAAAAGATAACCTATTTCCCTTCTCCTATCAAGAAAAAAAAAGAAGAAAATTGGCATTTCTATCATTTCTCCCTTTTCTCCATCTCCTTCCTCTCCAATTACACCCTAAGAAAAACATGTGCATTCATTAAACACGAAATATCATGAACATGTTTCCTAGGTACATTAAATGCCATTATTCAACCAACAGTTTTATCCAGAACTACAAAAAATGAATGCATCCACTTGTTTATCAATGTTTTTTGTTAAACTGTGATTCAAATGAATTTACAGCCTTAAACAAATAGAGGATTCTTTGCATTAAAATATCAGTTTGAAAAAAAGGAAAGCTCACAGAAAAAAAACAAAATAAAACAACAAATGACACACCTCATAAGTTAAAGTACCCCCAGAAGAATCAGGCTGTCGAAGTGTAACATTTGAAATGACACCATTAGCAGATAAGATACATATAGCTCTTGGCCCTTGTTGAGAGAAGGATATCACCTTCATTGTAATGTCCTACAACAGCCAATGTGTAAAGCAAGATAACATCAATCAACTATAATCATTATAATATTATGAACTTTACTAGAATCATTGAATCTGTGTCGTACCCTTGTTTTGTAAAAAACCATAATAAAGCATGAACACAAAATAAAAAAGGGGAAAAAAGAAAGTTCAAATCCAGTTCATAGCTGTCACCGTGCATATAAAAATGACTTTTACTTAGAATGCATTATCCATGTTAAAATATCGTGCACCCATTTGATCTGAATTTAATAGTATCAATTTTACAAAAAATTATCATTATTAAACAAAAAGTACTTATTTCACACCAGCAATAAACTAACATATAGAGAATGGAACAGTAGAAATCAATGAACTGTCTTGAATTTCCATTGTGAATTGCTAAGTCCATTCACAGAACAAATAAAAGGTTGTATACTTTTGTCATCCACAAAACTACAAATAAATAAACAAAAATATTGCAGAAACAGATTTTAGAGTGGATTTTTAGTAGATTTATAATTGAGAATAAACAAATATATAAAGGGCTACCAAAAGTTTAATGTCTACTTGAAAAACGAGAAGTAAAAATGTCAATTCAATGATGTTTTTCCTTTGCCCTGTCCCAGTGAAGCATACCTCACCAGCATTGACAGTGATGATGTGTGGCATAAAATTTGTACCATCAGAGCATGCATTCAAGTCACCTACAGAAGCACCAAAAATAGATATTACTGAACAGAGTTGAAACTTACAAAGCAATCAATAATATCTAAAAATAACTCATATTTTGAACAAAAAGGCTGTTAAAAAAATTAGAACTTAATGAAAGATTTGTTGAAAGTAGTTTCCAACTCCACAGTTAGACAGGATGCAAAATTCAAAGAAACACAACCAAGTAATTCAACATCAGAAACAGAAACATGTTTGAAACTTCACTACAAGGTACAACAAAATGAAAGTCACTTGATAAACCATATTAATTACCAACAACAACAATCAACATTGAACTCATCAAAGAGACAAGGATCCATGATTTACCTAGATAATCCAAACCAAGTTTTTTCGACTGCTTATACTCCATACCCCGCATTTTCCCCCTCTTGCCAGATGAAAAATCATTAGAAGATGGTGCAGAAGACGAGATTGGCATTGGTGACAATGCCATAGTGACAGACCCATCAGGCCCATATTTCCTTGGTCTACCTCTTTTCTTCTTTGCTGATCCATCCAACCCCACACTTACCGGTGAGATACCAATAGCTGCAGCACCACCAATGCCGCCGCCGCCACCACCACCACCACCATCAGGGACATGAACCTGGTTTGGAGCTTCACTCCTTGGCGCCACATGATAAGCTGATGGAGCTTCTGCCCCTATCACTGTAACCCCAGAACTAATACCTTCTCTGGCTTCCATGCAAATATTGATTTTTCACTCCCCAACCCTGTATCACCAAACCAACACCTACAACCCCAGAATAGAATGAAGAACAGTTAGTAAGTAAACGGAATATTAGAAAATAATTCATTAAAAAAAATCATAGCTTTTGCCAAAAGCATCAATGCATTCAAGCAAACCTTCTAGAGCATGATTCAAAGACACTGTGAAAACCCATCTAAGGATCTCACTGACGACTAAGAAGGTAACGAAAAGATGCAAACATCAATTTTACAAGAAGCTGTTTCACTTTATCAGCAAGATCTGTTGAGATTTTTAGCTATGCAATAAGAAAAATAAATAATAAAAAAATCAACACTTCTTGTTCTGAGTAGAGGAATCATAATAAGAAATGCAGATATCTGCGAGCAAAGTTTAAGATTTTTGGTCTTTGTTCATGTCTGAAAACGGGTACTTGGTTTCAAACACAGGAGCAAGAAATTTACCTCTTAGCAAGAGAGGAAAAAAGAAAAATCAAATATTAGCCACTAAAAGCAAAATAACAAAAACTAGTAAAATAGTACAATTGTATAATTTTTCAAAAAATTCCCCCACTCGGCTAAAATAATTATGAAAAACCTGGTAAAAATAAAAATAAAAATCATCCATTTGTTCAAATATATTTCTCAAGCTGGAGTGAAAAAATAAAGCAGAAGCCACACAAAAACATCATAGGCTTTTCAGAAACAGAAAAACAAACAACACCCTTTGCCATAAATCTGCTTCATACCCAGCATTTTTTTCCAATCTTTAAAAGACAGAAGAAAGCTGGAAGAAAGGAGAAAAATAGTAATAAATGCCAAAAATACAAAATAACATTACGAAACAAAGCTCCTTATATATTCTCTTATGGAAAGCAAATCAACATCAGGGTGTGAATATTCTTCAGAATGCAAAGATCATGACCTGTCACAGTGATTCCACACTCGAGCAAGCTTCTTCAGAAGCTGAAAACTTGTATTCAGATTTCTTTTTCAGCTCAACAAGAAACTCATCAACTCAACTGGACTCACCCCAGAGAGTGAAAACACAAAAAAGAAAAAAAAAACACAAAAAAGAAGAAAAAAAAAATACACTGTTTCCTCTGGAAAATTGAAGCCACTTACAAATTTCAGAAGGTGAAAAATACTCGCTGGCTGGTTGGTTTTTCCAAAACTGCTTGAATTGAGAGTTGAAAAAGAAAGAAAAATGGAAAGCTCAAAATAAATACTACTGTTACAGCAATTAAAAGCTAAATAACAATACCAATAATAATAATAGTAATAATAATTCAGGAAGGAAAAAAAAAGTGTAATAATAAAGTGTGCTTCAATTAAACAAATAAAATATATTAAAGATTTTATTTTATTTGAATAAATTCCTAAACCCGATAAATACAATATGGTTAAGAAGAATTTGGCGTCCGTGAGGGGCAATTAAAAATTCTGAAAATCAAAATCAAAATCAAAATGTGTGTACACATTTGAATAGTAGGTTATTATGGTAAATTTGTCGTAAAGCAATCAAATTTATAGAAAATAAAGTGTTCTCTTTTTCTTTTTTTATTCTCAAATTAATTAATTTTCCTATTTAAAGCTGCAAAGACAGTGTTGGACGGCCAAACCTTTATGTTTCCGCTGACCTCCTTTTTGTCTTTTTTCACAAAATGAAAGATTGTGTCACTCATTATGCCCTTAATCTTCTCTCTAATTACCATTAATGCCACTGAAGTGGAACTCTTTTCTTCCATTTTCTTATATTTATCCTTTTTTATTAAAGAAATCTGTTAAATTCATTGAATGTCTTTAGTTTGGTGTTAATTAGGGTTGCTTCCATTGACAAAATTCAAGTGTGACCAACAAAAAGTTGTTGATTTTTCTTCATAAATACCCACCAATTATTATAATATTATTTTATATTAATTAATATAAACAACAAGGCTTGTAGATTACAAAGAGGCAGAGAAATAAATACTCCAGACTTTCAAAATATATAATGCCAATTACTTCTTTGAAAATATCAACCTCACAATCATCTTAATTATTTCCAAGCAAGAAAAAGTTAACAAGAAAAACATTAAATTTATTTTAAGACTATTTAATGTCCCCTTTTGCTTTTTCTTTTATTTCACCCATAATAATAATTCTAAAATAATACACAACTTGTGTTTATAATTAAGATAACACTTCAATCTCCTCATAAATCACCAAGTGCTGTGATGGGTAATTAAATTATACAACTATTTTATTAAAAATTAATTATTCATATATTATTTTTTGCTAATTTTTTTAATAAAAAATATATTTCTCGTATGTTAAAAAAATTCATAAAACGTATTTTCTACAAACATATTATTTACGGATTTTTAATCGTGAAAAGAATATTATTATCCACATACTTACAGTTTTCTCTTATATAAAGATGCATTAATAAAAGAGAAATAAAAATATATAATCAAAGCATAGTGGTTGGAGGGTTTGGTGATCATGCATCACATGTAAGTGAGTTTTGGTGAGGAGATTGTGGAGAAAGGAAAGAAATTTTTTCTATATAAGTAGTGAATTTGATGTTCAAGAATTTAGGATTTAAGAAAAAAAAATGTAAATTTTAAACTAAAGAAAGAATAAGAAAATTTGGGATAGCCATTTTTTTTCCATCAAATACTGTTGATTGAACATTAAAAAAATTAATTGATGATAATATTTATATAAAGATTAAAGTTAATTGCATGCATTCCATTTGAATGTTGAATTAGAATTTATAATCAAAAGAAAAAGTAATGATTCTATGTACAGAAATATAGCATGATCACAATAGTTATCTAAAAAGATGGAGAATAATAACATTAAAAAGTTGCTGAACTATTTAAAAACATAATATTGCTTTATACAATATTTCCGAGTTTAAAAATAAATTAATATTTTTTTCACTTATTTAATGTAAAATTTGAAGAAAACAGTAAGGTATGTGATTTTAACTTATGGTAAAAATGATAGTAGAAAGGAAGGACAATTGAGTAATTTTGTTATGATAAAAAGGTTAATTGAATTTAATAGAAAAAAAAGTGTTAGATATTTGTTGGTGTTGTATAAAAAGGGGATGGTGAGGGATGTATGGGCATTGATGACATAATGTTTATGCATGGAATGTGAAATGAAGAAAAAGAAGATGTTGATTACATGGTAGAATCTGAAAGCAGAGAGTGTCACGTGAGAGAGTCACGTGAGAGTGGGGATTGGTGATTGTAGCAGGTGTAGCCACCTGCCTCAGTTAGGAAACACTTTCCTTACCCGTGAGTTAGTGACGGAAAAACAAAATATATTATTCTTTATTATTTTTTGGATAAAAAAAGAAATTAAGAAAACCATATCTTGCCCACAAAGTCATGCCTTCCATCAACAAATTTAAAGTTACGTTTCATCTAATCTAACTTAGATCTTATTATTTTTATTATCATTCAAAACCCTTTTCAAATTCTATCTACATTCAAAGATTAGTTACAATCCAACTATTCTAAATAAATCAAATACAATTTCGTTTAAACATTTTTAATTCAATTTTCCCGCTTTAAATATTTTTAATTAAGTTTTCTGTTTTTCTAGTATTTGGTTCGTTCCCTTGTAATTTTGCTTTGCCATATTACTTAATTGTCTATTTGATTAATATAAAAATTATATCTTACTTAATATAAAATAATCAGTAACATTTATTGTTTCTATTGAAAATATATTAGATAATAAGTTTATCATGTTATCGGTAACTTCTATATCATAATTAATGATAATATGGTAGATACAATTCCATAATGGTAGTATTAAAATAATACTTAATAGCTATAGTTGATATTGTAAAAATCATCAAAAATTGCATATATCTTTTATATATATATATATATATATAACATTATCTTAAACTACATTAGACATGTTATATATATCGTCTGAGTTTATATCACACATGACATAGGTATCTCGAACTACATAAATGTCGTATTATATCAGCATGTATATTTAAGCTAAAACCAATATAGACCAACTGTAATTACATAGGTTAAGATGTAAATGGATTAGTAAAATCCTAATTAGAATAACAAAGAGGGTGTTGCTCCCTCCACCACCCCAAGTGCTCCTACACCTCTCCACTATTTTCTTTTATTCCAAAAATACTCTACACCTCTTCACTATTTTCTTTTATTCCAAAAATACTCTACACCTCCCCACTATATTCAACCATCTTTCTCTTTCTCTCTCTGCATCCTCATTAATGGAGCATTCACATGGCTCATTTTAAACTTGTGATATATTGCAAAATTTTATTTACACTTTCCCTTAAATAAGTTTTATTTAATCTTATTTTCACTATTCAATATATATTTTTTCTTCAAATTACTTAATAAATGATAAAGTTTTGTTCTGAATTTCTAGAAAAATGTTTATATATGTATGTTTTTTTTACATTTAATATCTATAATTTTTAACATTATATTATGTTTTAACTTATCTACATGTTTGACTCAAATAACTTGAATAAAGTATTTAATTTATTAGATAAATAATATAAAAATATTATTAAATACTTAAAATATAAAAGAAAAGTTATTTGTTAAAGATTTAGAATTTATTAGTTCTTTCGTCATTATAAAGTTAGTATATAATAATAATAATAATATATTATTTACTATTAATACTATTATGTTTATTATTTTGTATTTGCATCTAACTTTTAAGTTTATAAAATGGAAGTGGTAGAAGCACTAATATTGAAGTTTCCTCTAAATTTTATATTTTACAATATATTACAAAGTTTAAATCTAAGTCATATGAATGCTCCATTAATGCAGAGAGAGAAAGAGAAAGATTGTTGAGTGGGGAGGTGTAGGGTATTTTTGGAATAAAAGAAAATAGTAGGGAGGTGTAGAGTATTTTTGGAATAAAAGAAAATAGTGAGGAGGTGCAGAAGCACTTGGGGTGGTGGAGGGAGCAACACCCTAACAAAGATAATCAATGCAATTCAGATCCAATCACATAAAAGTCCACAAATCAAATATAAATACCATTATTCATAAAATTAATTATATACTTTATTATGACTTTTATTATCACCTTAAGCATTAGAGCGTGTTTTTTGAGTATATCTTCTTTCGAATTGAGATAACATTTGTACTTGCTTGAAATGAAAGAATTGTTTTCGAGTTAAAGATTGAAAATATAGTAGAATTTTTCTTATAAATCTTAGTAGTGTGATTTCAGTCTAACATGAAAAAAAAATATTATGATAATCACAATATCAAATTTATATTCATTACAAAATCTTACTCTCTCTTAACATATAACATATAAGTAAAATTAAATAAAATAATGGTCAAGTCACTTAATTAAAAAGATCTATAAAACATTAAAAGATATTCAATTAAAAAATATAAATTTTTAAGTACCCGATAACTTAAAAAAATTTAACGAAATTCAATTAAAAATGTTTAAATTTTTATTAAAACTTAAAATTTAATTAAACTTAAATTCTATTAGTAAAGTGTTAATACATTGTCATTATATTTCCATAACCTATTTTTCTAATTATAGGAAGGAAAAAGAAAGTAGTGTGAAAAACAAAGTAATTATGAATGAATGGGTGTTTAGTTTTAGGTGGGATCAATTTTCAAACAACGTTAAATGCTTATCATGGTAGGTGGAAATTACGTACTGGTCCCTTAAGCTTTATCAAAAACAACACTTTACCTATATTTAATAAGAAAATATTATTATCCTAACAACCCTTTTTTATAATCAATTTTTCATTGACTGGAAGAAGGGTAGAGAAGAATATGAATTCTTTTTTTTTTTTTTAAATTGAAGGATGTGAATTCTTTGTACACACCAAACCAAATTTATCATGACTTAGGGGATGCATTTTCTCTAAGAGGTATTTTATTGTTTGTCAAAGTTTATTGAAAATACAAATTTAATAAAAAAAATCAGTAAATAAGAAGTAAGATTGTTTAAAAGTTTTAATTTATAATAATTTTTAAGTGATACTAATAAATAATATGTTTAAAGGAATATGTTAGAGGGTTAATTTATATAGGATTTCTTTCAGTGGAAGTAAAACACACAAATGGAATAAAGTGTAGTTTAATTTTTAATAATAGATTAAGTATTTTCTTCAAGAAACATCAAAGTTTATGTGTGTAATTTATCCTAATGAAAATGTTTACACAAAATATTTTCTTAATAAAAATTTTGTATACTCTTTGTTATATAATTGTATAAGCATATACAAGAAATAAACTAAAAAAATTAATAAATAAAAAATCACATACACCATTTCATTATTATATTCAAGGAATCTTAATATTGGTACAAACAAGTCTTATAAGACTTAAAAACAATTCAAATTTTAAATTGAAAGTTTGAGGGAAAAATCATTCACCCCAAAGTACATTTCTTTTATTTTGGACCAAACATTGAAGTTAAATATCTTTAATACAAGCACAGTTGTTGTTGTACTCATTCCATTATTTACAACAAAGAAAACCCTAATAGCGTTTTAAATTTAATTCTTTAAATTATAAAATCTGTTCGTGTTTAACAAGGACCACAAGTCTTATCTATTAATATAATATTCATTTAATATTATTTAATCTGTACGAAATATTTATATATTTTCCCAATGATTAATTTTTGTTAGAAAGAAACATGATTTATTATTTTTTTAAAGTAAAAAAAAATCCTTTTTAACTGTATTTTTTATCAAATTCGAAGTGTAGTTAGTTCGTAATTAACATGTGTTAATTATAATATTAAGAATTCAATTTGAATTGTGAGTGTTGGTGGTATTAGCTGTACATCAATTTCATTTGAACATAAAATAGTGAATAATTTGCCGTGATAAAAACGATTTTTGATATCTTAAGAATTTGGCATAATTAATAACTTTTTTTATTTTATTTTTTGTGTTGATGTCTTTTTAATCGAGTGTAGCATCTCTGTCTAATCTTTTCTTCCAGTGAAATTTCAAACACAATCATTAACATCAGATTTTCTTAATAAAGAATCCATGCCTTTGCTTCTTTTCAAATCATTATAATTGAATCTCGCAAAAACCAAAACTTCAAGTTGAATTCAAAACTGTTTGCTGAAAAACTGCTGCTGGGGATTAATATACAAAATCTCAATATCAATGTGTTTGTAAAAAAATTGATAGCTTTAATTAAGTTTTAAGTTTTTAATAAACTTAGATATTTTTAATCAGTTTTTTATTATCATTTTTACTTTTTTAATTAAATTGTTATAGTTTAGTTTTCTATTATTTTAGTGATATGATTATTATGTTATTTTGTTTATTCGTCTTTTGCATTAAGAAATAGAAGGTTATATGAATATTGAAGTTAATGTAATATAATAAGTGGCTTGCTAAATACAAAATAGTATATTTTTTTAATAATTAAAAACAAATAGATAAAACAATGGAACAAGATAGTTTTCGTTTAATCAATAAAGAATTAGTTTTATAAATTTTTTTAATACCTAATAAAACAAAAAATTAATAAAAGCTAATAAAAATAATTAATATATATAAATTTGAAACTTAAATAAATCAAATAATATATTATAAAATAATAATAATAATAATAATAGACAATTTTCATAAGTAAAAGATTAAAAAACATTCCCACATGAAAAAATATTTTTTATAACAACTTTTTATATTAGTTATTTATAATCTATTTGGCATAAAAAGTTATATTAGTAAATATTATTAGACTTTTTATATTGATTGGAGCTCCAACCGGTAAGAAATTATAAACAGTGGCATGATAGTAATAAAATATAATATTTTTTATATTGGTTAAACCTAAAACTTATATAAAAAATGATCTAGTGATATTTTTGTAATATTGAAGAAATCTTTCTATATCGGTTAATCATTATAACCAATATAAAATGTTAAGTATTATTCTTCGCAACCTTTTTTGCGTCTTAATTTCACCTCCTTTCTAACGTTCTCTGCACTTTCCTGCTCTACAAGGCTTCTCGTCATCGACGCTGCTCCCAAACACCATTGTTCTGTCATTATTGCTCATTGCTCTCGTCGAAGTTTTCGTTGTGGTTGGTTAGTCGTCGGTGGTGGCCTGTCATTGTGGCTCTCGTGCTTTTGTGGTGTTGGTCGTCCTTTGCTCACTATTGATCGTGCATTCCGTCGTTCCTCTCACTCTTATCACTTTAAACAGTGGATGTCCTCATTTAGGGTTTTGGTGAAGCATAATTCAAGTAAGGTTCGAACCTTTCCCTGTATTTTTGGTGTTATTCGGTGTTATTATATTCAAATTGGATGTGGAGAGACTAGTTTTATTGGCTAAAACATTGTTTATTTTTAATGCAAAACACTCATCAAATTCTAATAATTGAATAAATTGGGTTTGTGGGAAAGTTCATGATGGAAACAAGTGTTAAGGTTGGTCATATCACCTTTGCCCTAGTTTAGAGAGTGAACTCTTTTTGATAACTTATCTTAATTAACCAAGACCTAAAACAACTCCAATACAAATTCCAATCCCAATCCATGGTTGTGCAATGTAACTTTCTATCTAACGTTATGGCAACCTTTTAAAAACTTATAGCCAATTTAGTATTAACGAAATTGAGATCAGACAAGAAACAAAGCAAGGCATTACCCTTTTAGTTGGTTCAACATAGTTATAAACAATTTTAACTTAGTTTAGAAAGAAGTCAAATAAATAAGTATAGCGTGTACAAGTCCTAATTAAGAGGATTGTTTAGCAATGAGATATTAGTCTCTTGATTTGTTCTGACTTTTAATTGTTTAGTAACATAGAATAGTTATGTTGACAATGAACATAAGAGAATGTTTTTTATCTCAAAAGAGGACAAGTTTTCCATTTAAATACTTTGAAATGAGTTGTATTGAACTAAATCCATTAATTAATTGTTTATGTTATGGTTTGCTAATAGGGCTGAGTTTATAGATTCGACTGTGTTGTTAGTTGTTTCTTAGCTCCACCTAAAAGTAGAGGTGTTGTTTTTTATACACAACAATGGATCAAAGTTGGATAAATTTTATACCACAACAAATGAATATGAGAATGAAGTAGAAGAATTTCTTGAATTTAAAAAGATGAATGTTCCGAACAATAACAGAAGATTCTATTACATATGTGTTACTTGTTTGAATGAGTGAAAATTACCAATTAAAGTTATTTGAGAACATGTTCTTTGTAATGAATTCCTAAAGAGCTACACAAAGTGGACATGGCATGGTGAATTAATAAAATTGTCAAGTGTAGATGAGCCTCAAGTAGAAGTAGAAGAAGTTGATTTCGACATGGGTGATCGATTAGAGGACATAATCTATGAAGTGGGACATGATTCCTTCTAGCGCGCTCATGTGTATGACAACTTTTGCAGTGATGCAGAAAAACCTTTGTATCCAAAATGCACTATGTATAATTGATTGTCAATGTGCAACCAAACAGATTAAAATGAGTATTTGAAGTAAAAATGTTAAAACATCATTATGAAGTCTAGATTCTGATGTGGTGATGTGCACATACCTAGGTATCCAAAATTTCGTCATGTGCAATTCCTTTTGAAATCTTTTTTTAACCTTTGGGAAAAGACAACCTTCAAATGTAGTTATTTTCTGTCTATTTGTTGCCCATCTCTTCATGAGGTAGATACGAATGTCTTCCATCATTGTGATGATGGGCTTGCCTCTTGCATGTAGTATGACACTGTTAAAAGCTTCTGACATATTATTGACTAATGTGTCATAGACAGCTTTACCCGTAAACCTTGAACGTGACCAATATCTAATTAAACAAATAAGAAGTCAAATATATCAGCATAGAATTTGAAATAAATTACTTATAACAAACTGATTTGAAAACAACCAAGTTATAAGAAAAATACATTCAACACAGAACATATACCTTGGTCGAATTGTTAGCAAGTATTTAAAGGCATTTGGATTGAAATCTTTAATTTCTCTCATCACTGCCTCCCATGCTAGAGGGTGTGTTGATGATGCTACTTTCCATAATAGACGTCTTAAAATATGGCTAGGAAATTTCTTCCTAAAATTTGCATAAATGTGACGCACACAAAATCTGTTCTCCACACTAGGTAGAAATTCTTGTTATGCTGGCACAAGTCCCTGTCAAAGTAAAAACATGAAGCTATACAACTTATAATACAAGACATGAAGGTTTCAAAGTTATAATACAAGACATGGGCAACGTTACTCACTTTTTGTTGATCTGAAATATATGTGATTGTTGAAGAAAGCTCCTGACCACCAAGATAATCAATAAGCAATTTTAAAAACCAAAGCCAACTGTCCTTATTCTCCACCTCAACAACAACATATGCCAAATGACACATTTGTTCATTCCCATCTCTTGCAACCGCAGTTAACAACTCACCTCCATATTTTCCTTTTAAGAAACAACCATCTAAACCTATAATAGGCCTACAAGACACGAAGTTGTCCTTACAGCCTTCAAACACACATACATTCTCTTGAAAATTTGATTGTCCTCATTAGGTTCAACCTTAACTTTGACAGTTGAATCAGGATTAAACCGAAGCAACTCGTTTGCATAGTCATAAAGTCTTCTATATTGTTCTTTAAAATCACCTTCTATTTGTTTAAAATCCATTGCTTTTGCCCTACACGTTGTAGACCGAGAAACACCAATGTTCCACTTCTTAGAAACTTTGTTTTGGAGGTTATATAGATTAATATTGGGATTCTCTTTTATAGTCTTCTCTAACCTCCCACTCAACCATTTTTAAGTCATTAAACAGATGTTAAATTCCCTACTACATGTGTGCTTGCCTATAATCTTCCTTAGCTGCCATGTATTTTCAGCTGTCTTATATGCACAATATGCATACCATGGACATTTTCCTTTTGCCCCAGAACATCTGACACACACCCTTCTTTTGTCCTTTTTATAAACTTTTAATTTCCTTCCATTCTCTACTCCATACGTTCTTATAGCTTCTGTAAATTCTTTTTTCTCAGGGAAATACGTACCCACTTCCCATTTATATTGTTCCATACTTTTGGGCATTGAAAAAATCCTGAAATCCCCGTACCTATCTCTATCATCATATGTGTTGTCACTTTCAATAATATTGTTCAAACTCTCAGATTCCCAATCACTTTCGGATAAACCCCTAGGTCCACCAATTTCTACTTGGTTAGTAGGTCCAAATATATCACATTCCACTTCATCTTCATCATCATTCAAGACATCCTCTTCGGACCCATTCCAACTTGTAACATCATACTCATCAGTTTCTACATCAGCTTCTACATCAGCCTGACCTTGTCCCTCAACACCATTACCCTCTACCTCAGCCACTCCCTCTACCTGAACTTGTACCTCACCTTCTACCACAACATCTACATAAGCCACTACCTCAACTTCAACTTCTACCTCACCTTCTACCACCTTATCTACATCAACCACTGCCTCAACTTCAACTTCTACCTCACCTTCTACCACAACATCTACATCACCCACTGCCTTCAACTTCTACCTCAGCTTGTACTTCTACTTCAGCCTCTACCTTAGGCTCTACATGACCCACTACTTGAACCTCTGCTTCACCCACTGCCTGAACCTCAGCTTCACCAACCTCTATCTCAACTTCCTTTTCAGCCCTCTCTCTCTCTCAACTTCTATTTCACCACTAGGTCTCTCAATTTCTGGTTGAGAAGAGTATTCCAACTCTACAAGATACTGAGGCTCACAGGCCATGTGTATAACATAAACGTGAGCTTGACCATTCAACATAGCAATATTGACTACATGACATGCACCTTTGTCATCTGATAACAGTTCCAAACAATCTTCTAACACTGGACCACGACCCAATGAATACCACAACTCCTTTACATTCCTATAACCCATCTCCTTAAGAATGGTTAATATTTTAAAATAACTCCAATGATCTGGATCAATTTTTAAAGTTGTGGTTTGACCATAGTGGTATTTGAATGTCCCATTATTCTCAAATTTTCCCGCATGGTGAAACACGATTTCAATGTCTGAGTTGGCCATCTAAACTAATATAAAAATTGTTTACAATTAATATATGCTTAACCCAAATGTTATCTAGCTAAAAAAACAAGTAAAACAAAGCAAAAACACAATTACAACAATAAAAAAATTTTGTCCACACACCAGTAGGGGGGACCACAACCACAATGGTGCAACACTGTTCAAAGCACATGCGCAGATAATGGGGGACAATAAACAGACAAAGCATACACAACTCAAAACGTAATGGGGGACCATAGCGACAACAACCAAACACAACACAAAAGCTACCATAAACGCACCTTGGAATCGCGCTTTTTGTAATACCCACAAACACAATTTCTGAAAATGCGCGTCCAAATCCAACGTAGAACGATATCTACACGATTTGTGTCTTTGCAATGTAGGCCAAGTGCGACAACGACTCTATCTTCTCTCGTAGAAATCCAATTGCCCTCAACTCGCAAAAATGAGCCCTAAATTAGATTTCCCCCAAATTATAAAACCCTAACTTAATATAAAATCACATTCTCTGTTAGTCACTTACACGTCAACATTCACAAATCAATATAGTGACATGTTGCACATAACTAGTGCCACATCATTAATGCATTAACTCCGTTTGGTGATACTTAATGGAAGAGACAAATTAGACGCAAATTTTACTAATTGTGGACATATTCCAAACACTTTTAAAAATGGGGACTAAATTGAGATTAGGCAACGAAAGTGGGGACCAAAGAGGCTATTAAACCTATTAAAATTCTTCAATGTTAAGGCAAAAAAATGAGTGGACTAATAAAAAATTCACAAAATTGTTTGAGTTGTTGAGTGACATGCTTGCTGAAGGTAACACATTGTAAACATGCAATCATGATACGAAAAACATATTGTGTCCCATAGGTGTGGAGTATAAAAAAATTCATACATGCCCAAACGATTATGTCTTGTACAAGAGCGAATTTGCCAAGTTACATCAATGTCAACAATATGGGTATCACGATACAAATAGAAAGAGGGTGGGTATAAATGTGATGATAGTAAGGGTCCTCCTACAAAAGTCTTGTGGTATCTTCCTCTTGTTCCATAATTGAAATGCTTGTTAAATAACACAAATATGCAAAGCTCATGAGATGACATGCAAATGGTTGTATAAATGTTAAAAATTAGAGGCATCCGACAAATGGTTTGCAATGGAAGAATATTGATTCCATGTCCTCGAATTTCTCTAATAATTCAAGGAACATTAGGTTTAAACTTGCTATAGATGGAATGAATCCATATGGCAACTTGAGCAGTAAACATAGCTCGTGGCCTGTGATGTTAGTGATTTACAATTTACTTCTATGGTTGTGATGAAACGCAAGTATGTGATGTTGTTCTTGATTATCTCATGTCCAAGACAACCAAGAAACAACATTGATGTTTATTTAACCTCATTAGTTAAAAATTTGAAGATGTTATGGGAGGAAGGTGTTGATATGTTTTATGGGTACACAATTATTCCTTCAAATTGCACACCATGTTATTTTGTATAATCAATGATTTTCCAACATATGGTAATTTAAATGGCTATAGCACTAAGGGTCACAAAGCATACCCTATATGTGAAGAAGGCACATGTCACCATCAACTACAACATGGAAGAAAAATAATATACCTTGGACATCAAAGGGTTTTTAGTTCAAACCATCCATATCATAAATTAAAGAAAGCATTTAACGGGTGTCCAAAATATGAATTAGCTCCAATGACTTTAAATTGATCACAAGTATATGAGCGTGTGAAGGACATTGGGGTTGTGCTTGAAAAGATGCAAAAAAAGGCACTTCAAGCAAAATATGGAAAAAAAGGTTAATTTTCTTTGATCTCCTACACTTGAGGGTGCTTGATGTTAGACATTATTTAGATGTTATGCATGTAGAGAAGAATGTCTATGATAGTATTATTGGAATACTCCTCAATATTCAAGGAAAGATGGAAGATGGTCGCAATTCACGTTTAGACCTACTTGAAATGGCAATTAGCTCCAATATCACATGGTAAGCGAACATACTTACCTCTAACATGTCACACATTGTGTCAACAAGAGAAGAAAAGTTTGTGAGTTTTTACGAGGATTGAAAATTCTACTTCGTTACTCTTCTAGTTTTATTGAGTTGTATCAATGAAAGATAAAAAAATTAATTGGGTTAAAATCTCATGATTGTCATGTATTGATGCAACAACTTCTACTAATGACTATTTAGAGCATATTGCCTAATAATGTTAGATACACTTTAACAAGATTGTGCTTCTTTGTAGTAAAATTGACATTAAGAAGTTGGATCAACTATAAAATGAGGTTATGGTCATATCGTGTCAATTGGAGATGTATTTTCATCCATCATTTTTTGATATTATGGTAATCTAGTAAAAGAAGTTAAAATTTGTGGTCCAGTATTCTTATGATGGATGTACCTTATTGAACGGTACATGAATATATTAAAAGGCTATGTAAAGAACCAATATCGTTATGAAGCATCAATCATTGACATATATATTGATGAGGAAGCTATCAAGTTTTGTACATACTACTTATTAGATGTTGAAGCTATATGGGTACCTAAGTCTTGTTACCATGGAAGATGTGCCAATAAAGGTACTACTTGAAGTGCAAAAGTTGTGACTCTGAATAATTGACCATACAACTTCTAATACATTACACTGACTATGAAGAAAAAAATGAAAAATTTGATGTCATATGTTGAAGTGAGTATGATATAAACGATTATATATTTCATATAAAAGAAAAAGATGAAAAATGCACCACACACAATAGTGGAGTAATGGTTGTAGCCAACTCAATGCATTTCTCGAGTTCAAATGATAAAATCCTTATTATGGCATCAATGTGCTACTTTGGTGTAATTGAAGATATTTTGGTGATAGATTACCAAGTTTCAGAGTACTTATTTTTAGATGTAAGTGGATTGATGATAATACTAGTATTAAGACCGATGATCTAGGTTTTACATTGGTTGACTTAGAAAAGGAGGACTATATTAAAGAGTCATTCATCATGGCATCCCAAGCAAAACAAGTCTTTTATGTCATTGATCATGTGGACAACATATGGTAAGTGGTGCTTGAAGGTAGAACAATCCATGATGTTGTTGAAAATGATAAAATCATTCTTGATTTTAGTGGAACTCCATCTTTCTCGTCAAAATATGTCAACTTTGAATGTCAATAATGAAGTAAAGGATGCTCATGCCCCACGTGATGAATTCCATAAAGGTTTGTGGGAGAACATTCCTACTTGAGAATGTGTAAATTTAAATTTTAGATGTATTTTAATTTTTAATTGTTATTTTATCTATTAATTCTTACTAACACTTAATTATTTGAATAAGCATATGTCTGGTGACACACCATTTAGTGACCTCCCACCTTCACAAGGTGGAAACGAGATTCATATGCCTACCTAAAAACAGGGTAGGTTTGGGAGTTGAGAAAGTTGATAGTTACTTGCAGCCTGATCATAGCTTGCCCATATGTTTTGATATTGGGCTTATAAATCTTGGGGCACAATTGAAGGAGTACTCTGATATGCGGGCACAGTTGTTAGCAGAAGTGCGAGCATAGTTAGCCTCTCCTTCAAACCAGCCTAGGAATCCCCCTAAAAAACCTTATCCTAGTTTTATAAGCACAAAGGAGAATTGTGATGTTTCTCCTAAACAACTTTCTCCCACTATTGATACAAATTATGAATTGTTCAATGATAATGCCCTACAATGGTATGAGCATTAAGAGGAAGAATGATCACATACATGGATTTATTGACCCTATATGATCACATTTTATAACTAACATCGTAAATATTTATCATTATAAGTTGACTCAAATTGTTCATTGTGTTCGGTGACACATCTCCAATGGAGTAAGAGGTCCTAACGGAAGTTCGAGAGCAGTGAGCTTTGTTCCTTTTAAGTGTTTATAGAAGACGATGTTAAGTATTTTCTGAGATTTTGTGTAAATATTATATGTATGTATTGTTTAACGAGGTTAGGAAATATTATTTGATGTGTAAATAATAGGAAGTATAATCATTATTTTTCTTCGTTTTATATGTTATGTGAACTATTTTGGGACTGGTGTGGTGCAAATTTTATCTAGGTTTGTATGTGGTAGGTAAAACATACAAACTTGTATTATGAAAATGAGACATTTTATACCGGTTAATGCTTAAATAGGTATAAAAAGTAACATTTTATATTCGTAGCGCTCTAACCTGTATAGAAAGTGAGATTTTTTATACTGCCTAAAACCATAACTCGCATAAAAAATGAAGTTTATTAGACTGGTTAAAGTGTTGACCGTTATAGAATGTTAAACTTTTTATGCTCAATTAGTTTTGAAAATGGTATAAAAAGGTTGGATCATAATAAATTTACCTATATCCTTAATGAACCTTTTATACCAATTGACATAGAAAGTCGATTTTTTATACCAATTTTGAAATTAGTATAAAATATTGATTACATTTTATATATCTTTCTATATCTGTTCAAAAAACTATATAAACTTTTTTTTCTTATAATGTTTGGACAAAAAAAATTTGAATATGTGGGAAGAAAAGAAATTTAATCAAATTTTTAAATCACATTATTTCATTTTTATTTTTACTTTCTTTATATTCTGTTTTTATATTTCTTAAATGAATTAATTTTAATTTTAGTTTTAGTTTTATTGAGTCGTACTTTCCAGTTAAATATTTTTTTTCGTTGAGAAATGCAAACATATATAATCAAAATTTATAATGAAAGTTAATTATTAATAAAATAAATAGTATTTCATATCAATGATAACATTATAATATTATTCTAGCTAAAAAAATAATAAAATAGTTATCAAATTTTTATAAAGTGATATTAAGAACGTAATGGTGAGTTTAAGTTTCAAGTTAAACAATATATATAATAAAGTTTATATATATATATATATATTGGTGTGTGTGTGTGTGTTTTATTTTAAAGTTTTGAATTAAAAATAATATTCATATTCTATATGGATTTGATTAATGTTTTATTAGGTTTTAATTTCGTTGAAATTTTTCAGAAAACTCCTTAAATAATAGTAAAAGAAAAGACTATTAATTAGATTAAGAAATGTTTATCAATATAAATAAGATAAACAACTATTTTTGTCCTATTTTTGTTTAGAATTTAAGCTAAACGAAGAAATGAACTTTAAGAGCATTGCATTTTGGTTTTTCTTTCAGTCTTTTTTATAGGAAAATATGGGTGCTTCAAATATGCATGTGATAATAACTTAAAGTGAAAATGAATAATTAATTTCTTTTATGAAACAACTTTTCAATTTTGAGTGAGTGAAATCATAATAATAAAAAGTTAAAAATTTCATATCAACGAAGCACAACTGTAATCTTAAAGTGAATGAATTAGAGGATTAAGTATTAATAGGGAATTTTAATCTAATTTAATTTATAAAAGAGGAAAAGAATAGTATATTGAATATGTAGTAGATGTACATTCCAATAGGAGTGAAAACGAAAGTCGAATGTTGTGTCTCTACTTTTGCCACGTGTAGGACAGGCATGTGACGAAGTTGGATTTTGTATTAAGGTATAAGCCTTGACACATGTCCTAGGTTGCTTCACCTTTAATATTCTCTCTCTCTTATCAAATAGTGCATGCCACATGCTTTGTCCAACATACTACACGGTCAAACCCAACATCATGCTACTTTGTCTTCAACTCATTCAAATCCATACATACATTTTTCAAGTCACTCATCTTAATCTATTATATACCTATTCGCCCAATTCTTCTTTCTTCCAAACACTTTCATTTCATTCAAACTTAATCTTATTTTTCTACACTCATTCATTCATGCTTAAATCTACCTATAAACATAGATTTAAATATTGTATATAAAGTTATTATTTGTGACTTCGTTTGAATTTTACTTATGCTAATAAATATTTAAATCATAGTTAGCAACTTTGTGTTTGAAAAATATATAAATATACTAGAAGGAACAACGTCTACCTTAATCTCACACGAAGTAATTTTGTTTAGATATTTAATGCAATAGTACATTTAACATGTTTTCATATTTATATCAAATATATAATAAATAGAAGTAATATTATTATTAAGTAATAGTAAAATTTTGTATTATTAAAGTCTTTTTGAAAATATTTAATATTATATATATATATATATATATATATATATATATATATATATATATATATATATATATATTGAGTGTCTTATATCTTATACAAAACTGTGACAAAATATATTTAGAGATAAAGGTCACTATAATAAAGAAGATCAAGAAACTTCATATTATATATTAGAAACAAAAACAAAGTAGTATTATTTAGCAAGTTAGACAAAATTTCTAAAATCCAACACAACAATCGATGAAGTTGCTTAACATTATTTAATCCCTACAAACGTAGAAATAATATAGATATTCTCATCCATGATTCATATCAATTCATCTACCATAATTGTTATATTATCCACTAGTTCGACTATATGCTTTTTAGATTTTCACTTTTCCAAATCCCTTTCCAATATGTTTTCCATCACATTGTTTATATCTCCTATTTCTTGCTCCCATCTAAATCATAATGCTTTCAAGCATTCAATAGAGCTTATGATCCAATCCAAGAATGAAAATGACGCATTAAGTTGTTTATGCTTAATCTAGAGCCAATCATTCAGTTGTATCAAACTAAAAATTTCCTCAACAACCACCTTGCCTTGTCTAAATATTATATTGTTCCTATGATTCCAGATTGTCCAAACTATTGTTATCCATAAAACCTTCCATACTTTGTTTTGGTTCTGATTTAGATTGAATAAATTGAAGTGTTGGAAGTGTTCCCTAAGATTGTTACGGTGTACTTCAGTAATACCTACTCACTTATCACAAAGACCCTAAACATACTGAGTTGTACAGTTGAATAAATGTTTTATATTGTTCTCCAAATGTGATGTGAATCCAACCAGTGATTGGGATGTGCCACTTTGTTAAAGTTTTTAAGTAATTAATTTGTTTAAACAATGACCTAGTCGTTTCTAAAATTGGTTGACCAAATTATGTTTTGGGTTAATCAATTAATGAGTCTTATTTTGGTTATATTTCAAGTTGTAATAAGGACTCAATTGTGTAGTTATCCGCTTTGAGAGACCAAAAGAATGCAAAGCTAAATGTCTTTGGGTGACTTTTGGTTGATACATTTCAGTTACAATCACTTGTATATCAACTTTCTACTTCTTCTTTCCAAACCTAGTTTTCCATGTTATCCATTTTAAAATTCTGGTTAATTATCCTTGTAATAGTATTGCCTCTAACTCCATTTCCCAAACAAATCTAGTTTTTCTCCAAGTCAATTTCCAAGCCCAATTTCCACAACACTAATCCCCTAAGTTCCCTATAGTTTTTTCTTTACAATTTGATATAGCATATAGTATAGGAAACCTATCCTTAAAGGGTATTTCACCAATCTATTTATCCTCCTAGAACTTTATCCTATTTCTTAGACCTACATCCCATATTATATTGTTATCATTCCAATTATCCAGTTGTCCTTTCCCACAGACTTTACGTATATCTCTCCACAATCATGATTCTCCTTTCTCAAGTTCTGTTAGGATCTATTTCGAGTCTAGTATCTCTCTCCATGATCCATTGTTCTTCCATTTCCATTTTGCTAGCAAAACTATTTAAAACTTTTCAATATCTCTAATTCCTAAACCTACTTCCTCCTTAGATCTATACAAATTTTCCCATTTAATCCAAATTATCTTTCTTTTCTCAAACTTTCATCCCTAAAAGAAGTTTTTTTTTTTTTGGTTTTGTGATGGCTTTACACACACTTTTGTTAAGAAGTTGACTTTAAGCCTAACTTAACCCACAAAATCGGCTTGTAAGGTGAGCTTTGCACCCATTTATATATTATAAATTAGTCTTATCTCTAGTCAATGTGGGACTTCCAACACACCCCCTCACGCCAAGGTATAGACATCATCTCAAGTGTGAGACTAGACATTAATGGATGGTTCGATAACAACCCGATAGCGGGTGAAACAACATGTCTAACAAACAACAAATATCGCTAGGATAAACTCTAATCATAGCTCTGATATCATGTTAAGAAATGAACTTTAAGTTTAACTCAATCCCACAAAACCGACTTGTAAGGTGAGGTTTGCACCCACTTATATATATATATTATAAATTGGTTTTATCTCTAATCGATGTGAGACTTCCAACATTAGAAAATGTAATCAATGATATTATAAAAGTCATAATCCTTAGTCTACATTTAAAAATTAACAAAATATATAAAAGTAGTTAATAATACATTAAATATTTAATATGAAAAAAATGCATAACTTAACACAATAAAAATCTTTTAAATCTAAAATATAAGAGCAAATACTCAAATTACGATACAAGAATTGATATTTTGTGAATACAGTACATTAACAATTAATGTTGATATGTGAAGTTGCTCCTAAATCAGCAATACAGAATTTACCATCCCTCGTGTATTGGATGTAATTTTATACTAAAAGTATCATAATATTAATACACTAAAGGGAGAAAAATTAAAAATTAACAAAAATAAGAAATAAAAAATATTAAAGTCTTGAAAAGAATTAAAGGTTGCAATGCATATGTTGATTAAGACCATTGTGAAGGTGAAGTGGTCTTTGATGCATAGAAACACAAGGACAGACAGAAACTCCACACCCACCGCCACTATAACATGCTACAAATCAATATCAACTTTTTTTTTAGCTTATTTTCTAACATTTTCTATTGGTCAACCAATCTATGTATATGTATTTATTACTTTATATAGGAAATAGATTTCAACGTCTACTACATCTAGGATTTAACTATTATAGAGTTTTTCATATTTTATATATTTTATATTAGCTGTGGCTTTAAATGATGTAAAATGACATTGTAAATATACTGTTTTTTAAAACATTGTATTTTTTGTTCACTCTAGATATGTCATAATAAAATAACAAACATATAAAAAGAATTAGAAATGGTGAAATGAGGGAGTCTTTTACTTACTTGATATGAAAAAATGGGATAAGTTGGTCCGATATAATAAAATAGACTGAAAAGGAGGATCAATCCGTTAATTCGTGGTTTCATAATTTTTTTTTTTATTTTCAAATTTTGCTTGTATATATACAACTTTTATATTATTTTTATATTTAAAATTTTATTTCAAATATATATATATATATATATATATATATATTAAAACATGTTTAATCATATAAATTATTTTTAAACTTTTAATAAATTAATTAACATTTTTAATTTCATAAATTAAAATAATTATTATATTTATATGTTAAATTATTATATTATAACTAATAATCAAAACTTTATTTATTAGTCGGTATTAATAATCTAAGTTAGAATACTGTTATATATTTACATCCTTAAAAAAATATAATATAGAAAAATTATTATTTATTTTAACTTTTAATAGAAAAGGCTAATTGTTCCGGTCAATTTAACGGATTAAGCAATCAAATAAAATTAAATTGATGATTAAAATTTCAACCTGACTCATGGATTGTTATTCACTTAACGGAAACGGATTAAGTAACCGAATCAAAGTGAATTGATATTAAAATTTCAACCTTACTCATGGATTGTTATTCACTTTGTCATCCTAAAAGAATATATACATAGAAAAAATTCTAGTAGACGATACTTAAAAAGAGAATTCAGGATATAAAGTGTTGGAAATATTTAATATAATTTAATAAATAAATAAACTATCCACAATTATTAATGTTTATAGACTATTAATTTTATTGGTAAATGCTATTTATGGGCTAACAATTTTAACTTTCTTACAAATTATTATTTTATTTAATCAAATTTGTACTGATAGGTCCTCCCGGCATAAGACACGCCCGCCCAGTAATCCGGACGTCCGCCAAATAGTCTAGGACCGTCCGTCCTTAGAAACCGGACGACCGTCCAAGGACGTCCGCCCAGGAATTAGGACCGAACGAGCGGCCAACCATCTGAGAGGTGGACGTCCGCCCAAGGTTGGCATGTCCGCCCAATGTGGAGCGTCCGCCAGTGTGGAGCGTCCGCCAAAGTGGAGCGTCCGCCCAATGTGGAGCGTCCGCCAGTGTGGAGCGTCCGCCAGTGTGGAGCGTCCGCCCAGTGTGAAGCGTCCGCCCAATGTGGTAAGTCCGCCCAATGTGGGGCGTCCGCCCAATGTGGAACGTCCGCCCAAGAGCTGGACGTTCGCCCAAGAAGTAGGACGTTCGCCCAAGGACTGGACGTCCGCCCAAGAGCTGGACGACCGCCCAAGGATTGGACGTCCGCCCAAGCAAAGGATCGTCCGCCCAAGAGCTGGACGCCCACCTAGGGTAACATCCCTGACCGACCATCATTCCCAACCGACGCACTTCGCTGATTACACGGTTAAATGCTAATGACACATTAAGTCCTTAATAAAGATTAAGGTATTATTGGGCCGTTTCCAGGCCCCCAAAAGGTAAAAGCCCATTACGATCAGTATAAATAAAGGTCTCAGGTATGATTTCTGGACAGATTGCTTAGAACGCAACTCATGCATGCATTATTCAACGCCCTGTCATATTACTGACTTGAGCGTCGGAGTGCCTTTAGCAGGTACCCGGCCCCTCTCCACTGGGAGGGTGGAGCAGCGCTAAGGAAAGGGAGGACGCCCGCCCAGCTTGGAGCTGAAAGCAAAGGATCATCCGCCTGGAGGGGAGGACGCATGTCCAGCCAGATTCAGAGAGCGAGCGTCCGGATTGGAGGACGTCCGCCCGGTTTGGAGCACAGAGCGGTCGTCCATCTTGGTGTCGCCCGCCAGTGAAGCTTGCTTCGGTTCGCGGGATCCAGCTGAAAGTGTCCGCCCGTTTCCGACGTTGGTGATCGCTCATCCGCCCGGCTCCAGCATTTGCTCATCCGCCCGGCTCCAGCATTCACCATCATCCGCCCGGTTCCAGCGTCCGGATCGGCTGCCCGTTCGTTCATCTTCGTCGTCCGCCCGTCCGCCATCAACAGTAAGTTCGTATGTTTTAACAGGATCCGCCCGGATCCAGCTCTGGATCCAGCCGAAACAAAATTTATTATAATTTACTCTTATCTTACTTTATTGTATCTATAAATACTACATATTTGCATACAGAAATGCACAACAAAACAACACCTTATATAAAACTGTTTTAAGTCTTATGTTCTATATTATTTTCTAAAGCATTGGTGTTCATAAGATTAGGAGATCTTTCATTGCGCTCGATTTATATAATGGGTTATTATATCTTGGCTATGACCTGGTTTTTCTATTTTGTACCCAAGAGGAAGAGACATGTATACTTCTTCATCTAGATCCCCATGTAAAAAAGCATTATTTACATCTAGTTGATGTAAATACCAATGTTTTGGAAGCTGCTAAAGCCAGAACCAATCTTACTGTTGTGAGTTTGACAACAGGTGAAAAAGTCTCAAAGTAATTTAAGCCTTGTTGTTGGGTGTAGCCTTTGGCTACTAACCTTGCCTTGTATCGTTCAATACTCCCATCAACATGCCTCTTTATTTTTTATACCCATTTATATTTGATAGGTTGCTTTCCATAAGGTAGATTAGTCAAAACCCAAGTTTTGGTATTTTCTAAAGTTGTAATTTTTTGATCCATGGCATTTCTCCAACAATCATGTTTAATGGCTCGGTTTTAGGTTTTAGGTTCACTAACTTGAGAAAGATTAAGGACATATGATTTATGAAGAGATGATTGATAAACAAATTTTTAATCCCTGAAAACGGAGTCAAAAACTTGTTAAGACCTCGACAAGTGTACCAAATTGTATCAAGTAATAATAAATGGTAAGACCAAGTATCGTTTCCCAAGAGACTCACGACACTAAACAGTTATGTGATTACTCAACTAATTAAGACTCTAAAGAACAACTTTTGGGGTTTTTGAATGGGGTTTTTGAATGCAAATGCAATAAAATAAACATGAATGAAATTTGATCAATTGAGGCTAAACACAAGAATAAATGGATGAAGTTGATGATATTGTTGTTGGGTTTAGATTTCACCTAATTTACTCTCATGCATATATGAATTCATCTTCTTCATTAATGTTAATGCCACTTTCTAATTTACCTTAAACCCGATGTCTCGGTGAAGAAAGCCTACTCCTAATTACTAGTTCACAATGTCTTGTCTCCCTAGCAATTAATCATGCATTACATTCGCACAGAAGCTTAAAGGCAACCAATCCTCCTATTCCTATGTCTAGGTAATATTGCTTCCGGGAGAATTTCCCCAATTCTAGATTTCCCCGTATGTATCCATATCAACAAAATCAAAGACCATGCAATTGAATGAGTTAAACAAAGCATGCATAGAGTGTAGAGGAAAAACCCTAACAATTAATGAAGTAAAGCATATATAATTAAGAATCAATTCAATACATGAGAGTTTAAGAGGTTACATCTTTCCCAACAACAAATAAGGTTTAGTTCTCATCGTCATGGAAGAGCTAGATGAACAATGGAATGAAAGAATGGAAGAGATAGAAAAACCCTAGAAAGAGAATAGGAGAGCCATAACCATCTCCAAATCTACCCCCAAGGGGTGAAAAGTGTGTTTTTGTACTCAAGTCATCAAAAGATACAATCCCTAGGACGTACAAGTCCTTAAATAGAACATAAAAATAACAGAAAACAGGTCCAAGCCCATAAAAATAACAGAAACAGGTCCAAGCCCACGTCGTTGGTGCTTAGCGCAATTTGGCGCTTAGCGCAATTTGGCGCTTAGCGCAACTTTTTCTGCACTCTGGTTGACTTTTCTGCATTCTAGTTGACTTTTCTGCACTCTGGTTGACTTTTCTGCATTCTGGTTGAATTTTCTGCATTCCAATCATTTGGTACTTTAAGTCTTCTTTCAAATCATTCCAATAGCCTACAAAATCAAGGGAATCTAGCACAAAACTATTAAATTCACCTTCAAGTCTCTTATTCACAAAACTAAAGCAAAAACATGAGTTAAAGCAAGTTTCTAAGTCAAAAAGGGTGTTTCTAATATCAAAATTAAGTATAAAAATAACGGTTTTTTCAATCGTTATCAATGATAATGCATCATATGAGAGATATGAAGAGATAGGATATAAGGTACCCATGGATGACTAAGTGGCGGAAGAAGTAGATACATGTTGCAATGATAGTCCTGCAGATAAGATGGTTTATGTTTTGGCCTGGTTGATTTCCTTTGTGGAGTAGTAGTGGCAGGTTCAACAGAAATAGGTTGAGAAGGAGGAGATGTAGGTGGTAAAGAGGGTTGATCAGTAACTTTTGAGAAAAGAGGTAATGGAGAGGAAATAATTTTGGTGACAAAATCCAAGGAATTTTGTGTATCAATAGGTGGGTGCTTGTCACTAGTAAGAAAATGAAATATGTTTTCATAAAATACTACATTCCTTGATAGAAAAATTTTCCTTGAGTTGAAATCTAACAAAAGGTAGCCTTTCACTCCTGTTTTAAAACCAAGTAAAACACATTTTCTTGCACGAGGTTGAAATTTTGTTCTATGAGCTTGAAGAGTTGAAGCATAGCAAAGTGAGCCAAAAACTCGTAAGTAAGTAATGTCAGGTTTAACATTGTGTAACAGTTGAGATGGAGAAAAATATGCCAAAACTTTGGAAGGTAAAATATTAATGAGTTGCACAACATAACGAACAACAAAAGTCCAAAAAATTATGGCCAAATGGGATTGAAACAGTAAAGATCTAGCAACATTGAGAATGTGTTGATGTTTTCTCTCAACAACTCCATGTTGTTGAGGTGTTTCAACACAAGATAATTGATGTTGTATCCCTTTTTGTCTATAAAAATTTGTCATTGCAAACTCATTACCATTATCTGATTTAACAACTTTTACATTAATGCCAAATTGTGTTTTGATATAAGAAACAAAGCCAATAAGTTGTGATCTTGTATCTAACTTACTTGCTATCAATTTAATCCATGTGTATCTAGACTTATCATCCACTATAGTTAAGAAATATTTGAAACCATCAACAGAAGAAGTACAATAGGGCCCCCAAATATCAACATGAATTAAATCAAAAGGAGCTTTTGAGACAGTAGTACTTAATTGAAAAGGCAATTTTCTTTGCTTAGAATAGTGACAAGTATCACAATGAGTGTATTTTGTATCAGGTAAAGTGGCATACATGGTACGTAATTTGATATAACAAGAAGAAGAAGGATGCCCTAGTCTAGAGTGTCAAATATCTATAGAGTTAGGTCTTATTGTAGAACAAGCAATAAAATTCTCAAGAGTAATAGCAGCTAGTGAATCAAGGGGTGTGGATGCAGGAACTATGATGACATACAAGCCATTGTCGGAACAATCAGTACCGTTATAGAGTCGCGCAGCGGAATAAAATATAGATAGCGGAAAGCGTGTAACGATCACAACACAAGTTAAAATATATGCTAAGAGTTTAGGGATCAAGAAAATCAACACAGAATTTTTATCCTGGTTCGAATCAAAAGATTCTACGTCCAGTCGTTAATCACTATAAATAGTGATTAACCTTTTTCACTAAAAATATAGTTTGCAGATTACAATCAGATAATCAAAATAAGCAAAGAATAGAAAACACCTTCCTTCGACAAACGAATGGAAGAACCTGCTCAGCCAACTTGAAGAGAACCGCTCCGACCTTTGACACACAAACCGCGAGCTTCTCCTATTCACAAAACCAGGCAAGAGCACTCTATCACTTTGAGAACTTCCTCAGACAAACTGTATTCTCAAAATGGCATAGATCCTTTTCACTCACAGAGAGCTTCCCTTAGGCACAAAGCTCTAATACTCTCAATTGAAAAGTTCTTTCTAAGAGCTGTGAAGACCTCTATTTATAAGCCTAGTTTCGTGCAGGGTCAAAAACTGAAAAGACATCTCCCAACTGCCATTGATAATCGATTATCAAAAGTGATAATCGATTATTTGTGTCCGTTATGGGGTTTACAAAAAAGTGATAATCGATTATATGATGTGATAATCGATTATTCCTGTATGACTCTGTGATAATCGATTATTGCCATTCCATAATCGATTATTGCAGTTAAAAATGAAAGTTTACAAAGTTTACAAGAATTTCCTACTACATTTAATCTCTACAAATTGCTTTTAACTAATTCTAATATCTTCTTCAACTAAAACTTCTTGCAGCATCATCAAAACAAATTTCTTCAAGATTTACCAATACTCCTTATTGGTAACAGCCATCTCTTTCTTCAGCTTTTCCAATCATCTGTAGGGTTGACTTGTCCTGTACTTCACATAAAAATTCAGAAATGGTAATTTTACAAGATAGAGATTTAGTTAACTTTGTGACCGAAATAAGATTGATTGAAAAATTAGGAACAAACAAGACATTATGTAAAATAAGGTGTGGGCCAAGAGAAATCGTGCCAAAAAAAATGAGCAAATGAAGAGTTTTTGTTGGGTAGAGATACTGTAATTGGTGAAATTCTATGATAAGAAATAAAATGAGACAAAGAACTAGATATATGATCAGTAGCACCTGTGTCTAGAATCCATTGGGAATAAATATTACCTTGATCCTGAGAAGAAATGGAAACATTATGAGAACTCACTAGATCGGTAGAATGTGTGGCTGTGAGATTAGATTGAGGAAGAAGTGCCAATAGACCATGAATTTACTCTCGAGAAAGTCCCAGAGTTGAGGAAGACTATGCCTGAGAATTATTAGAGGAAGGAACAACTGCAGAAGCCATTGAATTTCACAACCTCAAATTGGACAAAAATTTCACAAGCCGAATCTCCGGAAACTCCTCCAGATTCCTCAAAAATCAATCCAGGGCTACGAGTGATTAAAGAACCCAATTGTTTCTCATTGAAAACCCTAGAAAGCAAAGTCAAAACATAAAACATAATGATGTGAGAGTAGCAGAGAGAGTAGCCATAGAAGGAGAATAAAATTGTAAGAAAGCCAAGAACGAAAGGTAGAAGATGAAGATCTTGGCAGTAACAAAATTGGTTGCTGAAGAACGTGATCAAGAATTAATTTTCTTTTGATACCATATTAGAAAGTGATTTTTAAGCCTAACTCAACCCCACAAAACCGGCTTGTAAGATGAAGTTTGCACCCCACTTATATATTATAATTTGGCCTTATCTCTAGTCGATGTGAGACTTCCAACAGTTATTTTTTCAATAAATTTGTAGTAATTGTTTTTAATTTTGTTCACATAGTTAAATTGTACAAGATGTTTTGTAAGAGAGTGTTCAAATTATATAATTTTAATGTACAAAAACAATTAAAAAGAAAATTAAGATTTTTGTTGATTGAAGTAATAATATGTATTTAGAAATGAGTTTTTTTAAAAAGAACTCAGTATTATTTATCAAGTAACATTTTCATATAGTTCCAATCGAATGATGTAGTGGAAAGAGAAAATAAAATGTTTTTGTTTGATATGGTAAATGTTACGCTATAATCTATTCACATTATATAATTTTAATATACAAAATTAATTATAAACAAAATTAAGATTCTTGTTTTCATAAAGGTAATAATATATGTCTTTAGAAATGATTTTTTTTAAACTCATGGTATTATTCATGAAGTAACATCTCTATATAGTCTCAATCTAATGGTGCAAACGAAAAGATAAAATAAAATGCTTTTGTTTAATATGGTAAACGTTATGCTACCATCTCTAACTTGTCTAAAATTACGTGAGGTGAAACTTTATTTTTTGCTTGTTATATTCTCAAATAAAATTTCTTATATAGATTGTGATGGAATCTGTGAGTTATAAAAAAAAGAACCACATTTAAAATATTTTAAAGTGTGGAGTGTATTGCAAAGGTTAATATATCTCCAAATAAGAAAAAAAATTCTTGGTTATTTATTCTAAAGTTAGTGAAATTTTTTATAACACTATTATGGAATCTAAAGATGTTTCTTTTAAAGGATAAATTGACTAAAATTGTTTGTGATTTTTCTTCTAGTGATAATATTATTTGTGATTCTTCTATTTCTGATACTCCATATGTAAAATTTCTCGAGATTATAAAAGGACATATTAATGCAAATTGGATTTTGATTCTGGTGACACAAAATCAATTATTAATTATGTTTTTACTTTGAATGAAGGTGCAATATCAAGGAAATCTACTAAACAAACTGTTGTCTCATGACCCACCATGAGAGTAGAGATTATTGTTGTAGATATTGCTACTACTAAGGCAAAAAATTTCTTAAAATTTTCTATATGATTTACCATTATTAGATGAGCATATACTTCTTATTTTAGTACATTGTGACAATCAATTTGTTATATATAAAGTTTATAGCAAAAAATATTTATTGAAAAAAAAGAAGGTATATGAGAGTGTGACATAAGTCTATTAAAAATTTAATTACTCATGGTATTATTTTTCTTGACTTTGTGAGGTTAGAAAAAAGTGTTGTGGTTATGCTTACTAAAGGGTTAATGCTTCAACATGTACTTAGAGTTGTCGAGAGGAATTGAATAAAGCCCAAAATTAGTTGCAATAATGAACACTCATCTCCACGTGAATGATAATCTCATGGAATAAAGTTTAATGGTAACAACGAAGTTGTTTTTAACTAAAGCACACCAATTGATTTTAATAGATGTTATGGTTTGTTTCTATAGTGAGGTGTGGTATAAATTATGGAAATAACTAGGTTGATGTATGTGCATTGTTATGCTTATTTTTTTAAATATCTCTTAATGAACCTAATGACAATTATTGTAGGCGTGTGAGTCACAAACCACCCTTTGAGGGTTTGCTTAGTGAGTGTAATAATGGGGCTGCCATGTGAGACATGGATAAGTATATAAATGACACTTATGTAACAAGATACAAGCACATGATCAAGCACATGATCGTAACATGCAACCACTAATTAGAATCTAAAATGAATACTGGTATTGTATGTATTATTTACTAAAACCATATTGCACGGGATGTAGCTAAAGACAATTAAGTCTCTGCATTTTCTCGAGTGAAAGTTTATAAACACTAAGAGTAAGGCTCAAAATACACTAATAGACACTGATTTTAATATTTTAAAATATATTAAATATTTTTTAAAGTACCAACATTATTGTATTGTTAGTACTCAGTAGAGGACATCACCAAAAAAGTCAACAAGAAATCTAGACTCATGATTATTATATATGTATGTATGCGAGCTTTTGAATATCTTACCATATTTTGTTTGTTGTTTTTTTTGTAAATTACATGATTATACGTTACAACACAATGGAAAATCCTCAACAAACATAAGTTGAGGAGAAGAAAGTATATATACATGTATGTATGTAAGTATATATATATATATAATTTTTGTTTTGATTTTTTTAAATTCCTTATAAGGAGAAACATTTATTTTAAAAAACTTTAAAATATAATATAAATATTTATCTAGATGATTAGTAGTAATATAATACTTAGTGAAATATTGCTTTAAACTCTAATCAATAATATAATGTCGAAATTATGAGTTATTCTTACTACTAAACATTTTCAGAAAGTGACTTAAAACATTCTTTCACACCACATCTAACAACTACACACTATCATTGAAATTAAATAGTAATCATTATGGATAATTTACTCCTACTTCGGTAAGACTCGTCGGTTGAATTGAACTCAAAGATTTTGTACGTGTCATATAACATCCCACTTAGAAACTAATTCCTCTTCATATGATAGAGTAAACTTCATATAACCTGCTTGATATAATCCTATTTTACACTAATCCAGGTTATGGGAACATCCATTGGCTTTCACTGCCTAAATATCTTCATCTATGTGAGTCCAATAATTAGTAGAGTCACGATAATTTCATCAAGGAATTCTCATTCAATATACATCCTAAAACCACTCAACCTATTATATCCTCCTTGGAAAAAACTACATATTATATATACATTCAATCAACAATCCATAACATATTATAGTTTAAATTTGACTTTACTCAATTTTTTACATATATCCACGATAAATTATCACTCTTGTCTTGACTCTACTCGACCTGTCACACACATCCACAATAGATTATGCCTCATGCCTTAACTCTACTCGGTCTCTCAAACATATTCAATTTTAGAATTTAAAACCCTTGATTTTGAGATATAAAAAATTCCACTCACACTTAATGATCATACAAGCTCGCCCAATGAGACAAAGTTGAGAGTTTTTAAAACTAAAACTCGTCCAACATGTGATCTCACTCACACGACGAGTTACCTTTGGAGGTACACTCACCCAAGATATAAGTCCTCACTTGCTTAATTATTAATCCCCTTTGAGCTTTCTAGATCTTTATGAAATTAATTTCACCTCGCAAGGGAACTGACTCACCTAATGTCCAAGTATTGGAGGCAAAACTAAATAAATTCACCTAGCAAAACCAAAGTCGTCTAACAACTCGTTCACGCTAAATTTTCTAGATTTTTCTCTTAGTAAGAGTTTGACTCGCCCAACGACCAAAACCCCTCAGAGCCTTTTTCATAAGGCCCACCCAATGAGTATTGGAACCAATAGGGCAAACAACCTTGAGCTCTCTGAATTTTAAATTTTGGAATTTCGCTCAGTAGATGGTTGACTTGTTGAGCGAGTACGCATACATTGAATAATCTCATAAATATATCATATAATCAAGTTGGTGCTAACTAAGTGTTTTTACTCGTTTCTCATGCCAAAATAACTACATTTAATTCAAAACTAACCTCACATACAACCAATTTGACTTAGCTGATATATTGAAAGAATTGATGCTCACAACCATATAAACATCACATATATCATATTCAACATTAATATTCAACACCAATCGTATTGTAAAATCCACCAAAATAGATAAATTTAAAACATTTAGCTCATACCATTAGTAAAATTAGTAAAAGAAAAACAAACTAGTTTCGCTTACCTTAATTGAGCTTTTGAATCAACTAAGCTCCACAAACGGTAACTTTCACACTATGTACCTGTACATAAAAAAGTTATATAAATTATATGAACAAATCCTAATAATCATGTTCAAAGAAGGATTCATTTTAAATCTCTTTGAGTCACATTCAAATACCTTTCTTATAACATGCATGTATGCAAAACTTCTAAAAATTGACTCAAGAAAATAAGATAAAAATGAACTCACTAAAAAAATATTGATTGACTAAGATTGCTCTGTCTTGTTTCAAAATTTCTATGACTATATCAAATCTTCAAAAAAAAAAAATGAGTAAAAGTATCATGTAAAGAAAGAAAATGAAATATTTAAGAGAAACAATAATATTTGTAAAGTTAAATTCAACTAACAATTTTTCTATTTATAAATTTTATATTTTAATAATAATATATTTAAACTCAAATCATAAAGAATATATTTTTATTCTTAATTATTTTCTAAATCATTAATGCATAGTATAAATTTTTGTTTAAGTTAATCAAAGTTGTACAAAAAAGAACACAACTTGTCTTTTTTCTAATTGTTTGAAAATATAACTTTTTTTAATAAAAAATAAAATTATATTATGAAGCATAGTTTCAATCTAACTAAAAATAAAACATAAAATTATGTATCCGAATACAACTTATTCATTATAAAATCATACTTTCAAACTCAACCTACTAAATATTGTTATCAAAATTTATGCATTTTAATAAACTAAAAAAATCATACCCCTTTCATATATATTTTTTTCTTAATTTCTCCCATTACTCTAATTTGTGGATTGGATTTTAAGATGTTAATCCATGTATAAGGCACATGTTGCATAACTCTAGATTAGTAAGAAACAAGTTTTACAATTAATTAAGTTCAATAAATTACATATTTATTATAAAATAATAATAATAATAATGATGATTATAACAACAATTTTTGTCGCGTGTTCTTTTGGGGAAGGAAAATTGATTAAAAATAAATAAACCCATACATAACTAAAATAAGATGATGATCATGATAAATAAATATGAACTTTTTGATGATATCATAATATCAATATTCTAAAGAAAAACAAACAAATATAATTATGCCAATAAGAAAATAAAACATATTTTCTGGCTTTATACTTTGAGACATTTAAAAAAATTGCGAAGGAAAATGTTTATATATTTAAATTCAAACATAATTAAAATAAAAATTTATATTAATGATAAAAATTGTAAAAGAAATTTTAAATACAATTTTTTTCTAATTTGAATATAACAAAAAAAAATTTCTGCGACATGAAACCAATGCTTTCGGGACAACAAAGCAAGACGACAATTAATGTCATTGGTTATAGGTGTCACTCACCAAATCCGATAAAACAATTCAATATTTTAAAAGTAAGATTTAAATATGTGCTTAATTTATGAAAACTTATTAAATTTTGATCTTAGTTTTAGAAAAACTAGGTTAAATTTATTTATTTTTTATTTCTTCAATCATTTATAATAATTAAAAATTTATATAATTAGGGAAATGTTAAATATCTACCTAGATAGCACTAACTTATAAAGTATATAAAGATAATATTTGATATTCTTAAAAACAGTTCTAAAATCTTCAAACTAAATATAATGTATTTATTTAAAACAAACTTTAGGAACCAAAAGTATTGATTGCCTATGTTAAAGTAAATAAAATAAAAGAATACACGTAGCAAAACCAAACGTGCTATTTTATTAAAAATAAAATAATAATTGCTTTTAAATTTAAAAAAAAAATGAAATCAAAACGCACTTCTTGTACAGAAACTAAAAGAACTTTAAGTATATTACTAGATAAACAAAAACCTTAAATAATACAATGTATTTGACAAAACAAAAGGAGAAAAGAAACTTTATTTTTTTTTTTTGAAGTCAAATGTGGTTGGTGTTGTTTGATAGAATCATTTATACAAAGGTAAATTCAACCACTACAATACTACCAAGATCAACCAAGCTGTCACAATCAAAATGGTTGGAAATTAAAGATAGCAACATGAAATAAAATTTATAAAACTTAAGAGGGGAAAGCTTAGTTCAGATTATAGCTATCAATAATTAATAAACTAAAAAAATAAATAAAAAATATATATACAAGAACAAAGACAAGAATCTCATTCATGCATTCATGTGTGCTATTTTCATCACACCCAAATTATTAATATCATATGTCACATCCATTTCCACATAGCAATGTGTATGATTTTAGTTGGACAAGTGCCAACCAATGCAAAATGCACTCAATAAATTACCAACTAAGGTTTCTAAAAAAATAAACCAAAATTTCAGTTTCACTGTTTTTTTTTTGTCATCTTCTTCATTTCACTTTCATCTTCTATCATGTATTATTGTTTTGAACCAGTGCTCCACAGCAAGAACTGTCATAGTCTTTGCTTCATGTGTTCTATAGGAAGCTGTTCTTGTTATGGAACAAATAGTATATATTTTTTAAAAAGATTAATTCTCGAACTTGATACTTAAAACTCTTAACTTCTTAAGATGTATTACGCTGGATTAACCTAGTTACTGTGGGATCTTTAATAAATATGTTAAAAGTGTTAAGTTATGTATAGATAAATAGAAATGTGAGAGAATCAAATATAGTAAAATTAGAAATAATATTTTTATTTATATGCAAATTTTTATATATGATATACGAAAGTTTAAGAGGCCAAGGACTTCTTTAGTGACATCTGAGATCAGTCACTGGACCCTGTGTTGTATAAAAATTGAACTTTAAATTATATATAATATATGGTTAAAAGCTTTTAGTGAAAGTCTTAGATTAGATTATTGTGAATAAAAAAATATAATAATGGGAAGAGAGTCCAGTAAAATATTTGAAGGAAGTAGAGCAACTGAGATTAGTAAGTGGCAAAGCTGTTAGATACTAATGTGGTTAAACATTAATGGTAAACACTTTTATGATAAAACATGTTTTTATTAAAACAAGAATTACATTTTGAGAGAAAAGGAATTGGTGTGAGGCCAAGTTGCCATTTATATGAAATATGTTTTTGGTGCATAATGGCATCTGCATTCTGGTCTGTCTAGAAACAGAACATCTACACACAGTGATGGGCCTACAACTAAAGATATTATATCATAGGATCATATATATCTTCGTAGGAACCTAGATAAAAGGGCAACTGTAGGATGTCTGGATAAAATTCCGGTGAATAATTGATATTTTCATATACACTATTTTAATATCAGTTTGTAAATTAATTTATAAGATACTTGTATTTATAAATATTTATTATTTATAAAATTTAAAATTAAAATTTAATTTATATTTTATTAAGTTAATTTTAATTAAAACTAAATTTATTTTTTATTTTGAGTTTTCCATTAATTAAAATTTAATTTAATTTATATTTTATATTTTATTTTAAAAATTTATAAAATATTTTTTTAATATTTGCAAGTATTTACAAATATCTCTTATTTTATTTAATAAACTAGGCAAAGGAAAGAGGAAAATTAAATTAGCACAAATTCAATTAAAAATTCAAACTTTTAAATTCGTCCTCGGTTACGAGAAAGGATTCGTGTGAATATTTAACAAATAACAAAATATATAATAGATGAATTTTATTTTTTATTAAATAGTAAATAAATACTATTCGTATCAACTTGACTTGTTGTAATTTTTAATTAAGAGTAGTTTTTCTTTAGCATATAATAAATAAGAACATTAATAGACATTTTTTAATTTTTTTGTTATATTATATTATTCTTTTCATTAATTTATTTTTCTTTCTTTATTGTGTATCTCTAAAAATGGCTATAATTTATAAGGGCATAATATATATGTTTATTATCCATTTTATTTTTGAAATGGGACACCACACAATAAATGAGAAGGGACAACATAAAATTATAAGAAGTTGCAATTTACTAAATAAGGTACAACTCTTTGTCAATGAGAAGTCAAAATTGTCTTTCTTATGTCTTTTACTGTTTTCTATTTTCACTTTGTAGCACAACACTTCCTGTAGGGTTTCCATTGTCATTCTCATATTTTAAATGCTTAAATTTAATGGAGAAGACTTTCTTTCTTACACATATAGAGGTAAATGACGCCATTAACAAAACGTTGATACATTGTCAATGTTTATTGTAGCCTGGACAACTTACAGGGAATATTAACTCCCCATACATCACCACGAGGCTTTTTAATGTGTTTTGTTCTCACTCGCACACTTTTCGGGAAAACTTTTCAGAAGGTCACCCATCCCTAAATTACTCCAAGCTAAGCACGCTTAACCATGGAGTTCTTATGGGTTAGGCTACCGAAAAACAAATGCATTTTGGTGATATGAGTAGCCAAATCAATCCCTTTAAGCTATCCTTCAACTGTATAGTCCCATACCTATACAGTCTCTAGATCCCTCTCATTCCGATGTATGTTCGATTCATCCATATGTCCCTTCCACTGGAAGCCTGTCAGGAGCCGCTCCTTGTCAGTGCCCCTTGCATTTCGTGCCTCTTGCACCGACGATCACTCCCCGCCCTCGTTAGTGCCCGGGTGTCACATGCAAATGCCAGAACCACTCAAAAATCCACGTACGTGTCGTTTTAGTGGATTCCATGTGTCAAGCGAGGGGTTCGACACTCAGATGGGCGAAGGCAGGTGTTGGCAGATGAGCGGACGCTCGTTTTTACGTTGGAAGGAAAACTTGATTTTCAGAAATTCACGACACTCTCTCTCTGCATGCACCCTTCTTCCCCAGATTCTGAAAAATCTCATTTTCTCCTCCTTCTCACTACATCTCCTTCATCTTCTCTCTAAGAAATTCTTACTTTTGTTTCCTCCGATCACTATCCAGGCACCTTTGCTACTCCTCCGGTGTCAAGAGCTTCAGTTTGAACCGATCGATTTTGGGTTCTGAACTGGTAAGTTCTTCTTCTCCTTTAGCCGTTCGTTTTCTGGCACATGCAAACCAAGATTCTGGTTGCATGAGTTTATAATCTCGTTCTGAGCCATTTTTGGTCTTTTGTTTGGTTTAGTTTTGGAGAATTGTTGAGCGTTGAGGGTAGAAGGACTTGTAGTGGTGTGAACTGTATTCTGTCTCTGTGAACGTCCGGTCACGCTCAGAGGTAAGGGAAGCTTATATAATTTAATTTGTATGTTGCTTGTATTGCATGAACGTTTGTTGAGTTGCTGAATTAAAATGAAACATGATTGTGCTATGTTCTGATGTATGAAGTATGTGAATTTACTATGATGTGGATGTATGAAATTATGTAGATAAATGTTGAGAAATTGAATTGAGATAAATGATTTCTAAGTATGAAAATTCCCTAAGATAATGTATGCTCATTACTGAATGGTCTCTGACCGTTCGATTTTCTCAAGGACTCGTTTAGAACTGAACTCTCTCATTTGGAAGGAGTTTATGTTGAGGACGAGTGTCTTCGTCTAGTACAATTTGTGTACAGGCATTCCACTAAGGATATTCTTTTCTTGGCATTTTGATATAAATTTAAGTATGTCCATAGGTAGTAGTATAGTCGTTCGTTCTTGAATATTAATTAAATAATATCTTATATTCCAAGCGTTCGTACGATTTAGAGCTAGATCTTTCACCAAGCGATCGTACTATCTACTCATAGGTCTTTTATCAAGCGTTCGTACGATTTAGTGCTAGGTCTTTCACCAAGCGATCGTACTATCTACTCATAGGTCTTTTATCAAGCGTTCGTACTATTTAGTGTTGGGTCTTACATCAAGCGCTCAGTCTCTTTTCTATAATTTATCTGGATGAAATTAGCGTTCGTCCAACCTCAATGGTGTTCACCTCTACCGTGCTCGGTCTTTGACTAGTATTCGGTTTTCTTGAGGATAAATTTATAAGTAAGCTAAGTATTTATAAGCGTTCGATTTCTTCTTATGAGTCTTCTAAGTACTATTATTTGAATGTCTTGTGGTGTCTGTCTCCATTGGTTTCTGCCTAGAGTCTTTGTACTCGGTATAGGCTTTAAGCTGTTCAGTTTAAACGCTCATGGGTCAGTTCATCAAATTGACTCACCTTGTAATTAACGTTCCATCCTTTTAAATCTTGAGAAATATTATTGAACTCTGTCTCTTTCAAATCCCGGTAGAAATTCTCTCTCAGCTTTGATCTATTCTGGAACTGGAAACCTTTGGTCTCACTCCAAGCATTCGGTCTGGTTCAGGGTTGATGTTTAACGTTCGGTATTTTGGTATCCTTAGTGATCTTTGTGCGAAGGGTTTAATTGAGATGATTAATAATGAAAGATGAATAGAAAATGATATGGATGAAATGTTTTGGATTATGGACGAGCGTTCCGGGCAGGAATAGCTCATGAATGTATATTGGAATTTGTAAAGTATGACTGTGGGCATTATAAGCTGGCAGTTCATCCTGATGTTCCGTGATTACTCGTCCTTACATAGAGGAGGGTAAGTCATGTGTGGGAATGACAGGAGGTCCTAGTCCTTATGGTTAATTTGGACAAATAGGACTAACCTCGGGTGGCAGCTGTTGAGGGCATCCCAATTACTACATCACCCGGGTGCACGAACGTCGTAGCTACACAGATTTCATACAGTCTAGACAGTCAGTCTAGTATTAGGTTTTGCATGAACGAATGATGAATTATCTTGTTTGGTTGATTGTGTGAAATATATGTTTATACATGAATTAAATTACATAAGCTTACCCTATGTTTCCTGTCTTGTCTATTTTGTACGTTCGGTTGTCCTTCTGTTGCAATGATCATCCATGTGGATGTGAGCAGAAGGAGACGAACTGCTGGAAGAGGCGCTGTAGGAAGATAGCTTAGTGGAGGTAGAAGTTAAAACCGAACAGTAGAATCGTTCGGTTAGTAGTATAGTCTGATAGTAAGGTGATCGCTCTGTCACTTTTTCCCTTTGCTTTTGTATGACCGTTCGGTATGGACTTTTGTAAACCGTTCGGTCAGAATTGCTTAGTTTTAAGATGATCGGTCGATCATCGTTTCCCTTTTTCTTTTGGTAGGACCGTTTGGTATAGTATTTTGTAAACCGTTCGGTCGGGATTTGCTTATGTTGTTCGGTTTTAAATTTTCTAGTTTTTCTATAAGGCGGTTCGGCCACAAGCATACTTCTCTTTTAATGTAAGACTGAACTGTAATATTATTTAATGTGATTATTCTATTATATACTTTTAGACTATATTTTTGGAATGTTACATTTATTTCAAATATAAATATATATATATATATATGGTATGCTCAAACAAAAAATATAACAGAGATATGTATTTTTTTTTCTTTTCCAAATAAAGAGGAACTATGTAAAAAAGAAAAGTCCAATAACTTATTAAAATTTATGTCAAATGATACTTGTGATCTTAAAGTAAGAAATCAATCAAATCAATTAAAATTTCAGTCTAAACAATAATTAAACTCAAATAACAGACCTTCAATATAAAAAATTAAAATAAGATATTAATAAATGTACTTTAATATTTTTGTTTATTTTATTGATAAATATTTTTGTTTAGTCAATTGATATTATTAATTTTTTTATTTATATTTATTTAATCGTCTCATATTTATAAAAATTATTTTACTCTTTTATTTAATTCTTTTATTTTAAATTTATTTGTCCTAAAAATGAAAATATATTTTAATGTATGTTCTTAAATATGTTTTAACCATCATTAAAATATTTTTTCTAATCTATTTTTAATATATTAATTATTAAAACATTATATTTAAAATATTAATTTTTTTTCTATAGTATATTTTTCATTCTTAATTTTATTCTATTGAAATCTAAATTCTCAATGACATGTATTTTAATAATATTGTTATTTAGTACAGTAAATATATGAATTAGTGTTGTCAAAACGTGTCACTCGATCTGACCTACCACGAGTTGGCCACTTAGTGAGCCAATCCAACATTACTCGTTTATTAGTGAGTCAAAAAAATTTAAATCCGGTCTGACCCACCACGAATTGGTGGATTAAACGGGTTAGATCACTGACTCACTTAATTACAAGCTTTTTTTTAAATCCAAAAAAATTACAATTTTCTGTAATTCAAATTTAAATAATTTCAACCTAAAATGATGTTAAACTCTAAAGACAATTCAAAAAATTAACATAAAACTAGAATGTAATCCAAAAGCAAACCCAAAAGGCAAATAAATAAGTTTATAATATTGATAATTTTTTGTATCACTTATTCGTTTATAAGATTAGAGTCTTGAATGAATAAATTTATAATATTTTATTCTCTTGAAACATCTTTTTTTTAATTCCCATTTACAATAAAATAAAAAATATATAACTAATCATATTGAAACACAAAATAATAAATAATTAAATTAAATTAGGTGGGTTGGTGAGCCAGGTTGAAAATTGACCTTTATAAAAAATTTCATTTTCTTCAAACCCTACCCGACACGAATCCGTGGTAAGTCGGGTTGGCCCGCGAGTTCTAACTCATTTTCATAACACTAACATAAATCATGTCACTACAAGAAATATGAAATATGTTATTTACATGTTAATACCCATATATTTGAATTTTATAGATAAATTATGATTTACATACAAATATCAATATTATGTATATGAATTAAGATTTGTATTTACAATTGTGATGCATAATGATGTATTAGCTAGTAACACTGCATTAATTTCATAACATTTATAATAGAAAATACTCGTATGTAAATTTGGAACACTATTATGGAAATTATTTCTAAGGTATAATATGTACACAATATTAATTCAATTTGTTTATAAATAAAAGCATCCGTTACATATGAATGTTTCTTACAAGTTGAAAAATAAATTATTAAAACTAAAATTTATGCAAGATTTGTAATTATGAAACAATGTCATCTTCCCTTCAGTCTGAGTCCCTTAAAACCAGTGTCATCCTTCCATATCATTTCCTTTCCTTAAAATATTTGTGTATCAGATATAGTGTATACCGAACGGTTAACATCACAAGCCGTTCGGTCACCACTACAATGGTCAACCAGGCCATCATCAACCGCATCAACTAAAGTCAACCGCGTTAAATAGTGTTGGGCCATAATTGGGCCAACACTTAAGATAAAATAATCAAAGGAGAGTAAAATAATCAAGAATATCTGATTGAAGATCTGAAGATGTTGATAAGTGGTTAATATATTGATAAAGTCGTTTATGAGTAACTAACCAGATCTCCAGGTAAGGTTGTTTTTATTTGATCTCTGAAACGCTTATAAATACATTGACAAGGCCAAAGGACAGGTACGTTCAACTCAGAATTCACTACGTTCTACTTACGTCCGATCAGGACTTAAATACTAAACTATGATAAACAATCCATAAAACCGCTCCTAACTTGAGCGTCATAGTGCCTTTTGCAAGTACCTCCCCCCATCAAGAGCACAACCGAACAACATCCAGAGTCCAAGCGAGCGGGGCACGCAACTCAAGCATTGGAAAGTAGCAAAGCCACGTCAGAAAGGTTAGTCTCTCGGTCCTGCAAATCCCTACTGAAACATTTTGGCGCCCACCGTGGGGCCGAGAGTAAGCTGAAGAAACCCAATGGTGACCAAGAGAAACATGGAGGAGCAGCAAAGCATGTAGAGGAGATTGTGATGCTAAGGGTAGAACGAGTACCTCCCGAGCGGTCCGCCTCAAACCGATAGAATTGCAATAAAGCAAACCATAATCACACTAACCCGAACGGTCGAAATAGAACGAAATATAACCCCTGCAAACCGTTCGACTTACCAAACGAACATTTTCCATTCAATCACAAGTATTCGGCCATTCGGCCATCAGGTATTTAGTCATTCGGCTTCAACCGCTCGGCCTTCCATGGCCTCAGGGTATAGCTCGAGCAGACCTTTGTCTCTCTCTCTCTCTCTCTCTCTCCCTTACAGTCACAAAGCATAAAGCACCCACAGCTCATTCAAGACATCTTAATACAGATTCCTCGTCGTTGACCGTCAAACATTCAACAAAAGACCGAACGATCTTATTTGCTTGGCTGACCAACCTTATAACAACCTATTTTGACATTAATGCATTGGTTTGTTTGGCTACTCTTTTTCTCACCATGTTAAATTTGAGTTGTTATATTTCTTCAGCGCAGGTGATAGGATCCTGCAAATCACAATGCCAAAAGGTAAAGCCCTCTCACTAGGATGTTCTCTAGGAACTCCTAGTGCAAAGTCGAACGGTAAAGCCCATTCCCGAGGAAGAACTCCTAGGTCAAAGTCACAACGTCGAGAGGTAAATCCCTCTCGATGATGTTGAAGACCGAGAGGTAAATTCCTCTTGGCCGAGTGGTAAATCCCTCTCGATGATGTTGAAGACCGAGAGGTAAATCCCCCTCGATGATGTTGAAGATCGAGAGGTAAATCCCTCTCATCCACCAAAAAGCTCTGATGATGAAGACCAAGAGGTAAATCCCTCTCGTCAGCCAGAAAGCTGATGACGAAGACCGAGAGGTAAATCCCTCTCATTAGCCAGAAAGCTGATGATAAAGACCGAGAGGTAAATCCCTCTCGGCCGAGAGGTAAATCCCTCTCTCCAACTAAAAAGTTGATGATGAAGACCGAGAGGTAAATCCCTCTCGGTCAAGAGGTAAATCTCTCTCGTGAACCGGGAAGTTCTGATGACGAATACCGAGAGGTAAATCCCTCTCGACCGAGAGGTAAATCCCTCTTGTCAACTAAAAAGTTGATGACGAAGACCGAGAGGTAAATCCTTCTCGGCCGAGAGGTAAAACCCTCTCACTAGGAAGTTCTCTAGGAACTCTTAGTGCAAAGCCGAAAGGTAAAGCTCGTTCCCTAGAAAGAACTCCTAGGTCAAAGTCACAAAGCCGAGAGGTAAAGCCCTCTCACTAGGAAGCTCATCAGGAACTCCTAGTGCAAAGTCGAGCGGTAAAGCCCGTTCCCTAGGAAGAACTCCTAGGTCAAAGTCACAAAGCCGAGAGGTAAACCCTCTCAATAGGAAGTTCTCCAGGAACTCCTAGTGAAAAGCCGAATGATAAAGCCCATTCCCTAGGAAGAACTCCTAGGTCAAAGTCACAAAGCCGAGAGGTAAAGTCCTCTCACTAAGAAGTTCTCCAGGAATTCCTAGTGCAAAGCTGAGCGGTAAAGCCCGTTCGCTAGGAAGAACTCCTAGATCAAAGTCACAAAGCCGAGAGGTAAATCCCTCTCATTAGGAAGTTCTCCAGGAACTCCTAGTGCAAAGCCGAACGGTAAAACTCGTTCCCTAGGAAGAAGTCCTAGGTCAAAGTCACAAAAGACGGAAGGTAAAGCCCTCTCCCTAAGAAGTTCTCTAGTGAATTCCTAGGTCAAAGTTGAGAAGTAAAGCCTTCTCACTAGGAAGTTCTCCAGGAACTCCTAGGTCGAACACCAAGAGCTGAGGAACAATCATTCTCAACCGAGCGTCTTCAATAAAGCACTCTCGCTTGCTTGGCCATTCAACCTTATAAAATAGGTTAGTCTAATTATTTACATTCTTTTGACACTTCAAATTCGATCGTTATTTTTCTTCAGAAAATAAAAACAAGATACTATCAAAGTTGCTAGTCAACGTGGAAAAAATTTCTAAACAGAACTCCCATCATAAGCCGCTCGGCCTATTGAAAAGTTCAAAAGAGAAGTTATAAAGTCCACCATTTCGGCAACAACGAGCAATGACTAAAAACAGCCTCCCTCAAACTCATATAAGTCCTATAGTTAATCACGACTAAAGTCGAACGCTTAACTCGAACTTGGGGGGCATGTATCAGATATAGTGTATACCAAACGGTTAACATCACAAGTCGTTCGGTCACCACCATAATGGTCAACCAGGCCATCATCAACCGCATCAACTGAAGTCAATCGGGTTAAATAGTGTTGGGCTATAATTGGGCTAACACTTATGGTACTATTGGATCAGTAGTCCAGTATAAGATAAAATAATCAGAGAGTAAAATAATCAAGAATCTATGATTGAAGATCTAAAGATGTTCATAAGTGGTTAAGATATTGATAAAGTCGTTTATGAGTAACTAACCAGATCTCTAGGTAAGGTTGTTTTTATTTGATCTATGAAACACTTATAAATACATTGACAGGGCCAAAGGCCAGGTACGTTCAACTCAGACTTCACTACGTTTTACTTACGTCTGATCAGGACTCAAATACTAAACTGTGATAAGCAGTCCATAAAACCGCTCCTAACTTGAGCATCAGAGTGGCTTTTGCAAGTACCTCCCCCCATCAAGAGCACAACCGAACGACATCCAGAGTCCAAGCGAGCGGGGCAGACAACTCAAACATTGGAAAGTAGCAAAGCCACGTCAGAAAGGTTAGTCTCTCGATCCTACAAATCCCTACCGAAACAATTTGTTTCATATTTGCTCCCTTTTATTTACATTCACTTCTTTTCTTTTGCATTGTCATTTATTCCCATTCTTTTACATTTATTCATTTTTTTCCTTAACTTCTATCTACTTTAGTTTCATTCCCTTTCATGCCCTGACTTGAATCTAGGTTTGCTTTGATTCTCTAACCTTTTGTTTTAGATTCATTCATGTTTGTATCCTTGCTTAACATGTAGCTTCAATCTAGGTTCAATCTAACTTCGATTTAGTTTCAATCAAGTTAAAGATACCCAAATCCCTAAATTTGTCGCTAAATACCATAAGTTGTGCTTGAAACCCTTTTCAAAGAGAAGAAAATGTTAAGACAAAATCATTTAGGGAATAAACCCTCTAAAGCAACCTAAGTTTTAAAGTTTAATAAAGAGCATTACAAAAAATATTGTTGTGTTGGAAAGTTGTTTAAAATAGTAGCGTCTAATGAAGAAGCGTCTTATAATGTCTGAAGTCAAGAGTTGAAGTAAGACTTTCGAGACCAAACTGCTTAAATAAATTAGAAAATCATAAAAAACGTCAAGAAGAAAGTGTCTCTCATAGAAATCTTGATGATGTTGATCCAGCAGAGTTGTGGTTTGAAGGTAGTAGAATGATGAATGGAATCATAAGCAGAGTTGCATTTAGATCACGAGAGGCAGTGGCAGCGGAAAGAAGTGAGGTTTAACAGCAGTGGCAGAAGTGAATTTAGTGGCTGCAGTATAGTTAATGCAGTGGAAACAGATCTGGATGCAGAGATGGATGTAGAGATGGATGTAGAGCTATATGGTGAGTGGATTATCTAACTCAGAAAGCCTTCACTGGAAGGAAGCTAGAAGGAGAAGGAAAGCTCAATAAGAGGTGACTTTTGGCAGAGTTCTGGTTGCTGGAAAAAATGCATCAGCATAGTAAAACTCCATGTATTCAAAAGTGAGATACAAGCTTTGCCCATGAGATTTTATAGATCAATCTCCCAGCTTGAGCAAGCCTTTTACACGTTTTAATTGTGAAATGTTATTACTAACCATGTGCTAAATGAGTAGCTTCCAGTAAGCGTGCTAAATGAATTTTAACATGTGGAGAAAACAATTACTAATGCTACCCCATAGAAGGATAAGCACACCCCTTCTTGTGTGGCAATGCCCACTTTACCCTTCTCCATGTTTTGGCAAATTGGTAGCATCTTCTTGTTCTCCAATTTTCCATCCAAAAATAGCAAAGAGGGTTTGACCTTTGGGAGAGTACTCATCTTGTATTTTCTTGATCATCCCTCTTGTGATAGGTCCAATGGTGCTAGGCCTTCTTGTATCATCCCCTCCCTCTTGACAGGGATTTGCCCTCAAATCCATAGGGTCTTCATTTTCACTTGCATAACCTGCAAAAGGTTTAAGGTCAGATACATTGAAGGTAGCATGAACACCGTATTCGGGAGGAAGATCAATTTGATAGGCATTGTTATTTATCCTCCTTATTACTCTAAAAGGTCCATCTCCTCTAGGATTGAGTTTGGATTTTCTTAGTTGAGGAAATCTTTCCTTTCTAAGATGAACCCAAACTAGATCACCTTCATTGAAGATTAACTCTTTCTTGCCCTTGTTGTGTTGCTTGGCATATTTCTCATTTTGTTGTTGAATTTGATTTTTAACCTTATGATGTAATTCTTTGATAAACTTGGATTTAGATACCCCATCTTGATGAACAAAATCAATAGCATTTGGAAGGGGTATTAAATCCATGGGTGTCAAAGGATTAAAACCATAAACAACTTCAAAAGGAGACAATTTAGTAGTTCCATGAACTACTCTATTGTATGCAAACTCAACATGAGGAAGATACTCATCCCAAGATTTATGATTGCCTTTTAGAACTACCCTTAGTAAAGTGGAAAGAGATCTATTGACTACTTCAGTTTGACCATCTGTTTGAGGATGGCAAGTAGTAGAAAAAGATAACTTAGTCCCTAATCTAGACCATAAGGTCCGCCAAAAGTGACTAAGAAATTTTGTATCTCTATCCGAAACTATTACCTTAGGTAACCCATGAAGTTTAACCACATCTCTGAAGAATAACTTTGCAATGTTGCTTGCATCATCTACTTTGTGGCAAGGTATAAAATGAGCCATTTTGCTAAATCTATCTACCACCACAAAGATAGAATCAAAACCCCTTGAAGTTTTGGGAAGACCTAACACAAAATCCATACTTATCTCTTCCCAAGGGGTGGAAGCAACATTCAAAGGAGTATACAGTCCATGAGGCATTACTTTAGATTTAGCTTCTAAACAAGTTATACACTTAAAGCAATGCCTTTGAACATCCCTTCTCATGTGAGGCCAAAAGAATTTTTCTTTCAACATGCCAAGGGTCTTTTCTACCCCAAAATGTCCCATTAATCCTCCCTCATGTGTCTCTTGAACAAGGAGTTTTCTATGTGAACCTTGGGGAATGCAAATTTTTCCTTCTTTAAAAAGATACCCCTCTTTCACATAGAATCCTCCTTGAGGCTTATTGAGACATTCCTCATAGATATGAGCAAAATCAAGATCTTGTGAATATAATTCAAGAATGTTATTAAATCCAAGAATTTGAGCTCCCAATGTGGCTAATAGATTAATTTTTCTTGACAAAGCATCAGCCACCACATTGGATTTTCCTTTCTTGTATTTAATAACATAGGTGAATTGTTCAATGAATTCCAACCACTTAGCATGCCTCTTTTGTAACTTGTGTTGACTCTTCAAATACTTAAGTGATTCATGATCACTATGAATGATAAACTCCTTGGCAACAAGGTAATGTTCCCAAGTTTGAAGAGCCCTCACAAGTGCATAGAGTTCTTTGTCATAGGTGGGATAATTACAAGAGGCACCATGAAGTTTTTCACTAAAGTATGCAATTGGGTGTCCTTCTTGTAATAATACTGCACCTATGCCAAATCCTGAAGCATCACATTCTAGCTCAAAAGTTTTGGAAAAATTTGGCAAAGCTAGAATGGGTGCTTGTGTGAGCTTCTCTTTGAGTAGCTCAAAAGCTTTTTGTTGTTTATCCCCCCAATGGAATGTAACATCTTTTTTCACCAACTCATTGAGGGGTGAAGCAAGACTAGAGAAGTTAGGAACAAATCTTCTGTAAAAGCTTGCCAACCCATGGAAGCTCCTTACTTCTCCTACATTCTTTGGAGGAGGCCAATCTTGGATGGCCTTTATTTTTTCTGGGTCCACATGAACCCCATTTTTGGTGACCACAAATCCAAGAAATATGACACTATCAACACAAAAGGTACACTTGTCAAAGTTTGCAAACAATTTGTGTGTTCTAAGAATTGTTAAAACAATTCTCAAATGTTTTTCATGAGTTTGCAAATTTTGACTATATACCAAGATGTCATCAAAGTAAACAACTACAAACTTCCCAATGCAATCCCTAAGGACATGATTCATAAGTCTCATGAATGTGCTTGGAGCATTTGTAAGACCAAAAGGCATAACTAGCCATTCATATAATCCAAACTTGGTTTTAAAGGCAGTTTTCCATTCATCACCTTCCTTAATTCTTATTTGGTGATAGCCACTTTTTAAATCTACCTTTGAAAATATTTGTGCTCCATGCAATTCATCCAACATATCATCAAGCCTAGGAATGGGATGTCTATACTTGATTGTGATGTTGTTGATAGCTCTACAATCACAACACATGCGCCACTTCCCATCTTTTTTTGGAACAAGCAACACTGGTACAGCACATGGTCTTAGACTCTTTTGAACTAAGCCTTTATCTAGCAACTCTTGGACTTGTGTCTCAATCTCCTTAGTTTCTTGGGGGTTTGTCCTATAGGCTGGCCTATTAGGAAGAACTGCCCCTGGAATGAAATCAATTTGATGTTCAATTCCTCTTATGGGTGGAAGCCCTTTAGGAATTTCTTGTGGGAATAAATCATCAAATTCTTTCAAAAGTTTTTGAATGGATGGAGAAGGAGTTGAAATCTTTGAATCACTAGATGTGCATGTAAGTGTCCCTTGACAAAGAAGAAGATATGAAGGTTGCTCAACTTGAAGTGTATTTATTAAAGTCTTTTTGTTTAAAAGGACTTCATGTTGAGTGACCTTAGGTGGCACACTTGTTTCTATACCCTCCTTTCTTTTTGACTTTTTCTTTTGAGCATGTTCTTGCTTTCTTAAAGACTTCATTTGTGCTTGATCCTTAGCCACTTGGGTAGGAGTCAAAGGATGAAGCACAAACTTCTTGTCCTTTTGATGGATAGTGATGGTATTGGTTAGACCATGATGGATAGTTTGATGATCAAATTGCCATGGTCTCCCCAATAACACATGACATGCTTCCATGGGAACTATATCACATAAAACTTCATCTTTGAAGTTCCCAATGGAAAATGCCAACTTCACTTGATTCTTGACTATTATATCCCCATCTTCATTTAGCCAATGAAGTTTATAAGGTTTTGGATGGGGTATAATATCAAGTTTCAACTTCTCAACCAACCTTGTGCTACAACAATTGCAACAAGACCCACTATCAACAATGAGAGAACAATGATTTTCTTGAATTTTACATCTTGTGTGAAAGATGTTCTCTCTTTGTGATATGTGTTCAAGACTTGGTTGGTTGCTAAGTATCCTTCTCACCATGAGAAGTTGCCCATCATCAGCATATATTTCCTCTTCCCTCTCTTCTTCCTCACTCTCACTTGTACTAGTTGGGGTGTCACTTTCACTACTATAAATGTCCTTGCCTTTCAAAATAATGTTTCTTTTTGTAGGACATTGAGTAGCTACATGACCCCTTCCTAGACATTTGAAGCATTTGATTTCACTTGTTCTTGTGTGTGAGGGTGTCTCTTTCTTGGGTCTCTCTTCTATTTTGGCTAGAGGTTTAAATGGCTCTTTTTCTTTAAAAATTTTCTTTTCAAAAGTAGGTTGAACTTGAATTCTTTTAGAAGAAGATTTTCTCAAGTTTTGTTGTTCTACCTTTATACACATTTGAACAAGATCATTCAAATCTCTATAAGGTAGAAGTTCAACCTTATCTCTTATGTCAAAATTGAGCCCACTTAAAAATCTAGCTAAAGTAATTTCTGGACCCTCCACTATGCCTGCCCTCATCATATACAACTCCATCTTTTGTCTATATTCCTCAACTGTCATAGACCTTTGTTGTAACCTTTGGAGTTTATTCATGAGTTCCCTATTGTAGTAGGAGGGAATGTGTCTCCTCCTAAGGGCAGACTTGAGATCATTCCAATAGTGGATGGGAGGGGCTTGATGTCTAAGCCTCTCTTTGACTAAAGCAGTCCACCAGTACATTGCATACCCTTGAAAGCTTAGGGTAGCTAGAGATACCTTCCTCTCTTCACTCACTTGGTGGCATTCAAACAATTGTTCTACCTTCATCTCCCAATCAAGATAAGCCTCTACATTGTCCTTCCCATGGAAGTGAGGCAACACAATATTGACTTCTTTAGGGGGTGGAGGTGCATGTGAATTTCTCCTATGCCTTCTAGAAGTAGAAGGCTGATGAGGGTAATAATCACCCAGACTCATAGACATCCCTCCCTCTTGAGAGTTTTCACTCTGACTTCCCCTAGACTTACTTTTCCTTATCATTCTCAACTCATCTTGAATAACAGCATTTTGAAGCTCTCTATTGACTTTCTCTTCATTCATTTCTCTTCTCATTTCTTTGAATTCATTAACTAAAGTTTGAAGAGAAAAATGTTCTTTTTCACTATCACTAATCCTAGGAGAATGCCTTCTAGACATTATGATGGATTTAAATGTTGTTCTTGAAGTAAAGACTAGAGATTTTCACTTGAAGCAATATTCCAGGTAAGGGAGGTGATTCACTAGGAATGCTTAAGTACCAAGGCTTTTCCTTGCCAAATATGCTTCTTGCTACTTACTAGAGTCCTTAGATCAAAATCACTCTTAAATCCACTTAAGTCTTAAAGACAACAAAGAAAACACAAAGTAAAGAAAAGGCACAACCTAACTCTAAATTCGGACCCCTAAGAGAGCTTCCTATTCGCACAAGATATAGGCTATCTAGTCGAGAATGGAACAAGCAATTAAAGTGAGGTCTCCTAGGTGAGGCTTAGACTTTGGATCTAAGACACACTCACCGTCTACCAATTTTAAAGTGATGAGACTTTTAGTCAAGTTAGCAAATGAGAGAAGAACACTTATGAGCTCTTCCACTTCACTTGCTTGAAATGGCCAACTTACAGAATTGAAAAAAAGAAAGTAAACACCAAAAATACAAGGGCAACACAAAATTTGGTAAAACAAGGATGTGGTTTGAATGTGGCAGCTTTGGTTGCTCTCAAACAAGTAATGAATCAGCTTGGATTCATGCAATTCTCTCAGCTGCAAGTGAATTATGCTGCTGTTGCAGCAACCAGTTTGATGCAGACCAGTGAAGAATTTGGTTCTGCTGCACCAAAAATTTCAGCCTCAATGTTGATCTTTCCTTGCTCCAATCCACTCCCTAAGATGCTACCAGTGTTGTAGGACCACCTGAGATGATTCTGCACCCAGCAAAGAGCTCATACAGACCACCAATGATCAATTGTTAAGCCAAAAAAATCAACACTGCTGCTGCCAAAAACTGTTAAACCAGAATGCACAACTGTAGTTTTATCAAACAGCTTATGTGCAGGATTTTCAAACAACTTAAATCAATCAATTAATTGGTTTCCAATGACTGGTGGCACTCAAAATGAACTTAGGAAAGGCTCTAGAGTAGATTTGAAAAGCAAGAAACAAAGATAAGTTGCAGCTTTGATCAATTTCGAAATCAAATGTAAAACTAGGCAAAGTGTTTGATAAAATGCCTAGAAGAAAGCTGAAAAAAAAATTGTGCATCAGATTTTAAATTTTGCTTGGCACTGGTTCACACAGCTTTTTACAATGCAGTTGGTAAGATTTGAATTGTGTACTTCTTTTAATTCAATTGAACCAAGCTTTTGCTACCAATCTAACACTGAATATGATGCATTAATCATACCAAACTCTGAATTTCGAAATCTGCAACTTATATCAGAAAAAGTGTTGAAAATTTGGTGGTTTGAATGGCAATTTTACACAAACACGTTTGCACACTTAATTTTATGATTTGAGCAACTTTGTTTAATCAAATGTGACTTGTTCAAACTGCCAGCAGAGGCTAAAAACTTGGAATTCTGATTTTCACTACTTCAGTTGCTATTTAACACCAAAATTAAACCAAATCACCAACCAAACTTCAGCAGAGGATTCAAACGAAACTGTAAGCAACTTTTATGACTCCAATACAGCAAATTAAACTTGAAAAAGACTCTAGAAATTCATTAAGAGATGTCCAGAAGTGAGTTCTAATCTGGACAGATTCAAAAACAGGAAAAAAGACTCAATCAAAGTGTATGAAGCTCGGTCCAACTGCTCTAGCAATGAATTCTGGATTCTGCTGACTGATGCAACCAGTTTTTATTGTCTTAGACAATACAATGTTCATATTGTATGCACACAACGCAGTCCAAGAATTCAAACACAACCAGAAAGCAAATTTTCACACGGTGTAGTTCAGAAAATACATTTTAAATCAGATTCAAACCAGATTTAAATTCTGCATTAACGGGAACTGCACTGTGATGGAATTCAAGATGCACAAGCTCATTCATCATTGCTCATCTCATGTGCTTCTATTGAAAATCCAATCAACACAGCAGATTTATCCCAAACCAGTTTCAACTCAGAAATTTGACAAAATAAACCACAACACAGTACTAGACATGACAGAATTGGATTTCCAAACTAAAAGACTCAAAGCAATGGAATGAACCGATTAAAATGATTAACAATAAAGCAATTAAAAGCTGGAACAACGAAATCCAACATTGGAATCTACTGGAATTAAAATTTCAATGAAACAGTGTGCACAGAATGAATACACGAAGGGAATGTTGATGACAGTATATATGGAATGGAAAGAACACTTAGCTGGAGCGTGATGCAGAACCTAGGCTCTGAATACCACTTGATGATGTTGATCCAGCAGAGTTGTGGTTTGAAGGTAGTAGAATGATGAATGGAATCATAAGCAGAGTTGCATTTAGATCACGAGAGGCAGTGGCAGCGGAAAGAAGTGAGGTTTAACAGCAGTGGCAGAAGTGAATTTAGTGGCTGCAGTATAGTTAATGCAGTGGAAACAGATCTGGATGCAGAGATGGATGTAGAGATGGATGTAGAGCTCTATGGTGAGTGGATTATCTAACTCAGAAAGCCTTCACTGGAAGGAAGCTAGAAGGAGAAGGAAAGCTCAATAAGAGGTGACTTTTGGCAGAGTTCTGGTTGCTGGAAAAAATGCATCAGCATAGTAAAACTCCATGTATTCAAAAGTGAGATACAAGCTTTGCCCATGAGATTTTATAGATCAATCTCCCAGCTTGAGCAAGCCTTTTACACGTTTTAATTGTGAAATGTTATTACTAACCATGTGCTAAATGAGTAGCTTCCAGTAAGCGTGCTAAATGAATTTTAATATGTGGAGAAAACAATTACTAATGCTACCCCATAGAAGGATAAGCACACCCCTTCTTGTGTGGCAATGTCCACTTTACCCTTCTCCATGTTTTGGCAAATTGGTAGCATCTTCTTGTTCTCCAATTTTCCATCCAAAAATAGCAAAGAGGGTTTGACCTTTGGGAGAGTACTCATCTTGTATTTTCTTGATCATCCCTCTTGTGATAGGTCCAATGGTGCTAGGCCTTCTTGTATCAAATCTCTTAATGAACTATATAAGCAAAATAAGCTAGCTTCTTATGACAACAGAAGTCTATAACACTAAGGTTAAAAGAAATTTCCATTCAATATAATGATATATCAAGCAAAGCTTTTTATAGAAAACATCGTATGATAAGTGACCGCTAAACACTTTATCCTTGAGAAAACATCTTATATTTATACAATCTGATGAATATAATTGTGAATTGTCTTACCAAATGATGCCTTTATTGATGAAATGACAAATGATATATTGTCTTGAACATGCTACACTACTTAACACTTATCAAGGTTCAAAACATTTAATGCATGTCCAAAAAAGTACTTTGATGCTTGTATACTTTGCTTCTTGATATCTGTGTAGATCAATAAAGTAGAAATATATTATCGTAATCACGACACCCAAGAAAAAAACGTTGTGAGAGAAGAAGAACATTCTGGGAATGTTTCTTTAAATTCATCTACTTACATCATACAAACTCAAGTTTCGCTTAAGGTTATGAGGAAAAGATCTGAACCCTACAAAGTAGACTAAAGTCATACTTCATATCCAAAGGCTACCAACTCTTCAGAAGTCAACTTCTTTGTTCAATGATCATCTTTCAAGAGAAATTATATAGAAGAAAGCTTGGAAATAAGATGTTGTTAATGAAAAGTGTAAGAAAAGATAACATAAGAAGACTAACAAGTTAAAAGAGAGAAAAGCTCAAAGTGTTCTTATATCGTCTGACGCTCCATATCTTTTGAGAGAAAAATCTTTGTAAAGAGAGAAACACTTTCAAGTGTTACAGATTGTATTGTATTTGAACATATATCCTCTCGCTGAGAGTTATTCGTATGTACCTTGTAGAAAATCCATTTGTGGATTTGTTGTAAGTTCTAAAGAGAACTCAAATACTTGGTTGTTAAACTCAGGTTGAGTTGAACCTCTAGATAATTGTCTAGGGTTAGATCCTGGAGAGGCTAAACTTGTTCTAGTCGTGTTGACTAGAGAACTAGGAGTGATGCTAATACTCATTGTAACCAGGAGTGGTGAGAATACTCTGTGAGATCTTGGAGAGGAAAAACTTGTGTAATCTTGAAAAGATTAGTGGAATCCCTTAAGAGTTTTTAAGGGAGAACTGGACGTAACTCAGGTTGAGTGAACCATTATAAAATTTGTAGTTTTTTGTGTTACTATTCAAAAGTTTCACTTACTCTTATCACAAAAACTAGCGACTAAATATCTTAGCATCCTTATATATACACGTATTCTTTATCAGTTATTAGACGTTTCTTTGCATAAAAATTTTAAATGTTTTATCTTACAGTTCTTCTTCCTTTAAAGCTTTTACAAAGTCTTGTTAAACGTCATTGTCTCAGAGTATTCTTACTTGTTAATCTCTTAAACATTTATCAGACACCATTTACGAAAAGTTTTAAAAACACTATGCACCCCCTCTAATGTTTTCCTGTGTTTTTAGTTGGTATCAAAGTTAACCTCAAGGATTAGTTCTTAACAAGACTTAAGGAAATGATCCACATCGCAAAGGAAAGTGAAGGATATGTCATAAATTGTCCTCCTCTATTCAAGGGAGACAAGTTTAATCTCTGGAAACAAAGAATGATTATATTTCGTGAATCATGTCATATTGACATGTGGGATATTGTAATTAATTGAAACTTCATACCTCTGAATAGAGAAGGAATGCCTTTTGCCAGAAGATCTTGGATAAATGATCACAAATGAATGTGTCTTCTAAACTTTAAAGCTAAAAATATACTAACATGTGCTTTATGTGAAGGTGTTTATGAAGAAATACAACATTGCAAGAGTGCCAAAGATATATGAGACTCACTAATTGCAACATATGAAAAAGACGAAAGGAACAAAGCAAATGAGGTCATAATCATCTTAGAAGATCAAAGCTCATCTGAAGATGAAGACAATTAATTAAATTTATGGTTAATGGTTGATCCAACATATGAAAGCCAGACGACTCTGACAATGAGGTAGACTTCAATGATCTTCACTCTATTATTGAAGCATATGATAAACTAATGTTTAATTCTTCCAAGCTAGCAAACACATATCAGAAACTTAAGAAACAATATAAAAATGTGTCAAAAGAAAATGAAACCTTGAAAATGATTTAACATCTTCTAAAGACAATATAATGTCTTTACAAAATGAAATAAGTTATTTTAAAGAAAAATTTGAAACTTTAAAATTGGTAAACAATAAGGTTAAACAAGAAAATGACACTATTTTCAAAATATTAAATAGAACTTATGAAGGAAATAAACGTCAAGACATGTTAGTAAATAATAGCAAATACTTCTATGATAAAACATGTTTAAGCTTTAATGACAAGTCCATCAAATTTGTGAAAGCAGGAGAAGAAATCTTCAATGATAAGTCCAATTTTGAAAAGAAAAGGAGAAATACAACTAACAAGGTTGGACCCAACTTTAGATGGGTACCAAAGAACCAAATTATCTCTCTTGCAAATTTAATGAGTGATAGGAAAGAAACTCCCACCATGACGTTAGGACTATGGACACTCATCTATCATAAAGGAAGAAATGTCTACATTCTGAAACCTAAGGAAGAAGAAAAAGGAAGAGCCAACAAAGAACGAGAAAGAAGACAAGACATCAAGGACTGGAAAGGTAAGTATAAACGTTGCCTCATATATTAATCACATATAGGTTCGTAGTTAAAATATCACAAGATTCATTGTCTAATGATATAATACTCAATTGTATGGTCTGGGACACATCGTCTAAAGACACATCATTCTACATGCATAACTTCTAGGACATATCATCCAAAACATCACAATGTTTACATTGCTAAAACAACTTGTGTTCTTGCTCTGCATTCATGCATAAAGTCAGATGCACAAAGCCTAACTAAGAAGCCCGTTAACAATCATCTAGGGTAAAGAAGAGGGAACTTTAAAAACTCACCTTGTCAGCAAAACCATATAACTAATATACCATGATTACCTTTAAAACCCTGACCATTCGAATTCCAGGAAACCACCTCTATCACCCCACACAACCTCTAAAGATAGCCAAACGTCCTCATGCTCTCTTAGCTCTTCTCTAAAACCATAAGCACTCAGAAACCCCAAAACCCCTTTCTACTACAATGGTTGGACATCAAATCCAGGAAGCTGTTATTATCCCAAAAAAGTCTCAGGCATTAATTTTGATGAAGACAAACTGGCAAAACTCTACATAGAACATTGGATAAATCTCCAAAATTTGGGAGAATATGGTAATGGCACCTTTGTGGATACTCATTGTTGTGGTATAAACAACTACTTTGATTGGGATAATCCTGTCCTGATTGAGCTTGTCAGGCAGTTCTGGAATAATCTACATTTCTATCCAATTTTCCTCACCTCCAAGGTCATTGGACAAGAGGTTGCGGTTAATATCAAGACCATTGCAGTTTTTATTGATTGTCAAATGTTAGCATAAAGCTGAAGAGAAAGAGTTTTGATGATGTCTTAAAGTCAAGTCTCAAGTGCTCTTGTTACAAGAAGATCTTCATGAAGACTTGTTTTTATATTAAAGCTTTTATAATTTAGTAGATTTATGTATAGGATGTGGTTTATCTTTTATTCTATGTATTGCTTGCCTTAGGTTGTGTTAAAATTTATTTTGAATCAGAAAACCTCATTTTATACTCAAGATAATCAATTATCAACTTATAATAATCAATTATCAATAATCAATTATGACTTGCCATAATTGATTATCACGAGAAATTATGACAATTTTTAAGCAAGTTTTTTATCGTTGTGCATTCATTAAATGCGTAATCAATTACCATAATTGGATAATTGATTATTACACGTTAATTAGTTGACAACGGATTTTTGGATGTATCCTTGAGTGAGATCTCTATAAATTATATTGAGACTTTCATTCTAAAATACGAAATACGGAACATACAAAAAGTGTATTTCAAAATTCTTATCTACAGGTTGCGGTGATAAGTGTTCTAGGGTTTACTGAACCCTTGTGTTGTGGCTTTTAGAACTTGATGTGTTGGCATAGAGCGAAAACTTTCATAGGGAGCATGATTGAATGTTGTTACTGTTGGCATAGAACGAGAACTTTCACAGGGAGTGTGATTGAGTGTTGTTACTGTTGGCGTAGAGCGAGAACTTTCACAGGGAGTGTGATTCATTATTGTTTTTGTTGTTGAGTTGAAAGCTTGTCATCCTTCGTGAAACAATTCGGATGAGGTGTTCATCCTTTGTGAAGTTTTGGAGAAGGTGTTCATCCCTTGTGGGTCATAGGGGAAGTGAGTTTCATTTCTTGGGCTAACAAGAGAGGTGTTCTAAGCCTAAACTATTTTATTTTCTTTGTGACTATAACAATTTATTGGTTTGTGCTAGTGAAGTGTTAATTTTCAGTTGAGATTAACAACTGGATGTAGCATCTGTTTGATCCGAACCAGGATAAAAATTACCTATGCAATTTTCTCTCTTCCTTACTCTTTTAGTTTGTTTAAATTGTTGTAAGGAATTTATATTTACGTGAGAAAATTATTAAAAGAACGATTTGTGATAAGAAACCAATTCACCTCCTCTAGGTTTGTTGAACGCGTTAACCATTCTGCCGCATCGCTCTCACAATTGGTATCAGAGCTTGCTTTGATAGTAATTTAAAATGACGGGGCAACATCAAACCTTTGCTGAGGGTACCTCTATCAATAGACCTTCATTATTTATTGGAGAAACCTATGCTTTTTGGAAACTAAGAATGCAAATTTTCATGGAATGTATTGATAGTGAGATTTGGGAAACTGTCATAAATGGTCCTTTTGTTCCTATTATATTTTTTAAGAATTTGCAGGAATCCAAATCGCGAGAACAATGGAATGTTGATGATAGAAGAAGATCCCAACAGGATGTAAGAGATCGTAACATAATATCATCTGCTTTAACTCTTGATGAATTTTACAAGATCTCTACCTTTAAGACTGGTCAAGATATGTGGGAGATGCTGAGAGTCACCCATGAAGGAACTCATGATGTCAGAAGAGCCAGAAGAAATACTCTAGTCGAAGAGTGTGAGATGTTCTGAATCAAGCAAGGAGAAAGTATTATAGATGTCCAGAAATGCTTCACTCACATAGTGAATCATCTCATTGGGTTAGGTAAGTCCTTTGATAATGATGAATTAAATATAAAAATCCTTAAATCTTTGGACAAGAGTTGGCAACCAAAGGTGGCTGGATTGTTTGGTAAGTTGAGAGAACATCAACTGGATCTCGAGAGATTGAACGAGGATGAAGAGAAAGGAAAGAAAAAGACTGGCATTCGAATCTGAGATTGATAAAAGCAAACATCTTAACGAAGAAGAAGACTTTGAAGAAGATGAAGAAGATGAAGAAGATTTGGATCTCTTCATTAAGAAATTTAACAAGTTCATGAAGTCCAAGGGAAAAAGAAGATTTAAAAATGGGAATAAGGAAAACAATGAATCATCATCAAATTATCGTTGCTATGATTACGGTGAGAAAGGACACATGAAGGTAGATTGTCCAAATCCAAAGAAGGGTGAAGAAAGAGGCCAAAAGAAGTTCTTTAAGAAAAAGAAGGAATATATTTCTTGGGAAGAAGACAATAATTCTACAACAAGCTCAAGCGATTCTGATGAGCAAGCTGTTAACAATATTTTTGATCTCCAGAAATGAAATCAAAAACTTGTTGATGGATCGACAAGTGTACCGAATTGCACAAGTAATATAAAATGGTAAGACCAAGTATCGTATCCCTGAAGACTCTTGGCACTAAACAATTGTGTGATAACTCAATTAGTTAAGACTTAAATAAAACGAGATTGTTGGTTTCAAATGCAAAGACATAACATTAAATATAAATACAAATTGATCAATAGTAAAGTAACACAAAGATGGACGAATGTTGTTTAATATAGATGAATATGTTGTTGGGGTTAGATTTCACCAAGTCCCTCTCATGTATATAAGAATTCCTCTTTATGCATTAATGTTAACGTCACTCACTAAATTAATTAGAACCCGATCCCTCGGCGCAATAAGCCAGCCTCAAGAGCTTAAGGCGACCAAGTACTCATGCCCTCATCCCTAAGAAATATTACCCTTGGGAGAATTCAACAAGAACCTGAATTGTAAGGAACCTCCCGACACTCATGCAATTCATAAATCATGCTACTAAATGAGTTAAATAGAGCAGCATTGAAACAGATGAATTCCCAAACAATTAATGAAAAAGCATATAAATTAAGAATCAATTCAAATACATGAGAGTTCAAAGGGTTACATCATTCCCCAACAACAAATAGTGTTTAGTTTCCCATAGACATGGAGAAACTAGATGAACAATGGAAAAGCATGAGATAGTAAAACCCTAAAAGTAGAAGAGGAAGCTCCTGCCTCCAGATGGTAGAAGAGTGTGCTGTTGTGTTGCTCCAGCCAGAGATGCAAAACCTAGAGTGCTTGGGTCCTTTAAATAGAGTCGGAAAAGAGTAGAAACAGGGCCCGATCCAAAAGAGTCGAAACAGAGCAAGAATTGGGCCTGACCCGCGAAACACGACGCTTAAGCGCCCCATTTAGGGCGTCCGGGCGGTGGACGTCGATTTCCGTAGGGCTTGAGCCTCCAGTTTGGACGCCCAGGCTTCGGGGTCCGACGCCCGAGCGGCCTAGGAGGGCACCCGGGCGGCGAATGTCGATTTTCTACGCCTGAGCTTCTTAGTGTCCTTCCTTCAGGTGCTTTTCCAAGCCTTTTTGAGCTCTAACTCCTTTGCACTTCATCTCTGCTTCCTGTATTAACTCATTTTCTATCAAAATAAAGGAAATTAATCATAAAATCATCAAATTCAACCTCAACTCTCTTATTCACAAAACTAAAGCAAAAACATTAGTTAAAGCAAGTTTCTAAGTCAAAAGGGGTGCATTTGGTATCAAAATTACATCACAGATAACGATATTTTAAACCGTTATCACAAGCCAACATATGTCTGATGGCTGATGATGACATCTCTGAAAGTCAAGTAAGTATCTTTAGCGATTCTGAAAATTTAGATTATAGTGAAAGTGAATTACTTGATACGTATAAAGAATTAGTATGTGAATCGGAGAAACTAAATAATGCACATAGAAAATTAAAGAAAATTTTTAAAGAATTAAAATCAAATCATGAAAAACTTCTTAAAGAAAATAAGGATTTGGAAAATAAAAATTTATATTATGAAAAAGGTAAATATACCAAAATTGAAGAATGTGCTTCTTGTTTAAATAAAAAGAAGCCTCTTGATAAAACAACCAACGTTGAATGTAGAAATAATTTAAAAATAAAAAAGTTTGTTAAGGATGTTCCTAAAAATAATTATAATTACTACGATTATAATTATGGTAATAAAATTGAAAATGTTCCTAAATATAATAATAATAATAAAATCAAGTATGTTCCAAAATATAATCAAAATTATTATGATTACAATTATAAAAATAGAAATTATAAGAACCCAAATGTTGTTACTTGTTTTTATTGTATAGAAAATGGTCATACATCCAATAAATGTAGAATAAAACATTATGGTGTTCCAAATGGAATATATGTTTGGATTCCTATTATAAAATAACTTGCTTTTAACTTTAAAGGACCCAAATAAGTATTCTTGGGTACCAAAATATTATTTTTCTATTTTCCAGGTTATTTCAAAATTAAGGAAGGAGTTTTAGGATGTGCACCAAAACTTGGTAAATTATGATTTGTCAAATTAAGTGGGCGTTTTTAACTTGAAAGGAAAATTTTGATTTTTTTTTTCAACTACTTCTCTTTCTTCCTTAAGGTATCAAATTTAGGAATAATTTAATTTTGTTCAAGTTACTCAATAACAAAGAGTACTTATTTTCTTTCTTTTTATTTATTTGTTATCAATTGTAAATTTCTTCTATTTACTATGTTTTGAATTATTCCTCTTATTTTCCTTTAATAAAAATTATTATAACTATTATTTATTTGTTTTTTCTTAATTTGTTTTCGCTTATATTCAGGGGGAGTTTTATAGCAAGGGGGAGAAATTATTTAATCATACATAGCGCCTTTTTTAATAATGATAAAAAGGGGGAGAAATATGTTTAAAGGCTTAATTATATTGATCTCTTGTATAATAATCCCTTTTGTTTAAGTTATATATGCGTTACAGATTAGTACAGGTTACAAAAAAAGCTTTAAATAAAAGTAGATCAAAGAGTTTTTTATCATCATCAAAAAGGGGGAGATTGTTAGCATAAACCTGAAGAGAAGAAGTTTTGATGATATCTCAAAGTCAAGTCTCAAGCGCTCTTGTTACAAGAAGATCTTCATGGAGACTTGTTTTTATATTAAAGCTTTTGTAATTTATTAGATTTATGTATAAGATGTGGTTTATCTTTGATTCTATGTATTGTTTGCCTTAGGTTGCGTTAAAATTTATTTTGAATAAGAAAACCTCATTTTATACACAACATAATCGATTATCAACTTATAATAATCGATTATCAATAATCAATTATGACACAAGTAATTATGAGAATTTTTAAGCAAATTTTTTTTATCGTTGTGCATTCCTTAAATGCATAATCAATTACCATAATTGGATAATAGATTATCACATGTTATTTAGTTGACAACGGATTTTTAGATATATCCTTGAGTGAGATCTCTATAAATTAGATTGACACTCTCATTCTAAAATACGAAATTCGAAACATAAAAAAAGTGGATTTCAAAATTCTTATCTGCAAGTTGTGGTGATAAGTGTTCTAGGGTTTGCTGAACCCTTGTGTTGTGGCTTTGAGAACTTGATGTGTTGGCATAGAGCGGGGACTTTCACAGGGAGCGTGATTGAGTGTTGTTGCTGTTGGCATAGAGCGAGAACTTTCACAGGGAGTGTGATTGATTGTTGTTACTGTTGGCATAGAGCGAGAACTTTCACAAGGAGTGTTATTGAGTGTTGTAGTTGTTGCTAAGTTGAAAGTTTGCCATCCTTCTTGAAACAAATCGGAGGAGGTGTTTATCCTTTGTGAAGATTCAGAGGAGGTGTCCATCCCTTGTGGGAAACAGGAGAAGTGAGTTTCATCTCTTGGGGGTAACAAGAGATGTGTTCTAACCTTAAACTGTTTTATTTTCTTTGTGACCGTAACAATTTGTTGGTTTGTGCTAGTGAAGTTTTAATTCTTAGTTGAGATTAACAATTGGATGTAAGATCTGTTTGATCCGAACCAGGATAAAAATTACCTGTGAAATTTTCTCTCTTCCTTACTCTTTTAATCTATTTAAATTATTTTAAGGAATTTATATTTGTGTGAGAAAATTATTAAAAGAACGATTTGCAATAAGAAACCAATTTACCTCCCTCTTAATTGGTTGGATGCCTTAATTGGTTGGACGCGTTAATCATTCTTCTGCAGTGCTTTGTCAAAGATATGACAACTACTTCTTTGAAGGCTGGGATAAAATGTATGCTGAAAATGGAAGTGTGTAGCGACTTCTCTACGGGACGAATTTCAGAAGGGAACTAGTTCGAAGATAAATCATATACAAAGGATTTGAGTCCTTATGCAAATATTCTCTAACACATCTATTCGAAGACGTTCCTACACAAAAGTAGCTCTATAGATCATGTTACTAAGATGGGGAGATTCACAATTTATCATTTACTAACTAGAACGTCGTTTAATCTCCCACACATGATTTATATTCACTTTATTTCAGTCCATCAAGGACTTAACCAAAGAAGTGTACAATTGGTTTTACACTTCTTTGGTTTACTTGCTGCTGGTTAATCAAAAGGTTGTGGACCATCTAATGTCTGAAAAGGTTCTAGACTCTGTAAGGAATAATATTCTGGTAGGAGGTGTTTCTCGAAGAGAAATCTTCAACATTAGCAACATTCGTCAAATACAACTGAACACAAAGAAGATAATGAAAGTTCTTGAGCTAGATGTTGCAAGTAGTGTCATGAGGAATGATAGGTTCAATCATTCTCGTATGAACATTAGCAAAAAGGAGTCCTTAAAGGTAACAGGTTTTAGCTCAACCTTAACTTCTCTAAAATCTGATCTTAAAAGTCGCCAAGTCCTAAAAGACTATGAAGACAAAAACTACTAAAATTAGAAAAGGCAGTAAAGATCGAAGTTGAGAAGCCACCCACACAATATAAAGAAACAATTTCTGGTGAATGTTTTGAAGCTTTAACGATTCAAACATTTCCAGTAAACATCATCGACCAAATGAGTTAAAAGAGAAGAAGGAAAGAAAAATGAGAAAGTCGTCCTCTCCTAAGATGATGGACATTTTGATACAATGCTAAAAAAGAAAACCTTAACCACTTATCTAACCTCCATCCTCAACCATGTTCTTCAACCGTTTGCTAAGAACAATGCGCAATAAGATGCAAAAGTGACTGTAATGTTTCAAGCAAAAATAGGGAAGCACAACAAGCCAACTTCCAAACACTCCTGACTACCATAAACACTACTCTTGCCGAAATCCTTCCCAAAATAGATCAACCACCACTACCATCCTCTGGGCAGTAATTAACTCTCCTCCCATTTATGATGTTTATCAAATAAGGGGGAGAAAATATGCTATACGCTGAAGTCTCTACATCACATTCTCTTTATAGTTAATTCTTTAATTCGTTGAAAAAATTACTTTAAGATAATCTTATTATCACATATTCGTTGCTCCACATATTATTGACTTATGGAAGTGATATGATCATAGATGGGGCAACAATGAAGAGTTTTCAAAGTGACAGCAAGCATAAAAAGAGTAGAATAGATTTCATAGGCTTGTATTTGCCTCTTTGTTTCTTTCTCTTAGTTCTTGTGAATAAACGCTTATAAACTCTTCTTTCTCTTTAAGAGCAAGCAATGTGGGACTATCCATGGCTTGATCTTAAAAAGAAGAGAAGAGAAAGTGAGCATTCTAGGCGTGTAGGAGTTAGTAGCATAGCTAGTTTTCATATTTTGAACTATAGGAGAACTAGTTGCCTTATAAACCCTTTGGAGTGGAGAGAATTGAGCAATGTGGGACTCAAAAGTCCCTAGAAGACCTGCAGCAGCTGCTGGACGGACTACACCCTCAAAAGTCCCACATCTCCTAGATCTTGCATCTTAGATCACTCCAAAGGTTATATAAGAAGGCTTAGGGGTCTCCTTTTTGTACACCTTACCTTGATTCAATGAATTTGAGTTGATTTGCACTTTTGCAATCCTCTTTGAGATAGAATTCTGTCTCTAAAGTCCCAAATTTGGGCAGACCTTATCTTGTTCAAGCAAGTGGCGGTCCTCCTCTTGATGCTTATCTTGGAAGCTTGTTCAAGTGGCGCATCTTCAATTCCTAAGTTTCCTTTTCCTTAATCTCTTCCATTTTTAATTTCTTTCTCATTCTCTTAAATGTCATTTAGTATATTCTCTCTAGGTATGCACTTCCCCATCATGTAGTATCATGAGCCTTAGGTTTTTGATCTCTTAGGAATTGCATGCTAGAGTAGAATAGTTTAGATATGTTCATTTTCGCTGAGCCATTTTCTGTCTCGCCCAGCCTCTGCGTGAAAATACAGTGAACTTGTATGATTTAGTTTAGCTTCATTTCTTGTCCGTTTTCCATGAAATTTTTTTTCCTAGTTTCGTCTGGATGTCTAGTTTCGTGAACATATTTTACTTTTCTCAAATTCGTTCTGTACTGTTCCCAGTAATTTGTTTTCTCCACTGTGTTCATCCAGTTTTCTGCTGTTGAATTAATACTCCACTGTTTTGCTTTGTTGTTGGCTGTTTGGACATTTTGGTGGCTGAAATTGCTCCCTGGACGTTGCTACACCCTCTCAATACTCTTAAGCAAGGAATCAACACTTCAAATCAATGCTTTGAGGGACTAAACCGTGGCTGTCCAGAGCCTTGTGCAAGTAGACATTTCATCAAACAGCAACAATGCTATTGGAGGTCTTCAACAAGTAGGTGTCCTATTTCCTTTTGTTTGTTTGTTCCAGCTTTAATTTCTTGTCTTGGCTGGATTGTATGTGTCTTTTCTTGCTTATTAGCTTTGAATTGAGTCATATGTTTGTTCCTCTTTAGGAGTTTTCTAGAGTATTTTTCTGAAATTGCATAGCTAAGAGCATTTTTACATCTTCTTGCTTGTATGATGAATTGAGCTTGATCATCATTGGATTTAAGCATGTGAACCTTGCTTATTTGTTCTGTATAAATAGAGGCTATAAACCATTACAATTGTGCTTCCAATCAAACACATTTTCTTCATTAAAGTGGCTTGGCCGAGACATTTTACAGAGTGCTGTTTGCTGTATCAAAATAAAATCAACAAAAAAATTGGTTGCTGTTTGGTGTGCTTGGCCGAGAGTTTTCTCATTGATTGGTGTGTTTGATTGCTTCATTTAGAGCCTCTTTTTCATTTCCAATACAGAATATTTTGGTTTGAGGTTTGCCAAAATTATTTCCAGCATTAATTCGGTCTTGCTCTTCATGTATGCGTAGCATGTTCATGTGATTTTGCTCCTTAGTTGTGTTAATTTTCTTTGCTGTCTTGTTCATTTTGTGCCACTGTTTTGACTCCAATTTCTTGTTGTTTTGTCTCTTCACATTCATTAGATACTGCCTCCTTGTTTTTGTGCCAAGTTTCTTGATTTTTAGGTTCTATTTTCATCATTTGTCTTGTAGTTTTCATTCATTTTTTTTTGGCTTCTACCATATGCTGTCTTGATTTGGCTTCTTTGCATTGAGGGTGGATTGTACATCTTTCCATTTGCGTTGGACTTGAGTTGGTGCTCTCAAAGTGGACTTGTGAGACATTTTACTATCTTAAAAGAAGGGTTCTGCCCTTTCCTTTTTTCTTTGAAGACACTTGCCGTGAGTTTTGAACCATTTCATTGCTTTATTTGAGTGAAACCGTGACCAGAATTGTGGCTGCTGTATTGCCGTGATTTTTCATTGGTTCTAACCTGTTTTTTGGTGTTAGTTTTTTGTGGTTGTTGCCTTACCATGTCTGCAGGTTCCAGCCGTGCTTCATTTCATGGTGATAGCCCCCATGGAAGTCCTTCTAGCAAGTTTGATGTGATGAAGGCTTTCCAACAAATGCAACATCAACTTGATGCTATGAGCAAGCGGTTAGACGCGGACACAAAGGCTAAAGGGAAGCAATCTCATGGTCATGATCATGGTTTCTACAAGAAGAAGCAAGAAGCTAGAACTATAAATGTATACCTTCCTTCACCAAAGAAGCATCAAGAAGATAAAGCTATGGACCAAGGCCTTACACTACCAAAGTTGAATTTGCCTACTTTCAAAGGAGAAGCCGAGCCGTTTATTTTTCTAGATTGGATAGCTAAAGTAGACCAAATTTTTGATTGGTATAGTGTAAATGGACCTTTGCGTGTAAAGTTAGCTTGTTTAGCTTTAGAGGGATACGCCAAACAATGGCTAAATAGGAGATACTTAACCATGGCCTCACCCGCGAGTACATGGGAACATTGCAGGGACATTTTGTACCAATTTTCGTACCTCCATACTACCATAGGGACCTCTTGATTAAGCTCCAACAGCTTACTCAAGGTAGACGAAGTGTGGAGGAGTATGCTCGCGAGCTCAAAGTGCTCCTATATCATACTAACACTAAAGAAAATGATCATGCAAAAATAGTTAGATTTATTAGTGGACTTAATAGAAACATCCAAGATGTTTTGAAACTCCATGATGATGAGACTTTAGATGTAGTGGTTCATAGGGCCATGAAAGTTGAGAAGAAACTCTTGCAAAAAGAGGCTTTTCACAACAAAATTTCAAAAGATGTTTTCTACAAATCTTCATCATCAAAGGATAAAGCTAAGAATGTTTCTAAGGAACCTATTAACAAATCTTGTCCTCATTCTTTTTTTAACCATTCTTCTTCTAACCATTCCTCCTTCCCATCTAAATCTCCTTCTAGACCTAGCCATATTAAGTGTTTTAAATGTTTAGGGCATGGTCATATAGCATCTTCTTGTCCTAATAAAAGGGTAGTGTGCATTAGGGAAGAAGAAGTTGTCATTAATGAGTCTACCTCTTCCTCACCTACACACACTTATAGCTCTTCTTCCTCACCAAGTGAAGAAAAAGAGAAGGTTATGCTTCATTGTTTAAATAAGGACATTCAAGATAACCAAGAGGAGATAGTAAAAGAAGAACATGAGAGAAAAGAAAAAGAGGAGAAAGCAAGCAAAGAAAAAGAAGAAATTGTGAGAGAAAAGGAGAAGGCAAATGTCCTAATCACAAAGGAAGTGTTATTGCAGGCACCTTCCCCTCCCATCATAGATGGGGCAACAATGAAGAGTTTTCAAAGTGACAGCAAGCATAAAAAGAGTAGAATAGATTTCATAGGCTTGTATTTGCCTCTTTGTTTCTTTCTCTTAGTTCTTGTGAATAAACGCTTATAAACTCTTCTTTCTCTTTAAGAGCAAGCAATGTGGGACTATCCATGGCTTGATCTTAAAAAGAAGAGAAGAGAAAGTGAGCATTCTAGGCGTGTAGGAGTTAGTAGCATAGCTAGTTTTCATATTTTGAACTATAGGAGAACTAGTTGCCTTATAAACCCTTTGGAGTGGAGAGAATTGAGCAATGTGGGACTCAAAAGTCCCTAGAAGACCTGCAGCAGCTGCTGGACGGACTACACCCTCAAAAGTCCCACATCTCCTAGATCTTGCATCTTAGATCACTCCAAAGGTTATATAAGAAGGCTTAGGGGTCTCCTTTTTGTACACCTTACCTTGATTCAATGAATTTGAGTTGATTTGCACTTTTGCAATCCTCTTTGAGATAGAATTCTGTCTCTAAAGTCCCAAATTTGGGCAGACCTTATCTTGTTCAAGCAAGTGGCGGTCCTCCTCTTGATGCTTATCTTGGAAGCTTGTTCAAGTGGCGCATCTTCAATTCCTATGTTTCCTTTTCCTTAATCTCTTCCATTTTTAATTTCTTTCCCATTCTCTTAAATGTCATTTAGTATATTCTCTCTAGGTATGCACTTCCCCATCAGGAAGTCATCACGCATTCACAAGATACTTATTTGATATACACTAATGCTCTAATGCCTTAACTGCTTTGATATGATTGTTGGTTACTTTGAATTGTTTTGATGATTTTTCGAGACAAACCTCACAGACTATCCTATGCGGAGTACACCTTTTTTAAAATTCTATAAAGACTACTCCAACATATTCATGCCTAATACATAAATCTACGTTTGTTTCAACTTTGTTATATAAAAGATATTGGATAATGATACTTGATAACGGTTGAAAACCCGTTATTTTTATACTTAATTTTGATATTAAAAACATCCTTTCTGACTTAGAAAGTTGTTTTAAGTCATGTTTTTGCTTTAGTTTTGGGAATAAGAGAGTTGAAGGTGAATTTAATGGTTTTGTGCTAGATTCCCTTGATTTTGTAGGCTACTGGAATGATTTGAAAGAAGAGTTAAAGTACCGAATGGTTGGAATGCAGAAAAGTCAAATAGAGTGCATAAAAGTCAACCAGAATGTAGAAAAGTTAACCAGTCAACCAGAATGCATATAAAAGTCAACCAAAGTGCATAAAAAGTTGCACTGAGCGCCAGTGCCGCAGCTACTACTGAGCGCCGACGACGTGGGCTTGGACCTGTTTTCTGTTATTTTTATGGGCTTGGACCTATTTTCTGTTATTTTTATGTTCTATTTAAGGACTTGCACGTCCTAGGGATTGTATATTTTGATGGCTTGAGCACAAAAACACACTTTTCACCCCTTGGGGGTAGATTTGGGGATGGTGATGGCTCTCCTCTTCTCTTTCTAGGGTTTTTCTATATCTTCCATTCTTTCGTTCCATTGTTCATCTAGCTCTTCCATGACGATGGAGAACTAAACCCTATTTGTTGTTGGGAAAGATGTAACCTCTTAAACTCTCATGTATTGAATTGATTCTTGATTATATATGCTTTACTTCATTAATTGTTAGGGTTTTTCCTCTTTACTCTTTGCATGCTTTGTTTAACTCATTCAATTGCATGATCTTTGATTTTGTCGATATGGATACATACGGGAAAATCTAGAACTGGGGAAATTCTCCCGGAAGCAATATTACCTAGACATAGGAATAGGAGGATCGATTGCCTTTAAGCTTATGTGCGAATGTAATGCATGATTAATTGCTAGGGAGACAAGACATTATGAACTAGTAATTAGGAGTAGGCTTTCTTCATCGAGACATCGGGTTTAAGGTAAATTAGAAAGTGACATTAACATTAATGAAGAAGATGAATTCATATATGCATGAGAGTAAATTAGGTGAAATCTAAACCCAACAACAATATCATCAACTTCATCCATTCATTCTTGTTTTTAGCCTCAATTGATCAAATGACATTCATGTTTATTTTATTGCATTTTCATCCATAAACCGCAAAATTTGTTCTTTAAAGTCTTAATTAGTTGAGTAATCACATAACTGTTTAGTGTTGTGAGTCTCATGGGAAACGATACTTGTTCTTACCATTTATTATTACTTGATACGATTCGGTACACTTGCCAAGGTCTGAACAAGTTTTTGACTCCGTTTTCGGGGATTAAAAATTTGTTTATCAAGTTTTTGGCGCCGTTGCCGGGGACTCGTGGTATAACTATTCTATTTGTGTGATTCTTAACCGATTAGACTTTTTATCTTTTTATTTTTTTTATCTTTTTATTTTATTTTTTTATCTTTCTATATTTTTATCTTTTTCTCTTTTCTCTTTTTCTTTTTTTCTCTTTTTATCTTTTTAGTTTTTTTTATCTTTTTTTTTCTTTTTATCTGTTTATCCTTTTATTCTTATTTTTATCTTTTTATCTTTTTATCTTTTTATCTTTTTATCTTTTTATCTTTTTACCTTTTTATTTTTTTATCTTTCTAACTTTCTATCTTTCTATCTTTTTATGTTTTTATCTTTATATCTCTTCATCTTTTTATCTTTTTAATTTTTTATCTGTTTGTGCTAATTGGGTGCTATAGTGTTGTGTTCTTTAGTGTCTGTAGGGTAAAATTGGAAAATCTGTACTAGGAGCATAAGATCATCAAGAGAAGAAGGTTAAAGAAGGTCGTAGGGTGCGCCTGGGCGCCCCATTAAGGGAGCTGAGCGCCATCCTTCAAGTGTCATGTTCACCAAGTTCTGTGCATGAAGTGGTTAAAAATATCAAAGAGAATGGAGTTATTGAGATTGAGGCTCCTTATTCAAGGAGGGTAAAGATGGTGAACAAGAAGATGTTGCAGATAAATTGGTGTGATGAAAGAAAAAGGAACACCAACATCATAGATGCATATTGTGCTTAAGGGTGTCAGGCTTGTGACGTTAAGCAAGCGCTTATTGGGAGGCAACCCAATTTCTGACTTTTTCCTTTAAATTTGATTTTGTTTTGCAGATGACAGCATCTACTGATGGATGTTGGACAACATCTACTGATGGATGCTAGGAGGACTTAGATGACAACATCTACTAATGGATGTTGTTATGATAAGGATGAGGATTGATAGCATCTATTGAAGGATGCTATGTGATTAAGCGTCTACTGATGGATGCTACTAAAGGCGTCTACTGATGGATGCCGATGAAGATGAGAAAGATTAGCATCTACTGATGGATGCTGATGAGAAACGCATCTACTGATGGATGTTATTGACAACATCTACTGATGGATGTTACTGACAACATCTACTGATAGATGCTGCTGGATCAGGATTTTTATGTTTTTGCTTTATTTTATTTGAATTTTGTTTTATTTTTATTTTAGCTTATGTACTTGGTTTAATGAGTTGTGTGCAATGGTTTGGTATGATGTGATAAATTGTTGTTTGTGATGAGTAATATTCTTGTGTTTACTCTATTGTTCTATGATGCATGTTGAGTTAATGATTGTTGAGGCTTTTTAAGCATAGATGGTGGTTGCTCATAGTATTGTTAAAAACAGATGCATGATTTCAATTGTGATTAATATGTTGGGTAGGATGTTTATCAAATTGTGGAACTTGAGTTAACCTGTGAGAGATTAGGCTCCAAAGTTTTTGATTGATTGAGTGTTATTGCTTTGGAAGCATGATTGATTTTGCCTAATTTTCTATAATTGCACCACTTGCTTGCTTGTTACAAATGATCAAGGTCATGTTTTTCTTCTCCCTTAGAGCCAATGTTTATAGGTGAACCCAATAAAGATCAATGTTTTCTCTAACCTTTGCACCTTGAGCCTAAATTTGAAAAGTGGAAAAAACCCTTTTTGAAATCCTTACCTTGAGTTAAGTAAAGTATGTTTTGTGGTAATGGAGAATGGTTCAAGTTTGGGGTGGTGAGAAACCGGAAAGAACTTTGTGAAATTTATCAAAGAGCATTGAGCAAAAGCAAAAAGCAAAAGAAAAAGAAAAGAGAAGATAAGAAAGAAAAGAAAAGGTTGACCTCAATGAAAGGAAAGTTGGGAATAAGTTGAAGATTTGGTTTCTCACATAAAAGGAGAAAGAGAAATTATTGTTAATGTGAATAAATGAATTCTGCACTCTCTTAATTCAAGGAATTTTGTTGTCTAGAAAAACCAATTTTCTTCTTAGCCGAGCCTCAATACAATCCTTGAACAGTCCTTGTGATGATAACTTGCTTGTGAGTGTGTTTGATATGTGGTTAAATGAAAGGCAAAAATGATTGATGTGACATTGTGATGGTAGAGTGTAAGAGTGACAACTCACTATACACCTTTGAGTTTGAGTGAAACACTTTTGAGTGCTTGAGTGAAACACTTCTGAGTGCTTGAATGAAACACTCTCTTTGGTGAGGAATTGTTCCATGCACTATATGATAACATTATTGCTTGGTTGGTTGATTATTCATGAGGTTTGCATCTATTGTGTATGTCTTGATTATGTGAGCACCATAGTTGAAGCTGGATTGGCTAAAGCATCATTATGTCTTGACTAATCATTCTATGATGAGCATTCATGAGTGATATTAAAAACACCCTTTCTAACTTAGAAACTTGTTTTAACTCATTCTTTTACTTTAGTTTACTGAATAAGAGAATTGAAGGTGAATTTAATGGTTTTGTGCTAGATTACCTTGATTTTGTAGGCTATTAGAATGATTTGAAAGAAGAGTTAAAGTACCGAATGGTTAGAATGCAGAAAAGTCAACCATAATGCATAAAAGTCAACCAGAGTGCAGAAAAGTCAACAAGAATGTAGAAAAGTCAACCAGAGCGCAGAAAAAGTTGCGCTGAGCGCCAGTGCCGCAGCTACCGCTGAGCGCCATTTTGGCGCTAAGCTCCGACAACGTGGGCTTTGACCTGTTTTCTTTTATTTTTATGGGCTTGGATCTGTTTACTGTTATTTTTATGTTCTATTTAAGGACTTGCACGTCCTAGGGATTGTATCTTTTGATGACTTGAGCACAAAAACACACTTTTCACCCCTTGGGGGTAGATTTGGAGATGGTGATGGCTCTCCTCTTCTCTTTCTAGGGTTTTTCTATCTCTTCCATTCTTTCATTCCATTGTTCATCTAGCTCTTCCATGACGATGGAGAACTAAACCTTCTTTGTTTATGGGAAAGATGTAACCTCTTAAACTCTCATGTATTGAATTGATTCTTGATTATATATGCTTTACTTCATTAATTGTTAGGGTTTTTCCTCTTTACTCTTTGCATGCTTTGCTTAACTCATTCAATTGCATGATCTTTGATTTTGTCGATATGGACACATACGGAGAAATCTAGAACTGGGGAAATTCTCCTGGAAGCACTATTACCTAGACATAGGAATAGGAGGATCGATTGCCTTTAAGCTTCTGTGCGAATGTAATGCATGATTAATTGCTAGGGAGACAAGACATTGTGAACTAGTAATTAGGAGTAGGCTTTCTTCACCGAGACATCGAGTTTAAGGTAAATTAGAAAGTGGCATTAACATTAATGAAGAAGATGAATTCATATATGCATGAGTAAATTAGGTGAAATCTAAACCCAATACCAATATCATCAACTTCATCAATTCATTCTTGTGTTTAGCCTCAATTGATCAAATTGCATTCACGTTTATTTTATTGCATTTTCATCCAAAAACCGAAAATTTGTTCTTTAGAGTCTTAATTAGTTGAGTAATCACATAACTATTTAGTGTCGTGAGTCTCTTGGGAAACGATATTTGTTCTTACCATTTATTATTACTTGATACGATTCGGTACACTTGTCGAGTTCTTAACAAGTTTTTCACTCCGTTTTCGGGGATTAAAAATTTGTTAATCAATACTTTGACAACATTTTATCATCATTTACGTGTCATTTTGTGATGGGTCCAAAATTACTCCACAATCAATAATAATAATTATAAACATCAACATGGACCAATCACAAAATGGCACGTAGATGATGTTAAAATGTTGTCAAAAAAATGTTGTCAAAGTATCATTATGCAAAGATATTTATGCTCTTATATATTAACCTTGGTATATTAAAGCACTTGCGCATTGATAATACATACGATGGTGTTTGTTGTCATATCATGCATAAATATGACTTAAGGAAGTCATATCCTTTACAAAATGATAATCATCTTATGATATATATCTAATATGCTCTGATAATATTTTACTAAAAAATTATTAGACGATATGTATTCTGATACATGAAAAATTGATGGTATGTTTCCTTTGATGAATGTCTAATAATCTAATATGATACTTTCTTATTAAAACGCAATAATACTCTGATACAATAAATTGATATGAAAACCGTAAAAGCTCTAAATATGGATTTTGTCATAAAAATGCTTTAAAGGAGTTCTTGAAAAATATCACATTTTCTCTAATAAAGGTCAAACAATTCAGGAAGAGTTAGTAGTAAGGGGGAACACACTTAAAATGTACATTGTTTTGTAAGATAGAAAAACCCTAAACATATCGAGATGTTTTCAAATCATCATATTTTATTTAGCATGAGTATTTGTTAAACATAAAAAAAGGAAAGATTGTTAAGACAAAATTGTGTAGGGAATAGACAGTCACTAGTGAAAAAAGAGGATACTAACGTGCCTATTATGCTTTGGTTGATCAAAAACCGAAGCATAATATGGCATGGTGGCATTTTTGAAATTTTCGCTAATGTATATGTCTCGGTTCTTTGTTAACCGAAGTCATAGGGTAGATACTGCCTCGGTTATGAAGGTAAACGAGGCCATAAAGTCTGCGAAATATTTGTGCAGGGCCATAAATCAGATTTCCTAAATCCTTAGGTCAGAGTAATCTTAGGAACCCTAAATATGAGAATTACTCTTCTCAAAATCAAAACTCAGATTGGGGGAGAGAGTTTTTTGTTGTTTCGTGGCTTTATGGTGGCGAGAATCTAGGCTTGTAACTAGCGGTGTGGCTCCAGGCCCTAGGTGAAGAGCTCACGACCCCGTTTGTTCGAAGGAGGCAACGACACTATGAAGGTGCGATCTGGGTAGGGCTTATTCGTCGCACAAGGAGACCGTTTTCTTCTTCCACTTCTCCCTGTTTCTACTTCGACAATTTCGGGGAACTCTCATTCTCTCTGTTTTAGTTTGTGGCGCAAGGATGGAGGCTCTCTTCCTCTTCTTTTTTGGTTTGTCTTGCGAGAAGGGGAGGTGTTCTTCTTCGTTTAGTTTTTTTTTTTTGTTTTGGAGTTTTCTGTTCTTGTTTTCGATTTTGATCTTGGGGGTTTAAATTTCTGAGTGAAGAGCTCGCGATTCTGAATGCATGAAGATGGCAAGGGCAGCGACGCCCTGTTTGGCGAAGCTAGCGGTGACATCGAGTTTTGGGTTTAAGGTTTTTTTTTTGTTCTCTAATTTTGGGGATTAGGTTTTGCTGAAATTGAGAAATTAGGGATTTATGGTGTAATTGGAATTTTAAGGATTGAAATTGGGGTTTTGATCTTGTTCTCTTTTAGCGATTAGCGGTTTGGATTCTTTTATTCGTGGATTTGAGGTTCCCTGGTGGTTGTGTGGTTGAAGCATGGGTGAAACCAACGAAGGTGTTGGGGTGCTCTGCCATGGGGTCAAGGCGGTCGGTGTTGGCAACTTCGTTCTGACTAAGGAATTCATGGTTTGGGCTGGGCTGACACATTTGGGTTTGGCTATCTGATTGGGCCATAAAGACCTGTTGGGCAGTTTTAAAAAGCTTAATAATAAAGGAAGAGAATTGAAAATAAACATAGAAAATTTAAAAGGCTTACAAATAAAATTTAATTAAAAAGGCAATTGAAAATAAAATATATTAACAGTATAATTGGAAATAAAAGTTAGCTTGTTTGAAAAGGAAAATAATATAATTTTAAAGAGATTTTAAATTAATTGAAAGTTAAATTAATTAAAATTAAATATTTTGGAATTAGAAATTAATTTATTTTGCAAACAAAACAAAAGGCTTTGGCATCGGTTCTGCATACTATTGCTTATGATGTGTTTATATCTTTGTATGCATATTGTATGTTTATGTGTGTTGAAAATTACAAGAACAAAACCAAATTTGTATGACATAACCGATTACAGTATTGTTATAATCAATTAAGTTCATCACACAACTTAAGTTTTAAACTATGGCAAAACAACAAGTTTGAATCGATTACATTAAGTGTTAAATTGATTAAAACTCATGTCTTTGCATATATTTTTTTCAAATGTGTTGTGATGAGTTTTTAAAGAGAAAAAGTTTTCAAAATCCGGTTAAGTGCTTAGCTTAATTGATTACACGTGTTAGGTAACCAATTAAGTCTGTTATCTTTTGAAAATTGTTTTCAGCTGAGTCATAATTGCTATAACGGTCATATTTTTAAATATGTTTGACTAACATTAAATGCAAATCGATTACATTAATTGTGCATTCAATTGAGATGTGTTTTAGTTGTAATTCTGTTACATGTGATTTTAATGTAAGTAATTACATTAGCAACGTAATCAATTATTTTAGGTCTAATATGAGAAATGTATAAATTGACGCAATGTTCTTAACACCTAAGAACTTTCTGATCATTTGAATTTTAATATTTGATATCTTTGAGTTTATAAGAGTTTTACAGGTTATTGAGACGCTCCAAGAAACAAGATTCATAAAGGTTGATACATCTTGAAGGTTTCTTGAAGATCTATTTTGGACTTACGTTGCTGATGAAATTCTGCATAAGTGAGGTGTATTTCTGCATTGATCAGATTCATTTTCTACAATCGTGGGATTGTGCTTGTCCTAGTCGTGTGCGAAAGGAAGAAGAGTGAGGAGCTCTTGGACTTTGAGAGGTGTTTCTCAAAAGGTTTCTGCAGCAAGAACGTGTGGTTTTGGGTGTGCAGGTGTTTTCTGTTCTATTTGATTGTGAGTGGGAGAGGTGTTTACATTGTGAGAGTGTGTTCACTGTAAAACCTTTGGTGTAAATCTCAAATCATTATAGTGAAATATCCTTCAATCTAAGGTTGATTGGAGGGGTGACTAGATGTAGGCATTAAGGCCGAACCGTGATAAAACATTGTGTTTGTTCTTCTTTCCCTATCTCTTTTACATTTCATTGCATACGCATTTTACTTACATTGCAAGAAAGTTTATAGGTCATTCTAATTTTTCAAAAATATTTGAAAAGTGTTAGTTTTTATAAATCACCAATTCATTTAATGAATATTTGAAAAAATCTTATGGATTTTATGTTTGAAAAAATACATTGCAAAAATATTTGATGAATACATTGCAAAAAAATACATTGAAAAAATCTTATGGATCTTATGTTTTTATAAATCACCAATTCATTTGATTAATACATTGCAAAAATATTTGAAAAATGTTCGTCTTTAGCCTTGAGAAAGGATCTTTTGTTTATACCATTTGATGAATATACATGTGATTTGTCTTACCAAACAGTGCATTTATTAATGAAATGACAAATGAAATAATGTCTTGAACACGCTGTAGTACTTAACGCTTATCAACATTCAAAACATTTAATGCATGTATGAAAGAGTACTTTGATACTTGTATACTTTTCTTCTTGATATTTGTGTAGATCAATAAAGAAGAAACATATTATCGTAATTACAACACCTAAAAAAAGATGTTGTGAGAGAAGAAGAACATTCTGGAATGTTTTTTTAAAGCCATCTATTATGTCACATCGTACAAGCTCAAGTTTCTCTTTAAGGTTAGGAGAAAAATATCCAAACCCTACAAAGTAGACTTAAGTTAAACTTCATATCCAAAGGCTACCAACTCTTCAGAATTCAACTTATCGGTTCAACGATCATCTTTTAAGAAAAGCTATATATAAGAAGAAATCTTGAAAAGAAGATGTTGTTGATGAAAAATGCAAGAAAGATAACATAAGAAGAATAAGAACGTGAAGATAGAGAAAAGCTCAAAGTGTTCTTATATCGTCTGACGCTAAATATCTTTTGAGAGAAAAATATTTGTAAAGAAAGAAACTTTCAAGTGTTACATATTGTATTGTATTTAAACATATATTCTCTTGTTGAGAGTTATTCGTCTATACCTTGTAGAAAATTCATTTGTGGATTTGTTGTAAGTTTTAAAGAGAAGTCAAATACTTGGTTGTTCAACTCAGGTTGAGTTGAACATCTAAATAGTTATCTAAGGTTAAATCCTAGAGAGACTAAACTCGTTTTAGTCGTGTTGACTAGGGAACCAAGAACGGTGTTAATACTTGTTGTAACCTAGAGTGGTAAGAATACTTGGTTAGATCCTGGAGAGGCAAAACTCGTGTAATCTTGAAAAGATTAGTGGAACCTCTTAAGAGTTCTTAAGGGAGAACTAGACATAGCTTAGGTTGAGTGAACTAGTATAAAATTTATAATTTGTTGCCTGACTATCCAAAAGTTTTCACTTACTATTATCATAAAAACTAGCATATAAACATTTTACAAACCTTATATATACATATTGTCTTAAAAAAGTTATTAAACACTACCTTGCATAAAATTTTAAAATTGTATCTAACAGTTCTTCTTCTGTCAAAGCTTTTATAAAGTCGTATGAAATGACATCGTCTGAAAGTATTCTTGCTAGCTAATCTCTTAAACATTCATCATACAACATTTGCGAAAAGTTTTTTGAGCATTGTTTAGGTATGCATCTATCAATGTCTTATAATGCATTCCCCTGGACCTTGTTGCTAGGAAGAGACAAAGGATTAATGTTGGTTAGAGGTTGTACGTGGAAGAAATGAGGGACAAGTGTATGGAGATGGACACGTCCATCCTCATGATGATAGTGTTGAAAGTTACCTACAATAGACACAAACATATGAGCTACCATTTCTAGTCCATCCAAACTTTTATTGGTCCAAAACTCCAATATTTACAAACTTTGGCAATAATGATTGCACCATATTTTTTAACCACCAGATAGGCAGTAACACGAAAGTCAAGGGTTGGACAATGAATGATTATAAATGAACAACAGCATAATTCACCTACTAGTTATAACCATCATTAATGTGGTCCAAAACATTTTTAAGCACTACTACAATGTGAGGCTTTTTTTACCATTTTGATGTAATTTCATATGAAATTACAAGAATGATTCAAGTTTTAAAAAAATTTAAGCATGGGTAAGTCGTGCCAAGTTAGCATGATTTAAGAACAAAGAAGTTGTATCATGCTGAAATGATTTCATGCGAAAAAAATAAACTTGTGGTATGTTGGCATGACTTCAATTTTGTAATAAAATGAATTGAAGTGTTGCCATGCTGGAACGACTTCAGTTTGTAATGCAGTGACTGTGGTTCTATAATGAAATGAATTACAATCATATCATGCTATGATGACTTTAGTTTTGTAATAAAATGAATTGAAGTCATTACAAAATTGAATTTGTTACAATATGACACAACTTCAATTCATTTTACTACAGAATGAAGTCGTCTTAAGTTGTGACGACTTCAACTTTTTGACATAAGTTGTCATGATTTGATACAACTTTAGTTCATCCGTGATGAAGTCACTTCAACATGATATAACTTCTTCATTTTGAAGATGTGTCAAGTTTACACACTAGCTCAAGCTTAACTTCTTTTTTTAATAAAAGTTACACTATTCTTGTAATTTCATGTGAAATTGCGCCAGAATGGTAAAAGAATGTACAATATGATATTTGTTATGATTGAATTATTATGTTTGGATTTCTTTTTATGCTTTATATGTATAATACTTTTTTTTTCACGAGTTATTAGTTTTTTTAACCCTTCAATTATAAATATCCAAGAATTTTTAAATTTTTCATTGAAGCAACTATTTTTAAAGTTTATTTTTCAAAACTTTAATGCATGTCTACATTCATATATGATTTTGCAAAAAATTCCAAATTTATCAAAATTTCACTAAAATTTCACTACGAATTGATAAATCCATATGCTAGGTTCAAACATAATTACCTATTTAATTTAATTTGTACTATTTACTTAATTAACGTAATTATAATGATTAATCTTAAGGTAATTATATACTTTATTTTTATTTTTATATTTCTAAGAATTTTGTAATTTAATCACGTTGCAGTAAAAAGGGTTGAAATTTGAACTTAAATTATTTGATTAATACGGTTAAACTTTTGGATAATAGATATTGGCATTTTAAGGTATAAGAGATTATGAACCTTGAATAAAAAACCTTACAGAAAAGATTATTGATAAGTTAAAACTTATTAATATTATATCCACCAATACAATCACATGAGTTTGACCTATATAAACAATAGTGAAATATGACCATACAAATTCATTTTTAATATTATTTCTTTAATTTTTTTAGTATAGTTTCTTAAATTGAATTGCTGCTTGTTTATAAAATAAAAAATAACAGTATTTTTTTTCTCAACATTTTAGAAGAAAAATACATATTGTATATCATCCAAGCATCACTAGTACAATAAGAGGAAATGGCACCGGTTACTTTTCCTTATAGGCCCCGGTTCTACAACCGAGGCGTATACGAACGAGATAAAAAATAGTAGGTTTTATGCCTCGGTGGCTGATCGAGTCAAAAAGAATAGGATTATGCCTCGGTTTTCAGGTAACCGAGGCAGTAACGTATTATTTTTTTTTTCAGCCATACTCAACCGTACTCAGCCGTCCTCAGCCGTCCAGCCATTTGGGGGTTCACAGCAAAAACAACAACATATCAGAAATGCACAACGCAGAAGCTTCATAGTACAGTATACAACATCAACAAAAGACATCATCAACAAATCAGAAGTTTCGCGGTGGCCGTCGGGACTGAAGATCGCGTGCCCCAGATCGTGACCGTACCGGAGGCGGAGGCGACACAGTCGCCGTTGAGGGAGAAACGTGCGATGGTGCCGGGCCGGAGGCGACCTACTCGCCGTTGGGGGAGAAACGCCGATGGTGGCCGAGGCGGAGGAGACGAACTCGCGCGAGGTTGAACGCTGATTTAGGGCTTCGCGATTTGGGCTTCGTGATCTGGAGCACTGTCGGAGGCAGAGGCAGAGGCAGCAGTGACGGTGGCGCGGTGGAGGAACCCTATTTCCGGCAGAGGCAGAGGCAGAGGTCGCGATCTGGAGGAACCCGCGACGCAGAGGTCGCGATCTGGAGCACTGTCGGAGGCAGACGCAGTAGTGACGGTGGCGCGGTGGAGGAACCCTATTTCCGGCAGAGGCAGAGGCAGAGGTCGCGATCTGGAGGAACCCGCGACGCAGAGGTCGCGATCTGGAGCACTGTCAGAGGCAGACGCAGCAGTGGCGGTGGCGCGGTGGAGGAACCCTATTTCCGGCAGAGGCAGAGGCAGAGGTCACGATCTGGAGGAACCCGCGACGTAGAGGTCGCGATCTGGAGCGGTGGATGAAACTCGCGACGCAGAGGTAGCCGTGGAAGAGGTGGAGGAACCCGCGACGCAGAGGAAGAATGGAGAGCAGGAGGAAGGAGAAGCTGAGGAAGGAGAAGCCGTGGAAGTGTTGATTTGACGCAAAGACGCTAAGTGCAGAGTGGCAGGGAAAATAAGCTATTGCTTTGGCACCGGTTAAATGGCCAACCCGAGGTATAAAGCGCTGGAAACCATTTACGATTTCGGTTCCTAATGAACCGATGCCTTTAAATCTGACGTAGCAGTGATATAGGCCTTGGGTCTCAGATTAACCGGTGCAATATCGTTATTCTATCACGGGTCTTAGCTTAACCGAGGCATATATGTTAGCTTTATTTACGATTCTGCCACCGCGCTTTTATATGCTTCGGATTTACTTAAACCGAAGCGTATATAGCGATTTTAAATCCTCTTTTTTTACTAGTGCATACAGTATATATCATTACAAAAAAATTAAAAAATATTTTTTAATAAGTTCTTTTTACAACTTTTTAAAAAGTGGTAGCTCATGATTGATCTATTTCAAATAATTTTTTTAACATAAATTCGAACATATGAACCAAATAATGACACAGATTATTATCAGAAAGTTCTCAGACACATCGGAATAAAAAAAGTTTGAACAACAACCTAACAACCTAATAACCTATAACCGATGTTGTTTTCTCATAAAATAAGATTAACAAGATTTTAAACTAATAAACAATTTAATTTTGAAGCATTATTGTTGGCGAAAGAGTAATATTATCTAGCAATCGTAAATCCCTCTTAAAATATAAATACTAAAGTTGTTATTATAATAATGAAAATGTCTATAAAAAAATAACTAAATTCTTAAATAAATTAAGTTTATAAGTATGAGTTTAAATTGCATTTGTCCAAATAATGTTGATGTTGTAATGTTGACGAAAACAATGATTCCTAAGACATTTATAGGAGGATCGATTGCCTTTAAGCTTATGTGCGAATGTAATGCATGATTAATTGCTAGGGAGACAAGACATTATGAACTAGTAATTAGGAGTAGGCTTTCTTCATCGAGACATCGGGTTTAAGGTAAATTAGAAAGTGACATTAACATTAATGAAGAAGATGAATTCATATATGCATGAGAGTAAATTAGGTGAAATCTAAACCCAACAACAATATCATCAACTTCATCCATTCATTCTTGTTTTTAGCCTCAATTGATCAAATGACATTCATGTTTATTTTATTGCATTTTCATCCATAAACCGCAAAATTTGTTCTTTAAAGTCTTAATTAGTTGAGTAATCACATAACTGTTTAGTGTTGTGAGTCTCATGGGAAACGATACTTGTTCTTACCATTTATTATTACTTGATACGATTCGGTACACTTGCCAAGGTCTGAACAAGTTTTTGACTCCGTTTTCGGGGATTAAAAATTTGTTTATCAAGTTTTTGGCGCCGTTGCCGGGGACTCGTGGTATAACTATTCTATTTGTGTGATTCTTAACCGATTAGACTTTTTATCTTTTTATTTTTTTTATCTTTTTATTTTATTTTTTTATCTTTCTATATTTTTATCTTTTTCTCTTTTCTCTTTTTCTTTTTTTCTCTTTTTATCTTTTTAGTTTTTTTTATCTTTTTTTTTCTTTTTATCTGTTTATCCTTTTATTCTTATTTTTATCTTTTTATCTTTTTATCTTTTTATCTTTTTATCTTTTTATCTTTTTACCTTTTTATTTTTTTATCTTTCTAACTTTCTATCTTTCTATCTTTTTATGTTTTTATCTTTATATCTCTTCATCTTTTTATCTTTTTAATTTTTTATCTGTTTGTGCTAATTGGGTGCTATAGTGTTGTGTTCTTTAGTGTCTGTAGGGTAAAATTGGAAAATCTGTACTAGGAGCATAAGATCATCAAGAGAAGAAGGTTAAAGAAGGTCGTAGGGTGCGCCTGGGCGCCCCATTAAGGGAGCTGAGCGCCATCCTTCAAGTGTCATGTTCACCAAGTTCTGTGCATGAAGTGGTTAAAAATATCAAAGAGAATGGAGTTATTGAGATTGAGGCTCCTTATTCAAGGAGGGTAAAGATGGTGAACAAGAAGATGTTGCAGATAAATTGGTGTGATGAAAGAAAAAGGAACACCAACATCATAGATGCATATTGTGCTTAAGGGTGTCAGGCTTGTGACGTTAAGCAAGCGCTTATTGGGAGGCAACCCAATTTCTGACTTTTTCCTTTAAATTTGATTTTGTTTTGCAGATGACAGCATCTACTGATGGATGTTGGACAACATCTACTGATGGATGCTAGGAGGACTTAGATGACAACATCTACTAATGGATGTTGTTATGATAAGGATGAGGATTGATAGCATCTATTGAAGGATGCTATGTGATTAAGCGTCTACTGATGGATGCTACTAAAGGCGTCTACTGATGGATGCCGATGAAGATGAGAAAGATTAGCATCTACTGATGGATGCTGATGAGAAACGCATCTACTGATGGATGTTATTGACAACATCTACTGATGGATGTTACTGACAACATCTACTGATAGATGCTGCTGGATCAGGATTTTTATGTTTTTGCTTTATTTTATTTGAATTTTGTTTTATTTTTATTTTAGCTTATGTACTTGGTTTAATGAGTTGTGTGCAATGGTTTGGTATGATGTGATAAATTGTTGTTTGTGATGAGTAATATTCTTGTGTTTACTCTATTGTTCTATGATGCATGTTGAGTTAATGATTGTTGAGGCTTTTTAAGCATAGATGGTGGTTGCTCATAGTATTGTTAAAAACAGATGCATGATTTCAATTGTGATTAATATGTTGGGTAGGATGTTTATCAAATTGTGGAACTTGAGTTAACCTGTGAGAGATTAGGCTCCAAAGTTTTTGATTGATTGAGTGTTATTGCTTTGGAAGCATGATTGATTTTGCCTAATTTTCTATAATTGCACCACTTGCTTGCTTGTTACAAATGATCAAGGTCATGTTTTTCTTCTCCCTTAGAGCCAATGTTTATAGGTGAACCCAATAAAGATCAATGTTTTCTCTAACCTTTGCACCTTGAGCCTAAATTTGAAAAGTGGAAAAAACCCTTTTTGAAATCCTTACCTTGAGTTAAGTAAAGTATGTTTTGTGGTAATGGAGAATGGTTCAAGTTTGGGGTGGTGAGAAACCGGAAAGAACTTTGTGAAATTTATCAAAGAGCATTGAGCAAAAGCAAAAAGCAAAAGAAAAAGAAAAGAGAAGATAAGAAAGAAAAGAAAAGGTTGACCTCAATGAAAGGAAAGTTGGGAATAAGTTGAAGATTTGGTTTCTCACATAAAAGGAGAAAGAGAAATTATTGTTAATGTGAATAAATGAATTCTGCACTCTCTTAATTCAAGGAATTTTGTTGTCTAGAAAAACCAATTTTCTTCTTAGCCGAGCCTCAATACAATCCTTGAACAGTCCTTGTGATGATAACTTGCTTGTGAGTGTGTTTGATATGTGGTTAAATGAAAGGCAAAAATGATTGATGTGACATTGTGATGGTAGAGTGTAAGAGTGACAACTCACTATACACCTTTGAGTTTGAGTGAAACACTTTTGAGTGCTTGAGTGAAACACTTCTGAGTGCTTGAATGAAACACTCTCTTTGGTGAGGAATTGTTCCATGCACTATATGATAACATTATTGCTTGGTTGGTTGATTATTCATGAGGTTTGCATCTATTGTGTATGTCTTGATTATGTGAGCACCATAGTTGAAGCTGGATTGGCTAAAGCATCATTATGTCTTGACTAATCATTCTATGATGAGCATTCATGAGTGATATTAAAAACACCCTTTCTAACTTAGAAACTTGTTTTAACTCATTCTTTTACTTTAGTTTACTGAATAAGAGAATTGAAGGTGAATTTAATGGTTTTGTGCTAGATTACCTTGATTTTGTAGGCTATTAGAATGATTTGAAAGAAGAGTTAAAGTACCGAATGGTTAGAATGCAGAAAAGTCAACCATAATGCATAAAAGTCAACCAGAGTGCAGAAAAGTCAACAAGAATGTAGAAAAGTCAACCAGAGCGCAGAAAAAGTTGCGCTGAGCGCCAGTGCCGCAGCTACCGCTGAGCGCCATTTTGGCGCTAAGCTCCGACAACGTGGGCTTTGACCTGTTTTCTTTTATTTTTATGGGCTTGGATCTGTTTACTGTTATTTTTATGTTCTATTTAAGGACTTGCACGTCCTAGGGATTGTATCTTTTGATGACTTGAGCACAAAAACACACTTTTCACCCCTTGGGGGTAGATTTGGAGATGGTGATGGCTCTCCTCTTCTCTTTCTAGGGTTTTTCTATCTCTTCCATTCTTTCATTCCATTGTTCATCTAGCTCTTCCATGACGATGGAGAACTAAACCTTCTTTGTTTATGGGAAAGATGTAACCTCTTAAACTCTCATGTATTGAATTGATTCTTGATTATATATGCTTTACTTCATTAATTGTTAGGGTTTTTCCTCTTTACTCTTTGCATGCTTTGCTTAACTCATTCAATTGCATGATCTTTGATTTTGTCGATATGGACACATACGGAGAAATCTAGAACTGGGGAAATTCTCCTGGAAGCACTATTACCTAGACATAGGAATAGGAGGATCGATTGCCTTTAAGCTTCTGTGCGAATGTAATGCATGATTAATTGCTAGGGAGACAAGACATTGTGAACTAGTAATTAGGAGTAGGCTTTCTTCACCGAGACATCGAGTTTAAGGTAAATTAGAAAGTGGCATTAACATTAATGAAGAAGATGAATTCATATATGCATGAGTAAATTAGGTGAAATCTAAACCCAATACCAATATCATCAACTTCATCAATTCATTCTTGTGTTTAGCCTCAATTGATCAAATTGCATTCACGTTTATTTTATTGCATTTTCATCCAAAAACCGAAAATTTGTTCTTTAGAGTCTTAATTAGTTGAGTAATCACATAACTATTTAGTGTCGTGAGTCTCTTGGGAAACGATATTTGTTCTTACCATTTATTATTACTTGATACGATTCGGTACACTTGTCGAGTTCTTAACAAGTTTTTCACTCCGTTTTCGGGGATTAAAAATTTGTTAATCAATACTTTGACAACATTTTATCATCATTTACGTGTCATTTTGTGATGGGTCCAAAATTACTCCACAATCAATAATAATAATTATAAACATCAACATGGACCAATCACAAAATGGCACGTAGATGATGTTAAAATGTTGTCAAAAAAATGTTGTCAAAGTATCATTATGCAAAGATATTTATGCTCTTATATATTAACCTTGGTATATTAAAGCACTTGCGCATTGATAATACATACGATGGTGTTTGTTGTCATATCATGCATAAATATGACTTAAGGAAGTCATATCCTTTACAAAATGATAATCATCTTATGATATATATCTAATATGCTCTGATAATATTTTACTAAAAAATTATTAGACGATATGTATTCTGATACATGAAAAATTGATGGTATGTTTCCTTTGATGAATGTCTAATAATCTAATATGATACTTTCTTATTAAAACGCAATAATACTCTGATACAATAAATTGATATGAAAACCGTAAAAGCTCTAAATATGGATTTTGTCATAAAAATGCTTTAAAGGAGTTCTTGAAAAATATCACATTTTCTCTAATAAAGGTCAAACAATTCAGGAAGAGTTAGTAGTAAGGGGGAACACACTTAAAATGTACATTGTTTTGTAAGATAGAAAAACCCTAAACATATCGAGATGTTTTCAAATCATCATATTTTATTTAGCATGAGTATTTGTTAAACATAAAAAAAGGAAAGATTGTTAAGACAAAATTGTGTAGGGAATAGACAGTCACTAGTGAAAAAAGAGGATACTAACGTGCCTATTATGCTTTGGTTGATCAAAAACCGAAGCATAATATGGCATGGTGGCATTTTTGAAATTTTCGCTAATGTATATGTCTCGGTTCTTTGTTAACCGAAGTCATAGGGTAGATACTGCCTCGGTTATGAAGGTAAACGAGGCCATAAAGTCTGCGAAATATTTGTGCAGGGCCATAAATCAGATTTCCTAAATCCTTAGGTCAGAGTAATCTTAGGAACCCTAAATATGAGAATTACTCTTCTCAAAATCAAAACTCAGATTGGGGGAGAGAGTTTTTTGTTGTTTCGTGGCTTTATGGTGGCGAGAATCTAGGCTTGTAACTAGCGGTGTGGCTCCAGGCCCTAGGTGAAGAGCTCACGACCCCGTTTGTTCGAAGGAGGCAACGACACTATGAAGGTGCGATCTGGGTAGGGCTTATTCGTCGCACAAGGAGACCGTTTTCTTCTTCCACTTCTCCCTGTTTCTACTTCGACAATTTCGGGGAACTCTCATTCTCTCTGTTTTAGTTTGTGGCGCAAGGATGGAGGCTCTCTTCCTCTTCTTTTTTGGTTTGTCTTGCGAGAAGGGGAGGTGTTCTTCTTCGTTTAGTTTTTTTTTTTTGTTTTGGAGTTTTCTGTTCTTGTTTTCGATTTTGATCTTGGGGGTTTAAATTTCTGAGTGAAGAGCTCGCGATTCTGAATGCATGAAGATGGCAAGGGCAGCGACGCCCTGTTTGGCGAAGCTAGCGGTGACATCGAGTTTTGGGTTTAAGGTTTTTTTTTTGTTCTCTAATTTTGGGGATTAGGTTTTGCTGAAATTGAGAAATTAGGGATTTATGGTGTAATTGGAATTTTAAGGATTGAAATTGGGGTTTTGATCTTGTTCTCTTTTAGCGATTAGCGGTTTGGATTCTTTTATTCGTGGATTTGAGGTTCCCTGGTGGTTGTGTGGTTGAAGCATGGGTGAAACCAACGAAGGTGTTGGGGTGCTCTGCCATGGGGTCAAGGCGGTCGGTGTTGGCAACTTCGTTCTGACTAAGGAATTCATGGTTTGGGCTGGGCTGACACATTTGGGTTTGGCTATCTGATTGGGCCATAAAGACCTGTTGGGCAGTTTTAAAAAGCTTAATAATAAAGGAAGAGAATTGAAAATAAACATAGAAAATTTAAAAGGCTTACAAATAAAATTTAATTAAAAAGGCAATTGAAAATAAAATATATTAACAGTATAATTGGAAATAAAAGTTAGCTTGTTTGAAAAGGAAAATAATATAATTTTAAAGAGATTTTAAATTAATTGAAAGTTAAATTAATTAAAATTAAATATTTTGGAATTAGAAATTAATTTATTTTGCAAACAAAACAAAAGGCTTTGGCATCGGTTCTGCATACTATTGCTTATGATGTGTTTATATCTTTGTATGCATATTGTATGTTTATGTGTGTTGAAAATTACAAGAACAAAACCAAATTTGTATGACATAACCGATTACAGTATTGTTATAATCAATTAAGTTCATCACACAACTTAAGTTTTAAACTATGGCAAAACAACAAGTTTGAATCGATTACATTAAGTGTTAAATTGATTAAAACTCATGTCTTTGCATATATTTTTTTCAAATGTGTTGTGATGAGTTTTTAAAGAGAAAAAGTTTTCAAAATCCGGTTAAGTGCTTAGCTTAATTGATTACACGTGTTAGGTAACCAATTAAGTCTGTTATCTTTTGAAAATTGTTTTCAGCTGAGTCATAATTGCTATAACGGTCATATTTTTAAATATGTTTGACTAACATTAAATGCAAATCGATTACATTAATTGTGCATTCAATTGAGATGTGTTTTAGTTGTAATTCTGTTACATGTGATTTTAATGTAAGTAATTACATTAGCAACGTAATCAATTATTTTAGGTCTAATATGAGAAATGTATAAATTGACGCAATGTTCTTAACACCTAAGAACTTTCTGATCATTTGAATTTTAATATTTGATATCTTTGAGTTTATAAGAGTTTTACAGGTTATTGAGACGCTCCAAGAAACAAGATTCATAAAGGTTGATACATCTTGAAGGTTTCTTGAAGATCTATTTTGGACTTACGTTGCTGATGAAATTCTGCATAAGTGAGGTGTATTTCTGCATTGATCAGATTCATTTTCTACAATCGTGGGATTGTGCTTGTCCTAGTCGTGTGCGAAAGGAAGAAGAGTGAGGAGCTCTTGGACTTTGAGAGGTGTTTCTCAAAAGGTTTCTGCAGCAAGAACGTGTGGTTTTGGGTGTGCAGGTGTTTTCTGTTCTATTTGATTGTGAGTGGGAGAGGTGTTTACATTGTGAGAGTGTGTTCACTGTAAAACCTTTGGTGTAAATCTCAAATCATTATAGTGAAATATCCTTCAATCTAAGGTTGATTGGAGGGGTGACTAGATGTAGGCATTAAGGCCGAACCGTGATAAAACATTGTGTTTGTTCTTCTTTCCCTATCTCTTTTACATTTCATTGCATACGCATTTTACTTACATTGCAAGAAAGTTTATAGGTCATTCTAATTTTTCAAAAATATTTGAAAAGTGTTAGTTTTTATAAATCACCAATTCATTTAATGAATATTTGAAAAAATCTTATGGATTTTATGTTTGAAAAAATACATTGCAAAAATATTTGATGAATACATTGCAAAAAAATACATTGAAAAAATCTTATGGATCTTATGTTTTTATAAATCACCAATTCATTTGATTAATACATTGCAAAAATATTTGAAAAATGTTCGTCTTTAGCCTTGAGAAAGGATCTTTTGTTTATACCATTTGATGAATATACATGTGATTTGTCTTACCAAACAGTGCATTTATTAATGAAATGACAAATGAAATAATGTCTTGAACACGCTGTAGTACTTAACGCTTATCAACATTCAAAACATTTAATGCATGTATGAAAGAGTACTTTGATACTTGTATACTTTTCTTCTTGATATTTGTGTAGATCAATAAAGAAGAAACATATTATCGTAATTACAACACCTAAAAAAAGATGTTGTGAGAGAAGAAGAACATTCTGGAATGTTTTTTTAAAGCCATCTATTATGTCACATCGTACAAGCTCAAGTTTCTCTTTAAGGTTAGGAGAAAAATATCCAAACCCTACAAAGTAGACTTAAGTTAAACTTCATATCCAAAGGCTACCAACTCTTCAGAATTCAACTTATCGGTTCAACGATCATCTTTTAAGAAAAGCTATATATAAGAAGAAATCTTGAAAAGAAGATGTTGTTGATGAAAAATGCAAGAAAGATAACATAAGAAGAATAAGAACGTGAAGATAGAGAAAAGCTCAAAGTGTTCTTATATCGTCTGACGCTAAATATCTTTTGAGAGAAAAATATTTGTAAAGAAAGAAACTTTCAAGTGTTACATATTGTATTGTATTTAAACATATATTCTCTTGTTGAGAGTTATTCGTCTATACCTTGTAGAAAATTCATTTGTGGATTTGTTGTAAGTTTTAAAGAGAAGTCAAATACTTGGTTGTTCAACTCAGGTTGAGTTGAACATCTAAATAGTTATCTAAGGTTAAATCCTAGAGAGACTAAACTCGTTTTAGTCGTGTTGACTAGGGAACCAAGAACGGTGTTAATACTTGTTGTAACCTAGAGTGGTAAGAATACTTGGTTAGATCCTGGAGAGGCAAAACTCGTGTAATCTTGAAAAGATTAGTGGAACCTCTTAAGAGTTCTTAAGGGAGAACTAGACATAGCTTAGGTTGAGTGAACTAGTATAAAATTTATAATTTGTTGCCTGACTATCCAAAAGTTTTCACTTACTATTATCATAAAAACTAGCATATAAACATTTTACAAACCTTATATATACATATTGTCTTAAAAAAGTTATTAAACACTACCTTGCATAAAATTTTAAAATTGTATCTAACAGTTCTTCTTCTGTCAAAGCTTTTATAAAGTCGTATGAAATGACATCGTCTGAAAGTATTCTTGCTAGCTAATCTCTTAAACATTCATCATACAACATTTGCGAAAAGTTTTTTGAGCATTGTTTAGGTATGCATCTATCAATGTCTTATAATGCATTCCCCTGGACCTTGTTGCTAGGAAGAGACAAAGGATTAATGTTGGTTAGAGGTTGTACGTGGAAGAAATGAGGGACAAGTGTATGGAGATGGACACGTCCATCCTCATGATGATAGTGTTGAAAGTTACCTACAATAGACACAAACATATGAGCTACCATTTCTAGTCCATCCAAACTTTTATTGGTCCAAAACTCCAATATTTACAAACTTTGGCAATAATGATTGCACCATATTTTTTAACCACCAGATAGGCAGTAACACGAAAGTCAAGGGTTGGACAATGAATGATTATAAATGAACAACAGCATAATTCACCTACTAGTTATAACCATCATTAATGTGGTCCAAAACATTTTTAAGCACTACTACAATGTGAGGCTTTTTTTACCATTTTGATGTAATTTCATATGAAATTACAAGAATGATTCAAGTTTTAAAAAAATTTAAGCATGGGTAAGTCGTGCCAAGTTAGCATGATTTAAGAACAAAGAAGTTGTATCATGCTGAAATGATTTCATGCGAAAAAAATAAACTTGTGGTATGTTGGCATGACTTCAATTTTGTAATAAAATGAATTGAAGTGTTGCCATGCTGGAACGACTTCAGTTTGTAATGCAGTGACTGTGGTTCTATAATGAAATGAATTACAATCATATCATGCTATGATGACTTTAGTTTTGTAATAAAATGAATTGAAGTCATTACAAAATTGAATTTGTTACAATATGACACAACTTCAATTCATTTTACTACAGAATGAAGTCGTCTTAAGTTGTGACGACTTCAACTTTTTGACATAAGTTGTCATGATTTGATACAACTTTAGTTCATCCGTGATGAAGTCACTTCAACATGATATAACTTCTTCATTTTGAAGATGTGTCAAGTTTACACACTAGCTCAAGCTTAACTTCTTTTTTTAATAAAAGTTACACTATTCTTGTAATTTCATGTGAAATTGCGCCAGAATGGTAAAAGAATGTACAATATGATATTTGTTATGATTGAATTATTATGTTTGGATTTCTTTTTATGCTTTATATGTATAATACTTTTTTTTTCACGAGTTATTAGTTTTTTTAACCCTTCAATTATAAATATCCAAGAATTTTTAAATTTTTCATTGAAGCAACTATTTTTAAAGTTTATTTTTCAAAACTTTAATGCATGTCTACATTCATATATGATTTTGCAAAAAATTCCAAATTTATCAAAATTTCACTAAAATTTCACTACGAATTGATAAATCCATATGCTAGGTTCAAACATAATTACCTATTTAATTTAATTTGTACTATTTACTTAATTAACGTAATTATAATGATTAATCTTAAGGTAATTATATACTTTATTTTTATTTTTATATTTCTAAGAATTTTGTAATTTAATCACGTTGCAGTAAAAAGGGTTGAAATTTGAACTTAAATTATTTGATTAATACGGTTAAACTTTTGGATAATAGATATTGGCATTTTAAGGTATAAGAGATTATGAACCTTGAATAAAAAACCTTACAGAAAAGATTATTGATAAGTTAAAACTTATTAATATTATATCCACCAATACAATCACATGAGTTTGACCTATATAAACAATAGTGAAATATGACCATACAAATTCATTTTTAATATTATTTCTTTAATTTTTTTAGTATAGTTTCTTAAATTGAATTGCTGCTTGTTTATAAAATAAAAAATAACAGTATTTTTTTTCTCAACATTTTAGAAGAAAAATACATATTGTATATCATCCAAGCATCACTAGTACAATAAGAGGAAATGGCACCGGTTACTTTTCCTTATAGGCCCCGGTTCTACAACCGAGGCGTATACGAACGAGATAAAAAATAGTAGGTTTTATGCCTCGGTGGCTGATCGAGTCAAAAAGAATAGGATTATGCCTCGGTTTTCAGGTAACCGAGGCAGTAACGTATTATTTTTTTTTTCAGCCATACTCAACCGTACTCAGCCGTCCTCAGCCGTCCAGCCATTTGGGGGTTCACAGCAAAAACAACAACATATCAGAAATGCACAACGCAGAAGCTTCATAGTACAGTATACAACATCAACAAAAGACATCATCAACAAATCAGAAGTTTCGCGGTGGCCGTCGGGACTGAAGATCGCGTGCCCCAGATCGTGACCGTACCGGAGGCGGAGGCGACACAGTCGCCGTTGAGGGAGAAACGTGCGATGGTGCCGGGCCGGAGGCGACCTACTCGCCGTTGGGGGAGAAACGCCGATGGTGGCCGAGGCGGAGGAGACGAACTCGCGCGAGGTTGAACGCTGATTTAGGGCTTCGCGATTTGGGCTTCGTGATCTGGAGCACTGTCGGAGGCAGAGGCAGAGGCAGCAGTGACGGTGGCGCGGTGGAGGAACCCTATTTCCGGCAGAGGCAGAGGCAGAGGTCGCGATCTGGAGGAACCCGCGACGCAGAGGTCGCGATCTGGAGCACTGTCGGAGGCAGACGCAGTAGTGACGGTGGCGCGGTGGAGGAACCCTATTTCCGGCAGAGGCAGAGGCAGAGGTCGCGATCTGGAGGAACCCGCGACGCAGAGGTCGCGATCTGGAGCACTGTCAGAGGCAGACGCAGCAGTGGCGGTGGCGCGGTGGAGGAACCCTATTTCCGGCAGAGGCAGAGGCAGAGGTCACGATCTGGAGGAACCCGCGACGTAGAGGTCGCGATCTGGAGCGGTGGATGAAACTCGCGACGCAGAGGTAGCCGTGGAAGAGGTGGAGGAACCCGCGACGCAGAGGAAGAATGGAGAGCAGGAGGAAGGAGAAGCTGAGGAAGGAGAAGCCGTGGAAGTGTTGATTTGACGCAAAGACGCTAAGTGCAGAGTGGCAGGGAAAATAAGCTATTGCTTTGGCACCGGTTAAATGGCCAACCCGAGGTATAAAGCGCTGGAAACCATTTACGATTTCGGTTCCTAATGAACCGATGCCTTTAAATCTGACGTAGCAGTGATATAGGCCTTGGGTCTCAGATTAACCGGTGCAATATCGTTATTCTATCACGGGTCTTAGCTTAACCGAGGCATATATGTTAGCTTTATTTACGATTCTGCCACCGCGCTTTTATATGCTTCGGATTTACTTAAACCGAAGCGTATATAGCGATTTTAAATCCTCTTTTTTTACTAGTGCATACAGTATATATCATTACAAAAAAATTAAAAAATATTTTTTAATAAGTTCTTTTTACAACTTTTTAAAAAGTGGTAGCTCATGATTGATCTATTTCAAATAATTTTTTTAACATAAATTCGAACATATGAACCAAATAATGACACAGATTATTATCAGAAAGTTCTCAGACACATCGGAATAAAAAAAGTTTGAACAACAACCTAACAACCTAATAACCTATAACCGATGTTGTTTTCTCATAAAATAAGATTAACAAGATTTTAAACTAATAAACAATTTAATTTTGAAGCATTATTGTTGGCGAAAGAGTAATATTATCTAGCAATCGTAAATCCCTCTTAAAATATAAATACTAAAGTTGTTATTATAATAATGAAAATGTCTATAAAAAAATAACTAAATTCTTAAATAAATTAAGTTTATAAGTATGAGTTTAAATTGCATTTGTCCAAATAATGTTGATGTTGTAATGTTGACGAAAACAATGATTCCTAAGACATTTATAATCACGGTCCTTTATGATTTATATGCAGTGTGTTGTATAAATATTTCTGGATGCATAATAAATTTTTCAATTATTTTGAGGAACTCAAATCCTAATAAGATACATTAAGAGTAACAACTAAATTCAGGATAATAAGAAAAGAGAGAATAGAAGTGGAGAAAAGATGAATGAGTGAAGTGTATTTCAAAAGAGCATAAAGGACATATTTGCACGGTCACAAGCTCGAGGTTACAACGTTCCACTTTATCCATAACAACCCATGAGTTGTGAAACCGGAACTTGTGACTAAAGCCTTTGAGGTGTGTACAATAATAAATTTGCATACTTTTGAGAAGATAACTATGACTAGTGCCAATTGCTCAATTGTGAAGCTTTGTTGGAAGATTGGTAGCAAGTTGCAAATATCTTCTTCGATGATGGAGGAACGGACTATATATGTAGGGAAGAGAGTTTTTCAAGCGCGACGCTATTTTTTTCTATTGCAATATACAACTTTGGTTTTATAATAGCTGACACCTCAAAAGCCCATCAATCATTTATGGTCACATGAAGTTTTATTAAATAAAAGAAAACTAGGAATAAGATTCGAGTATAATTGTGAGTTGATTTTGGCTTGAATACAAAATTGAGATGTTTGTCAATACATGAGAGTGAAGTAGATGAATTCTAGTCTTAACAAATTGTAAATATTCTATGTTACATATCCTTGCACACCAACTGTTTGATGAAAATACCAAAAAGAGTTTCTTGTGTTTTTGTAAACTTTGTGATCTAATTGAGTTAGAATGCAAGATTTGTCGAGTATTGCACAAGTCTCTTGGGAGAGAATGATATTTATCACTTGTTACGTTATGATCAGTGCACTTGCCATTTGTTTTGCATTGCAAACCACAAGATGATAAAATGCAATATTCCTATCCCCATCTTTAAACCAATTCATCTTAGCCTTTTTTTTTTCAATAAATAGCCCAACAATCTAGAGCAAAATTTAAATCATATTTTATGTAGGCTTCATGAATTAGCAAAATATTCAAATCAAAGGGAGGAACATTCAAAATATGTTATTGAATCTAAGAAATGAGGCCTTGATTATCAACCAATAGCTTATGTGTATGTCCAAAAACATTTTATTTCACTATTTCAAAGAACCTTAAGACGTTGCAATTTCTTTTGCAAAATTAACATAGGATAACAAGAAGTAGAAAGTAATAAATGAAAGAGCAAGAGTCTAGATGAGACATCCATATCTTCACAAATAAAAAAGAAGATGGTATGGAAACCTCAGCCCAATGAGAAAGAGAAAGGAGCAAGGGATGATGATTCGACCAATTTTTGTGTAAAACCTTAACATTGATAAGAAGACCAATTCTCAAAGCAAGAAAAAATTAAAAAAGTAAAAAAAATATAAAAAAACTTTATTAAGTCTTCTATCAATATGATGCATAGTTCCACGAAAGTTCAACCAAGTGAAGTAAGAGACATAAAATGGAGTCACAACAAGCTCATTAGAATTAATCTAATATAAAAACTTAGCACATGAAATTGCACTAAGGGCAACATCACCCTTCACATCCTTAGCACAAAGAACATCATTAAAATCATCGAGGATGTACCGAAAATTTTCTAAAATTAACAATGGTAGACCATAAGGAGCGACGAGCAGTGTAAGTAGCTGAACCATAAATGCCATTAACTTGTAACTTTAACATCATTGACCATAACAAAAAAGTGAAATAAATTGACCAATAATAATGAGAATATCAAACATGAAGTAACTTCTACCAAGGAACCATAATCTACCAACCTTGGTAGAAGAATAAGAGACAACCAACAACATAAACTTCAAACTATACAAAAAAAAATAACTAAAGAAGAGCTAAAAGAAGTTGTTGGTTCAAATGAGAAAAGAAAATTGGGTTGATGCTTGGTAATCATATTCCTTAGCATATTAAGAGTTTTATCATTAGTCAACCCTCTCACATTCCAAGAAAGACGTTTAAAACTCATGAGTGCTTTTTAGAAGTCCCTTATTTGGAGGATTTAACATTAGCTTTCTTTGGAGGTCTACCCGTGTCAGGTTTCCTAGTAGTTTTAATTAGCACATCATATTTTTTTAGTAGTATAATTTCCCACCCATCAATTATATCAACCCAATTAAAAGCTAATTTCAATACCTCTGTAAGACGAACTTCCTTAGACGTAAAAGGATTAAGGATCGTATAAGAATTATTATGGTAATAATCAATTTGTTGTAACCCCTTAGAATTATTTTCAATGGGAGTGACATCCTGCAACAAAGACATACCAACCAAGGAGTCAAAATCCATCGACACACAACCAGTAGTAGTATCAAGATTGTGCATAGGAGAAGACTCATCATCAACATGACAATTATCATGATTAACCACCAAGAGAGAAGGTAAAAACAATGCCACAAGTTGAACCATAGGTTGCGACTAAGTAGTAGGTGGCATCATAACAGGTTACATCACATAGTAGTAGGTTGTTGCACCACATTAATAGGCTACTAAACCACAAACTACAATAGAGATTGCACCGTAGGCTACAAGAAAGAATGCAAAACATGCTTCATCCAAAACATCAACCACTTTAGGATGATAATGTTGTTGGATTTTCACTAATTGTTTTCCCCACCACAATTGTCGTTTTCATCTTGTTTCAATCTTGTACAATTAGATAAATCATGATCAATAATTTCACAATTATAACAAAATAAAGGTAATTTTTCATACTCTACACTAACAATGAATGCAAATCCTGGTTTTTCCAACACAATTTGATTAAGTAAATCAAATAACAAATCAATATCAACTACAACACAAACAAAGAAACCATAAGACTTATTTATGGTACAATCATTCAATGTTAAATGTGTACCAATACCACATGTTATGGAAAAAATTATCTTCGACTATCAATACTCTAATGGAAATAGAACAATGGAGGAATTCTAAAATACCAAAGGTGGAGGGTAGCAAATTGAAGAGAAAAATCCATGAACCTGAATACCTCCTTGATGCCTTTCACTTATTATTTCCAGTGAAAAATTTACTTCTTCATTGATTATAAATGACTTTTAGCATAAGTTTTAAAGTGATTGTCATATAAAAAGACATTTTTATCAAGTATAATGTATGCTTTTTATTATAATATAAAATTTGATTAAATATTATATTATTACATATATTATATAATTATTTATTTTATTTTTATTTTTTTACTTGTTAAGATGTTTGTTATTATAATAGTCTTCTCTTGTATGTAAATGAAATACATTTTGATTCAATAAATTATTTTATTTTTTTCTTTCTTAATATGGCATCAAAAGTGTTTTTTTTTAATTTATTCCAATAATTTTTCGTTTTATCCTTAATGTCATTGATGAAAACTTTAATGTTATATGATCGACTGCTTTTAGTAGTATGGTTGTGTCTACTTTATCAATCCTTTGTTTTAAGGTAGATGAATCATTGATTCACATGTCAATACTCATGTCTTCAATCTTATGGATATATCAATAGTAAATTACTAATCAATTTGTTGTTCCTATAATAACTATTGGTGTTGTTAAACTCTCTCTTACATTGATGCTTTATAATGCTTTTTATGTACCTCAACTTAATTCAATTTGTATTCAATTTGTTGTCTATCAACTTTACTTACCCATTTGTAAATAACCTTTCTCAAATATAATTTTTGTTGTAAAAGTTGACAATAAAAGAATAAAGATCACGAACAAAGGATTTCCTAAGGCGTGCGGATCACTGTTCTTAAGGACTTATCCGTGGTGTATTGCGCAAGCCCCCCAGGATGCAATAGGAACTTCTCAAAATTTTTGAGGATATTAGAACTAGCAAGGATCTCTATAAAGAGAATAAATAAACCTGGAATATTTTTAAGGAAAGAAGAAAAGACGAAGAATGAAACCAAAAGAAGAGAAAATGAGAGAAGAGTGATTTCTGATGATGTTTTCATAATGGATACGGTGCCCACAATATTAGTAAATATCCCGTCGCTTAAGGAAGAGTTCAAACTCAATCCTGAGCCTTGTGGGAAGAGAAAGAGCATTCAAAGCGGAAGAAACTGCCTGAGAAATTTATGGAAAGCACCAATGTTCTGAAACATTATATTTTGCAATATAATATTCAAATTTTATAACAATCCCCCACACATTGAAAAAGATAAGAAACAATGATTGAAATAAAGAAAAGAAGAAAAATCATGGGTTTTATAAGATGTAATGCATCAGAGTTGGTATAACAAGCTATATGAACCAGTCCTAGATCGAGAAACTTAACACACAATATAGTTGGTATAGCAAGCTATATGAACCAAAGATATTTGAGTGTGTTAAAGGTTTATCAATCATAGTACACCCCCACAATCCTTGTTGTTGTCGTTGTGATGCGCTTATTAGGCCATGCGTGTGCCCGGTATTCATGAGTGCTCTAGAGATTATGCAAAGATCTCATACAAGCGGCTCCACTTGACACTCATTAGGTGATTTCATCAAGTGTATGCTGCAAATCATACACCACCCACAAGGGATATGAAAATCATTAAAAACTTTGTTTAATTACAAAGTTTAACCTCTCAATAATGTAGTCTCTAGCACTTTCACACAAACCATAGGAATGTACATATTTGATTTAAAATCAAATTAGTGCTATCAGAACTAACAAGTGATTTGTTTTTACCCATATGAACCTTATTAATGGGATCTCAAATAACAAAGGTTGGGTTACCATCACTTGTTTGTTAGCCAATGGCTTAAGTCTCATTCCCCTCGATGTTTCTAAGATCATATTTATTCCCAAGGGTTTTGTCAGAGGATCTGCTAGATTTCGTTCTGATTCACATAGTCAATGGAAAGAGTTCCACTCTTTAGTAGCTGCTTCACCAAATTGTGTCTCAATTGTATATGTCTATTTTTTCCATTATAATTCTTGTTTTTAGCTATAGCTATTTCCGATTGGCAATCACAGTGTATTGACACCGATGAGGTGAGTTTCATTCCTAGTGGAATGTTTTCTAAGAAGTTTTTCAAACACTCAGCCTCACTACCAACCATCTCAAGAGTGACAAACTCAGATTCCATTATTGATCTTGCAATAATCGTTTTTCTGGCTGATCTCTATGTAATCGCACCACCCCTAAGTGTGAATACATAACCACTAGTGGATTTTGTCTCATCTGAATCAGAGCTCCAGTTAGCATCATTGTACCCTTCTAGTACAATAGGAAATCCACTATATTCAAGGACATAATTCATTGAACCTCTTAAGTATCTCATAAGCCTGAAAAGTGCATCCCAATGTTCTTGATTTGGACATTGAGTGTACCTACTCAGTCTACCTACTGCATAAGCAATATCAGATCTAGAAAAGTTCATCAAGTGCAGTAAGCTCCCAATTATCTGGGCATACTGAGGCTGTGATATAATTTCTCCTCTATTTTTCATTAATTTAGAGTTAGCATCATAAGGGGTACTTACGAGTTTGAAATCATACTCAAACTTCTTAAGAAGTTTCTCAATGTATTGTTCTTGGGATAGTAATATACTATCTCCCTTCCTTATGATTCTAACACCTAAAATTACATTGGTTTCACCCATGTCTTTCATTTCAAAATTTGATCCTAGAAACCTTAGTTTTTAGAGATTATCTGATTGCATGTGTCAATCATTAACATGTCGTTCATATATAAATATATAACGACATATTCTCTACTTCCAGATTTAGACTAATATCATTATGTGAAAACCAAAGTTATTTATTCAAGTAATTAAGTAAAATTAGCTATACCCCCACAATTTTAAAATAATTAAGATTGATAAACGAGAAAATACTTGGTTATGCTTCTCTCATTTGTAGATAAAGTATACAAAAAGTTACTCAAGTACCCAGCCTCATCTTCTTATTTCTTTTTCTTTCTCTAGAGACGAAAACTTCTCCATCTTTCCTCAAACATTTCAAAGACATGACACATGAAAATTAGGGTTCATCTTCCTAACTCCAACGAACTCCAAGTTGTCGCCTCGTCTTCCTCTTCTTCATCCTCATCTGCGGTCCCTACAAATGCGATCAAAAGCCACTATTGTTACGAGCACCTTGCCAGCCTCCGAAAGTTCTATCCAGAGAAAACCTCGACTTTTGACACGTTCAGAAAGGGTTTCACAAAGACTGTCTGAGTTCTGGAAACAATATTCTGATTCTTCGAGATTTTTTTGTATTTGTCAGCCATAAGTACTTAAGATTGTTGTAAAAGCTGACAATAAAAGAATAAAGATCATGAACAAAGGATTTCCTAAGGCGTGTAGATCACTGTTCTTAAGGACTTATTCGCAATGTATTGCGCAAGTCCCCAGGATATAACAGGAACTTCTCAAAATTTCTGAGGATATCAGAACTAACAAGGATCTCTATAAAGAGAATAAATAAACCCATAATATTTTTAAGGAAAGAAGAAAAAGGAAAGAATGAAACCAAAAGAATAGAAACTGAAAGAAGAGTAATTTGTGATGATGTTTTTATAATGGATGAAAGGCTCTATTTATAGAGCAAGAAAGGAGTCATTGTACCCACAATATTAGTAAAAATCTCGTGGCTTAAGAAAGAGTTCAAACTCAATCCCGAGCTTTGCAGGAAGAGAAAGAGCATTCAAAGTGAAAGAAACTGCTTGAGAAATTTGCGAAAAGCACCGTTCTAAAACATTATATTTTGCAATATAATATTCAAATTTTATAACAGTTTTTTCATCCAAGAGATTATTCACTTCAAGAAAATTGTTTATCGTAATCTTATTGAATAATTGTACTTGGTGTGTCTTTCAAGTTTTTATAAAATAATTGTAATTCTGTTTCATACAATACTAGTATAAATATTGTTTTCAGAACATCGATTATGGTAAGAAAATGCTTGTGTTTGACTGTCTAGATTTGGACATGTTTCTAATAAAGTCTTTAGACTTTTTTGTAATGACATTCCTTTAAAATTTGGTATAATTTTTCTATTTCCAATTATTATTGTCCTTTGAGTAAGTTTAGAAATTTATCCTTCAAGGTGTCTTAATCATTATTTGATATATTGCACTATGAAACTTATGAGTTTTTTTCGTAAGCCTATGACTGTAAACTTTTCTTCGTAACCTTAAAAGATTTGTAGCTATTTTACTTGAATATTTTTCCTCACACAGAAATATTGTACACAATTCTATGAAAGAAAAAAATAACCTTTATTCGTTGGATGCATGGTGAGTTTTAGAGGAGTTTCATCTGTGGTAAGAGATATAATTAATATATTTTGGAGGAAAGTGAAATTGATTATTCCTTATGTTATAAGAAGAAGAACCCATTTTAGTGTATTTGAAATGTTGATGGAATCGATTTTCAAGTACTTGAGATTGGGATGAAATCAATTTCACACGTCTTAAAAAAGTTTGAAATCGATTCTAAGTTTTTTTGTGATTTTAACCATAATCAAATTTTGTTTCATTAGACAATACTGACTGAAATCTATTCTGTTTATGATTAGAATCGATGTTCAATGTTAGTGTTGGAGCTATAATACTTCTTCTTTATTAATTATATATACTTTAATCATAAGAAGTGAGTCTTGTATAATATTTTATATTTTATGATAATTGAATTTATGCATTTTAGTATATTTAATTGTAATTCCTTTATTTAGTAATTTAATTGCATTGAACGTATAAAGCATATGGTAATTATAATGTAGTTAAATTAAATTTAATAAAAAAAATCGCAACTTCATATTAATTTTAACTCATATATTATATTTCGTTAGGATTATATTTAATTATTTAATTACCTGATTTTAGAATTTAACTTAATTTAATTTATGTATAAAAAGATATAATAATCATAATTAAGTTTAAATAAAGCATAAACCATGATGCAAATTAAATAATAATATAAAAGTTATTATTTAAGAAATTTTATTTAAAACTATTCCTACAAATTTCTTTTAAAAAATTTAATATTCTTTTATAATAAATAAAAAAATCAATTTCATTTTAATATAATTTCCACTATTTATATTTAAATTTATATCACATCTCTACACAAGAGTAAATTAGTACTTAATCATATATTTATATCAATTAGAACATTTTTTTAATCTATCACATCCATTACATTATTCATAAATTATAAAAAACTTTTGGTTTCATAGTCAATTTAGTCTCAGTTTCGTTGACAAATCTCAATTTAGTCCCTGTTATAAAAGTGTTTGAAATGGACCCTCACTTTGAGTCAAATTAGTCCCTTCCGTTATTTAACCAAACGGAATTAATGGGGTGATGATGTGGCAGCAGTTAGTAACATCTCATTATTTAATTTTGTGCATGCTAACATGTAGAGGTGTCAAATGAGCCCCTTTAATAAGATTTGGCCCTAGCCCATGTGGGTTGGGGCCAAAAAAGTCCATAGGGTCAAAATAACTTTTTATTAAAAAAGCCCATAGGGCTAAAAACCCCTAAAACCCTATAGGCCAGGGCCAGCCCATGGGCTTTCCTTTTTACAAAATTTAACGTCCAGAAACATAATATCATCATACAAGTAATCACAAATCATGTGTATTTTTTATCCAGCTTTCATTTTGTCTTTGTTAGTAATAACTTATAACCATAATTGATTCATGCATAATTATATTTTTTTGCCAATAAAATTAATTTTCTACTTCATAACTGTTTCTATATTAATTAGTTTAATAATAATGTTTTTATACAATTATTCCTTAATTTCCAAATTTTGTTTTGATAATTTTTTCATCTTAATTTTGGTTTCTTAATTTTGGTTTGTAAATTTGACGGTTTAGAGATATCCACATAAAATAGGTTTAAAAGTTAAAAAATTTAATTTAATTTGTAAAATTTTGATGGACTAACGAATTTATTTGTAGATGGTAATCTATTTTGTCACTAGTTTAAATCAATATCATTCGATTAAGATTTGTGATCAAAATTACATTATTTTTAATTGGTGTGAACATGTTAAAATTTTGACTTAATAACTTTTTTAATTTTCCAAATTTAATAAAATTAATATTTATTATTTACAAAGTTATATAATTCTTTTAAAAAAAAATTTATGAAACGTATAATTTAGTCATTTACATCAATTTATATATTTTTATGTCTTTTTCATATATTTTATATTATATTCATTTGTCTTTTTTATTAGTTTCTTATTAAGAGACATTGATGTAATTTATTTATTATTATAATTATTATTTATTTTATATGTTAATAATTAAATACAATAATAATTTTAATTTTAGTATTATAAATTATAATATTATATTTATGTTAAAATATTGTATCTATTATTTAATTATTTTTTATTACAATCGGCTCAATTATGATAAATAATTCAATAAAAACGATCTTTGTTGGATAAAGATAAGTATGATTTTAAAATATTAATATAATCTAAAAGATTAGAAAAAAAATATGATTTTATAACCACTAGGATTACATCTAGATCTTGTATACTAACATATATGATATTTATAAGAATTTTGCCTAACAAGGATTTTCACTAAAAAGTTAGTTATTTTATTACGTGAAATTAATTTTAAACTTTACAAAGTTTGTGGTTTAATTTTTTAATGTATATATATCTATACAAAACATTCAACAAAAGAATTTTATATGACAAACTATAAAAAATAAAAATTTTACACCGATATTAAAAATTCATCCAATCAGTAGATTTGAATTTAAAATCTATCCATAATTAATATTTCAAATATTTATATAGATATCAGAATTCGATTATTGAAAAATCAAATTTTCAACTGTGTTACTTTTATAATTTCTTTTTTGAAATTTTTTTCATTTTCTTTTAAATAAAAATAATAATAATAATTTTCTTTTTTAACTTTCCAAAATAATAAAATTATATGTTTAAAATATACTTATAATTAAAAAATTATTTTAAATAAGTTTTTATAAAATCAATATTTATACATTTATATTTAATTAAAAAAGATATTAAATATCATGTAAATTTTGAAAATTATTGAACTTGTAAAGTAAATAAAAGAAATAACTAAAAAAACATTAAAAGTGAATTAATTTAGTTTGGGGGCTAGCCCCATCCTAACCCTACCCCAACCCACTTTGTGTGGGGCTTTAGGGGTTGGGGCTTCTAAAAAGCCCCCTTGGGGCTTGATTTTAGAAGGGGTTAGGGTCAATCCATGGGCCAGGGGCTCAAATGACACCTCTACTAACATGTTATTTAATTACAGGTTGAGTTGGATATTAACAAATTTGGTGGTTGAAATTAAGGAAAAATTGAGTTAGAAAACCACCACCCTCAAACCCAAACGCTGACCCAAACAAATATGCGAGCTCATGAAACCCAAACTCAGATCAACACGAAGAGCCAAAACAAAAACCAAAGACCTCACCTTCTCAAATTGCAAAACAGAAAAGAGAATCAGAAGCTCCAATTCAAGCCTTGAATCAATGTAGAAGAAATAGAATCTCAACCCAAGAGAGAAATCAGGAAAGAAACCCAAAATTTGAAAGCCTAAACAGTGTTTCCCCTGCCGCAACCCAGACAACCACCGTTGAGCCGATTTCTTTGGCAGAAACCCCATGGCCACTCCATCTTCAACCCCAACAAGAACAAGAATTGCAAGATCAAGATTACAAGACCAAAAACCACATAAATCAATTTAGAACGAACCCCTACCTCCCAAATGACAAAACTCAGATATCATAACAAAACCTCCGAAATCGAAAAGGAAAATAAAACCCCAATTTCAAAACCCAAATTGCAAGAACGATTTGCAATCATAGAAACCCTAAATTGCATAATCTAGAACGAAAACCCCCAAAATCCGAGAACAAATCAAAATCCTAATTGCAATTTCAGAGGAGGAGGAGGAGGAAGATTGTGCCACGAATCAGAACCTGTAGATTAGAGAACCAAAATCATTCATCCCAAAACGCTAGCCTCAAACGATAACAGAGAACCCAAAAATCCTCAAACGAAACCCTCGTCGCAACACGCAGATGCCCTCTTCGCGAAATGCAGAAGCTTTCGACGTGCTCTCGCTACACCTTCGTCGTGCCTCTGCCTCGCAATAGTCGCGCCTTTGCTTTGTCATCGTCGCCGTGAGGTCTTTGCCTCTGCTCAAGACGTAGATCATCCTCGCTCCAACATTGGATCGTCCGCGATTGAGAGAAAAACAGAAGTTTCAAGCTCTTGGCTTGAATGTGATGAGGGAGAAACAGAAAGGACAGAATGAGTGATTGAGTCAAAGGATTAATGACCCGTAAGCACTATCTACTGTCAGGTCATCAATCTATTAGCGTCGTTTGTTTCTGTTTAACGGAAGGAAGGAACGACGCTGACGCAAAATTTAATAAGTAAGGACCAATTTCAAACACTTTTAAAATGAGGGACGAAATTAACATTATTCAGCAAAACTGGGAAAAATGTGAAACAATACATTCCTCCACATCTCATCTCCATGCACAAATGTGAAACTCCTTCCCTCTCACGTATCCTTGCATTCACATCGTTTCAAATTCCTCGAAAGAAACATATGACACTCACAAATACATCCTTACACGTCCACTTTAATAATATTAACTCCGAAACAAACACAACCTTAATTAAAATCTAGCTTGTACTAGATTCAACATTATTTAATAAATTTTTTTAAATAAAAAGATATAAGGTGACGAATAATCTCAATAATTTAAGTAGATAATAGACACATGATCTCTAAATTATATACAATAAAAAAACTATGTTCACATACTGCATGATCAAAATAATTATAATAAATAAAATGTCAAGAAAATTACCTAAAAACTGAAAGACCTTGGAGCTTTATACAATTTCATGCACTTAACAACTTTTTCCATCTCATCCTTACTCATAAAAGTTGTATGTTGTTATATACTAGAGTCATCCTGAGAAAAAGTATTAGGTTCATACAAATGAGATGAATTCCTTAGATAAAACTTGAAGAAAAAATGTTACCCAAGTTAAAATACATTTTTATTCTTATCTTAATTTTTAGTTTGAATTTAATCTCCTCAATTTAAGATTTTCCATTCCCGTTTTTACTAGATCAAATTTATAATTACATTGTCAAGTTAAATTACAAGTAACAAACTACATAAAATGTCCATCATACAAACATTTATCACAGTCTAAAAATTACCATTATAAATTAACACAAATCTTTCTTGTTAGGATGTTGTTTTAGCATCCAAATATTATTATTATTATTTATTATTATTATTACTTTTATTCCTAAGCAGAGTGAGGTAAAGGATAAAAGGAGAAAACACCAAGAAGAAAAAAACAAAAAACGAGCCTTCATCAAACCCAAATCCAAACCCAAACCCAAACCAAACAGACACACATGTCAGACACATCAAACACAACTCAACACAACACAACACAAAACCTCAGCAACAGAAGCACAGAGAGAGAGAGAGAGAGATAAAGTCACTGTTCACTTTCCCCATTTTCTTCTTCTTGGTTATTTGGATTCAGAGTTTTGTTCCATGAATTCCAACAAGCGAGAGGAAGAAGACGACCTATTCCTCCCACACCCTTCGGATCTGTCTCCTCCGCCGCCGCCTCTGACGGACCCTTCCTCCTCGTCCTTCTCCCTCCTCTTCCCCTCCTCGCCCTCATCCTCCCACTCCTCCCCCTCTCCTCCCTCCAAACCCCTCTTCATCTCCCCCGACCCTCACATCTCCTCTCAGTTCTACACCTTCACCCCATCCTCCCACGCCCTCATGCTCCGCTCTCTCCTCCTCCGTCGCCTTCCCTCCCCCTCCGACATCCGCGGCGCCACCCCGCGCAACGTCCTGGCCTCCTGGCGCACCGTCTGGAAGGACCGGAACGAGGACACTGCCTACCTCACTGCCTGGAAACGCATCCAAGACAAACTCACCACCCACCACGACCCCTCCACCAACTCCCACTTCCTCTGCTTCAAAACCAACCCTCACCAGTTCGTCCCCCACGTGGAGCAATGGCAGCAAATCGTCATGTCCCACCACGCCGACACCGACCTCAACCACCTCAACCTCAAGGACACCCTCGAACGCATCAAGCAGCACTGGACCGTCGGGGCCAAGTTCTACGGCATCCCGGAGAGCTTCATCCGCGTCTGTGTCGCCGCCTGCCCCGCCTGCTGTGCGGCGGAGGGCTCTGCTGAACCCTCAGCCTCTCGCGGTAAGCGCCGCCGCTTTGAGTATACTGAGAGCTTCGATGTTCCGGCTAGGGAAGTGCCCTCAAGGCTCCAGCAGCTTGCGGCTAAGCATAAGGTCGTTCTTTGCATCAGACAGAAGTATATTAGGTATAAGCCTTTCATGGCTGAGGTAAAGGACTATGCTTGCCATCGGGCTGGTGAACCTGCTGCTAAGAAATCTAAGGTTTTGAAGAGGGAGCCTTACGCTTCCAAGAGGTGTGGATGTGGGTTTAGGATTAGGGCTATTGTGCCTATTGCGAATTACAATGAGAAGGATAAGAGTTTTGTGTATCAGGAAGAAGGGGTGGCGGTTTTTAAGCTTTATGCTGTGCATTCTGGGCATGAGCCTGGGCCTTTGGATGGGAATGCCAGGATTATGCATAGGGTTGTTGGGCATAAGGGTGGTGGGTATTTGATGGATCAGGAGAATGTGTATGGGGTGAGTGAGGAGATGGATGGGGAGGGGGGGTTTGGGTTGTTGGGGAAGGAGGATGGTGGGGATTTGCAGTTTTCAGTGCTGCAACAGGTTCAGGAGTTGAGGAATGAGGTGGGGATGTTGGAGGGAAAGGTTGCAAAGATGCCGAGGGATTTGTTGGGGTCGATTTCCAGGGAATTATACGAGGTTTTGAATAAGGTTAGGAGCATAGGGGAGGTGGGGTTGAAGCCAGCCGAGTTGATCACAGATAAGGTGGATGATGTGTTGGTTGGGGATAATGATCTTGCTAACTGGAGTAACCATCATGAGAGGATTTATGGTGATGGCAAGGACACAGAGCTGATTGAGGATGATGAGGACAGTTTTGGCCGGACACTGGGGGAGGTTGTTTCATGGGGGGATCAGATGAGGACCGAGTGCAGGAGTGAGAAGGATCTCATGAGTGACAGTTGTAAGCCTGAAAAGTGGTTGAAGTGCAGTGACTTTGATGAGAAGAGCATTCTTGATTGTGAGGAGGATAGTAAACTATCCAAGCCCATCAGAATGATCAGACATGATGAGGGGATAGTTTCGGATGTAGTAGGTCTTGGCTGTATTCAGGTTGATAGTTTCTACCAGGACAATTCTAAATGGTATGATTCTCCTTGTGCTTTGGATACTGGTGCTGATTGTGGAGATAGTGGATTCCGTCATGGAGAGATTTTATAGTGTCATGAACATTCAAGTTAATCTACTCTAACTTAGAGATCAAATTCTGTTGTCCTGGCTAATGGCTATTTACCCCTTCCAACAAATAGAAGAAGAGGGATTGTACATTTATGTATACAGAAGATTGGAGCCGCTCACTTCATGCCTTTTAGGTGTATTTATTATTTATTATTATTGCTTGTGGATCTGTAAAGTGTAACCAGTATGCTTCTTGCACATAACTTCGTTATGAGTATGACTATATCAGTTAACCTTGTTCATGGCCTTCGGCTTTTCCCTGTTTAATCTTGGTCCTTATAATGCACATCAGTGTTTTAAGTGATCTGCTTTAGAACTTAGAAAGATATTTGTATGTACTTGAGGAACTACTGGTTATTTATTTTCATATTTAACTATTGTGTGTGCGTCAAATTTTCTCTGACTTGTATGCTTTGTACTCTCTGGCCATTTGCTTTATATATTTTCTCATTTCTTGTATGCAAGAGATCATTTAGCTTCTGGTTCAATTTGAAGATCATTGACTTTATGCCATAGGGGTGAGACAACCCAATACAGCATCTGTAGCTCAGCCTCGTTGTTTATTTCTTCTTGGCACATGCCGTGAATATCTCCTTAGTATTGAATTGAAGAATGAAGGTTTTTGGTGCCATAACAAATGCTTTCAGGTACACCCAGTTTCCCCCCTCTCTAGAACTTCAAAATTATGATGTTTATGGATTCTTATACCAGGGTTGTTTTTGTGACAAATGCCATGATATATGAAGCTTGAATACATGATTGGCTAATAAATTAAACAATATAAGAGGCAGGTATCATTGATCACCAGAATAAAATCGAAAGTACACAACCTCCTTGGGTGGGTGCAGATATCATCTCTAGTTGGGTGAAAGGGATACCATTCTACACTTTAGATGGAACTTTGGCACAAATATGAATCCGTCCCTTGTAATTTTTATTCAACTGATATTTTTCAGACAGATCTTTGCCTTCTCTTTGTCAAGAGGCATTCAAGACATTAACCATAATTTATGCTTAATGGCGCGTGACACAATTTTCAACTGTTAATGTGTAGGAGTTGGTCTACTTGTTGAATAAATGTTTCAGAGGTTTTTTTGGTTTTGTTATATGTTGCACCATCCTGCCTGAAGATCTATTTTTAAATGTAACAACATTGTTAGATATGTTCAGTGAAGAATCTCAAAGATGTGTACCAAAATTTGATTGCAGTATTGAACCTATTCTGCATTTAAATGTTACCATTGTGTTGCGTATCTTGTTGGAAGTCCAATGCAATTGAATTTTTATGAAGATGTGGATGAACATGTTTTATATCAACTAATGAGTTCTTGGGCTGCCACTAATATAATTTTTTAAGTAGTTCTTGTTCTGGTCAAAGTCTGAATGCTCCAGTTAGGGTCCTAGAGAATTTGACCAGAACTGTTCTCTTTATATATACTCTTAAAATAGGATCTTTCCTTGTCAAATTAAATTTTCAGTTCTGGCTATATATTGTAAGTCTGGGGGAAACAGGCTATCAGGGTTCTTTGTACTGTGGTTACAATTCCTATGATCAAAATCTTAGATTATTGTTCTGGATTAATTGGTATTTGTGCATATTAAATTTCCTGTGAGTTGTAACTGTATGCTGCTTATGGATGTTTTGTAACATACATATAGGTTAGATGAATATGTCCTTTATTTTTTGTTCCAGTTTAGTAACCTTTTTAAATGCATAAATATAATATTACATCTGTCTCTCATAAGTTCCCATTGGCTCTCTGAAGGCTACTGATCTGGAGAAATATACCAGACATGAACCAGACACTGCAAGGAGTAAGGGCCAAGAAGATCATGGTATACCCCGAAATTAGGTATGCTTCCATATATTGTTAGCAGGCTTGCCGTTTTCAGCTGAAAGTGCACCATAGAATCCATTTCTTGTTTCTCATTGTGTTTCATTCATTACTGTGCTCGATTTGGTCCATTGTGAAGTCTTGAATCTCTATGATGGTACACTCTCTTGCATACTTGTAATTTGTGTGAAATTTGATCATGTTCTTCGTTTGTGTCATAGTCATTCGTTGTTTATTTTTCTCAACCTTTATAATAGTAATTATGTTCTAATATTTCATAAGGTTTAGACAAGAATCAAAGAATTTTACTCTAATCTGATCTGGCGAGTGTATGCCTAGTTGGACTTGGGAATATTCTTTAACTTTCAACTGCAGAACATAACACCATATGCTGTTTATAGTCAAGCAACACTAGACTTTTCATAGCTTCAAGGTATTAATACAATTTTTACATAGACAGAGAACAGGATTTGGAATCTCAGATAAATATGGAAGTATGTATTGCTTTTATACATGGTTTTTAACATTTATGAAATTCAATCATAATCTTCATTATTTGTAATATAATTATGCTCAAAGGTTTCATCACATTGAGTCAATAATCAAAGAATTTTGATGTGATATCAGTTTTTACACTATTTTGTTGTGCTCTGGAATATTCTACAACTAACAACTGCTGGACCATAATGGCTGCGTTTCTGATGTCTAGCAACAATAGACTTCATAGTTTTGAAGTCTTATCATAAGTTAGTTATTTTACGATGACAAAAAAAAAAGATTTGGAATTTTAGATTAGTATATAGAAGAATATATACCCAATGGGATAATGCTTTGTTGTTTTGTGGAAGAATATATTGTTTTCATTTATTTTATTGAGAATTATACAAGAGAATGTGTATGAGTTGATACATGTGTTATAAGCCATCTAATATTTTTGAACATCTCAAAAGATGTAAAAAGCTTCAGTTCCACCACTCTTTGAAAGCTGGGAAACATGCAGATGCTGACATGCTTTGATTTGGCAAATGCTTATTAGAAAAGAAAGGAGAAGTAAAACAGTCACAGTCATTCATCCATCCTTCTTTGTCATGAAGGTCCGTGACTTTGACATGAATGTAGGAACAACATCAGACCTGGGACCAAAACTCTTTGCTTTGTTTTATTGGGATTGTGAAATCGTTCATCTCTGACCCTTGGCTATTCTGTTGTTTTGCTCTGTCACCGTTCAGTGTTTTCTTGTCTTTTGTTTTTATATGTATGCTTATTACTGAAAATTGTGAAGCTGTGAAGATGTGGATCCTAGTGTTATGAGCCTTCTTGTGACTGGTAAAGTGAGAAGCAGCCTCATCTTTGACAGAGACCCTTTTAAGAAGTTTTTCTAAAAGTAATTTCTCATTAATAATATTTCCCTCAGATCTGCCTTTACAAAGGCTTACTTACAAAGATATTCATAATTAATAGGATCATTCGTAACAACTATCCCAATTGATAAAATAAAGAAATGAAGAAATCCTTGATTAGTGGGATGATGTGTAGTAATTATCCTAATTAATATAATCATAGGTCACAATTGTCCTAATAAAAAAAAGTAATAGATCTGAAATTAGGGATTCAGATGTGCATGTCTTATGCAGATAGGAAAATATAAAGAAACAAAGTAACTAAACTTAAAGATAATGAGAATGATAATCCTAATAAGTGATCCACATCACTTAGTTATTATTTCCATCAGTGTCTTTCGCTTATTAGTCGTGTGCAGATTATCAAATGTGACATTGGTTATTCTTATGTTGTTAACATGTGTTATAATGGTTCGAATAATGGTCGTAATGCAAATAATATCATTGATACACTATTTTAGATGATACACTTCTGTTGAAAAATAATACACATGGTACATAGAAAGGATTCTCCTAGTCATTTTGACATAGGTTATCTCTTTCATAGTGATTGACGTATTCTGAAAAAACTTAATTTCAACTGTTAAATCATGGTGATGTTTTGTCGTTGTTGTTTGGAGATTGCATCAACCTGAATTTCTTTTTCTCTTCACTTTTACTTGTTGTGTACTAATTCTTTCCAAGTTTGTGATGCATTGAGTTTAATAAACAGCGGACATGATCAGAAAGTTGCATGAAACTTTTAAGTACTGTTGCTTCAGTATCATTCATGGAACAGTTCAGCAGAATGGGTGGAGTGGAGTATTGAAGGTTCACTTGTCACATGGGTTGTTCTTTGAATATACTATTCATTCTTGTTTTGTTTATTGTTATTTGTTTGGTCTGTGGTTGATGTGTCTGCTTATCAGTACAGACTCTGGGTAAATTTCCAATAGGGTGGCTACTTATCAGTGAAAGTTTTAATTTTTACTATTTGTAATCATGTCGTTGATGGAAAGGTAGTAGAACTTGGTGTCCATACTTTCTTCGTAAGGTAATGATTATCATCCTAGGATGATAACTGCATTTCTTTACGAATGTTAACGAGTGTTTTTGAAGCCCTTCATCAGTATATATTACTTACATGGTGCTTTTTGACGCAATCTTATCACAATTTTCTATTAAAAAACATAATTTATTCAGTGTTACACTTGATTTCAAAATTCTCAAATTTATACCAATCAAACGACGAGACTATTTATCTATAACAGAACGTTCTCATGTTCAAGAACGTTCTCATGTTCAAGACATGGATGTTTCTAAGGATGTCTCTATTTTTGGAATTCTAAACGAAAAATACTGCCACGAAAACACTGCTCGACATTGTTGATAGCTTAACTTTGAACTTTTTAACATTTAGATGTATCAGAATCTATGATTAACCAGTTAAAAGTATTATGAACTTGTACACAGTGCATAGTACTGTCTAATTTCCAACAGAAGAACTGGGAAAACTTTCTTAGCCAAAGAAAGAGATAGCCATTGGTTGTTACATGATTCTTCAAGTACAGTTATCAACAAACTGAGAAAGTAGATATGACTTCATTAGACATGATTAGCTAAAGCAAAAGACAAGAAAATGGTAAGCAAAGTTATGCTTAGGGAGAGTTAGATTGCTGGAATCTTACTCCGGGCAAGTATTTGGTGACAAATTCTCGAGCCAAAGTTTGGAGTTCCCTATCCTCCAGCTGTTGATCTGATTGGTTGAAAAGGATGCTGCTTAACTCTAATGATGCTGAATGTGGTTGAAGAGGATCATACTGCATCATAGGGACACTCTGCATTTCAGCATTTGATGCCAAATGATCTGAGGAAGGAAGAGTTTGTGGTGATGAACTTTGAGGGTGTGGAAGAGGAGCTACTGCCATTGGCATGCGCTGCATTGTGGCCAAACGGGCTTGAACATAGGTCAACTCAGCCTGCAAGTTCATAACCTGCACAATTTAAATCAACATCTAGTTAATCATTGTTGTTAAACAACTACAGTACACATCAGTTGCATTTCAATTGCAACTATTCATATATCATGTAAGGAGGTTTTGATTAAATATGATAACTTAATAATTCTGTAGCCATAGTAATAGCACAATTTGTCTGATTAAGATATCATCAACTGATCAAAAAGTACTTTAACCATATCATAGAACAGACAATAGTAGAATGTCAGAGAGAAAGAGATAAAGATTATGACCACTTACCTCAATCATGTGTCGGCAATTTAATACAATTTATCATACTCCAAATTATGCATGCATGTGAAGAATATTCTCATTCAGTGTTAAAAGATAAACTTAAGCTTCAGTATTTTATTTTGAATGCCTGTTTAATTGCAGCAAAAGACAAGATCAATCTTATCCAGAACTGCTTTTCCTTTCTCTCTGCAGAATCTAGAAGGGGGATTACTTAATTGTTATTTGGTAACTAATCACAGAGAAAATGGAATTCTACCTAATTAAAGTTGAGGAAGCAATTGGTGTATTTCTGCCCAATAATGACCACAAAATTGGAACAGAAACATATATATATATATATATATATATATATATATATATATATATATATATATATATATATATATATATATATATATATATATATATATATATATATAGTGTACTACGTGCAGATGTTATCTTTCTATTTTTTTGCTGTTGTTAATCACAGGTATCATGGATGAACATGTAGAGAGATTCTACAAGTCAATTATTGCATCATAGAATTTAGATAATACTTGATGCATTCTCCAATATAAGGAAAATGGTTGTTGCTATTATATCACGCATAAGACTATGCAACTTTATCTACTAAGATCATCAATAATAAACAATAACCTTAGTATAACATAAGACTTTTCAAATCTGGTAGAGTCTTTCTGCGCTACATCTTATGGTAAGTATTTTAATAAATAAATCTACCACTTTACATCTTAGTTTCAATTGCAAAGTTTCATACAAATCAAAACACAATTTCTCAAATTGGAGATTAAAAATATACTGTAGAAAACTGTAGATAAAACAACTCATTGTTTGGACTATAATAGTTCAGTTTATGGTATAACTGAGTTGATTAGCGTGCTGAATATAATATACAATGAATACAAGCGTGTGAATTTTTAAGACTTTTATACACTAGACAATGTCCTGCAATTCAGTGATCATTACATTATAAAATTTATTAACACCACCAAATTTCAAGTACAAAATCAGACACTATTCATAGTTAAACAATACTGCATTAAACTGAAATTTCCTCACAAAATAATAATATTAAGGAACTTCTGCAATATATTCACGTGAAGAAACATTTTCATTATTTTTAATCACATAACTTTAATGCATTGTGAACATTAATCACCATTTGCTAATATACAAATGTGTGTATATGTAGCAAAGTTTGAAAGTCAAGACAGAAAATATTAGAATATTTCTCGAGCTGCTAATTTTGTTGCTTGGTGGCTCCGGCAAGCAACAAAAACAAGCCTCCATAGTCAGCTACACCCAGTTGACGGCTACCACCACCACCCCTCTCTCTTTGTAAAAAAAAAAAAAACACTATACTAATATTAATAATTACCATGAATTTCACAAAGTTTTGTTCATTGAGAACCTAATTTTCAACAGCACATGGATTTCAGGTGCCCAAGTTTTTATGCTAAATGTTGACCTTTTGGGTAGGTTTTGTTCATTATTTCTACCATAGTAATAAAATGGTATTTAAGTATTGATTAGTAGTAGCTAGTGATAATGGTATAGTATACCTGATTATGGATATATCTATGGCTACCTTGAAATCACAAAACCTACCTACACTCATAGGGGGCGTCCTAATTAAGTAGTGTATGGCTTCCATGGAAAAATAGTCCAAAAGCTAACAAACGTGTCAAAGCAAACAGTACAATGTACAAACTATAATAATATCCTAAATGGTAAGATCTTGACCTACGAGGAATACAGAACAGTGATGCTTGTCAAGAGACTACACTGCAAAGTACAAGCATGGGACCAGTTCACACCCAGGCGCATGTTAGCATGATCACTGCCAGTTTATCTGTTAAAATATTAATATTAATCCCTGTTAAAAACTACAATAATCAAGCCGATTGTAGTGGTGAATGATTGATCTAAAACAAAGTGTGCAATGAATAAGGATTCAAGAACAAGCATAAGTACTTATTCCAACACATTCGGTTGCATCACTGATTCATGGTTCACAAACAAAAGGAAAAGTAAGAAGATCAAGTGAGTGATGAGATATAGTATTAGTTTGCAGTCATTCATTTTATACAACCATTTTCTGAGCTTTCCATCTTCTGGTGTTTTTAAGTTCTTCACATGTGTAATGTTGTGTAATCTTGTTTGAGACACCGTTATCTGAATTTTACCATTTCCTTTTACTATTTCTTAAAAAGAAGAGATTATTTTTTAAGGTTAAGTAGCTGACAAAAATGCATTATCTGGTTTTACTCAGAAATGCAGAAAACCAAACCAGAAAGAAAGACACATAAAAGTTTAAACCCTTGCTGGACTTGACTCTTACTTTTGTTACATTTAAAAAGTATTGTGATGAGCAAGAAGAAGGAAAGGAAGGAATAAAGAGATGAGTATACTGAAAGAGAGAAATGAAAGGGAGAAATGAAGTGAGTGAGATGATATGAACCTGTTGTTGAAGAGCAAAGAGGTGACCAACACAACCATAAACAGGATCTCTAGCCCTAGCCAAAGCCTCATAGCAAAGAGTAACAACAGCATCAAGACGCTTGTGTGCAGGGATTCTCATGAGTAACTTAGAGGCATTGCTTGCACCAAACACCTTGTGAACTGCAGCAAAATGTGCAGTTCCTTGGTCTGAGTCAAAGTATGGTGCAAAAATGCAACTCTTCACACACTTTCTCCTCAGAAACTTGCAGGCACCACAAGGCCCACCTCTTTCACTTCCACCAATCTTTCCTCCATAATCCATTCCTTCTCTCTCTCTCTCTAAAGGGTAATAAGAAGCAAGAAATTGGCCTAATCTTTTCCTTGCAAAGGGTTGAACCAAAAATTTTTGTGGGGCACAAGAAAGAGATATATATATATATATATATATATGATGATGATGAGGTGATGAGGGGTTTGTATGTTACTTGCTAAGTTGATTTTGATTTGATGTCGAGAGAATAATGAGTGAATGCTTTTGGTGGTGGGTCACTCACTTGAAATGGACTAGCTTTGTGCTTCAGTTTCAATTTGGCTTCTAGCAAAGACTTTGATTTCAGTAATCCTATCAAATTTCTGTGAGAACTATCACACATTACTTTTTAATTAATGAAATGGGAGAAAGGTGTATATCAATGGAAGACGCAATTTCTTAAGTATTTTATAATATTACTCTTCCCTGAAGAGTCTTGAAGAAAACATTCCGATAATACTATTTTATTTTTAAAAATTTTCAAATATGTTTATTTGTTAAAAATTGAAATTAGTGTATGAAGTAGTTTAATTTTTAAAAAGTAATAAATACAATCCTTCTAACTGTTATATTTTTTTAATATACCAAACAATATTTTAGTTGTATTTAAATTATTTATATTGCTTTGGTAGGTTTCTTCTTAAATATTAACTAAAAATATCGTTTCACTTTTAATAGATCAAAATGTATTAAAATTAGTGAACAGAAATAAATTCTAATTTTGCATAAAATCTATGAAGTGCAAACATAATTAACCTATATTTTTTATTTGTTAAAATTTAACAAAATTACGAAATTTTGAAGCCATTAGCCAAATTTATTTAATTATAAAGAAGTGCTAGAACACTTGAATATATATGTGTAAATGAACTAGAAGCGTGGTTGTTTCCTATGATACACTAAACATTCAGAAAAAGAATTTCATGGCACTACTTTAGCTCGAACATAATTAACTTTCTAATAAAGAATGCTTGTAATCTTTAAATAAAAGAAAAGTGTTTGAAAATATATGTTACTAATATCTCTTTTAATTTAAATTTAAAGTTTAAGTTCCACTCATAATAGAAAGTTACATTATAAAATACATAATAAAACTCCAATTTCATTAAAGGATAATATAAAAGAAACGGAAGCTTTGTGAAAAAAGAATTAATTCAAAAAAGATAATCTTTTACTTTTGTAGATTTTTATGAAATACACACAAACATTTAATAGGTAATTTCTTTTACACTTTTTCTCTTCTTCCCTGACATGATAAAAGTCTTAGTTTTTGAAATATTATATGAATGTGGGTAGCAGGAATGGTCTGTAAGGTTGATGAGAAGCATTTTGTTAAGGTTATTACGAGAATGATGTGTGTTGTGGGGGTCTGAATTTGGTTGAAAGATCGAAACTTTAAAGCCACGCAAGCAAGGAAAGCAAGGAAAGGTAAGAAGGGAGGGAACATAGTAGTATGGTAGTAGAGAAAGAAAGGGAAGAAGAGGTCTTGCGTGAAGCAAACACAGTGCAAAACACAACACAAAAATGGTGAGAAGAGTGAAGAAGAAGAGAGTTGAATTCAGTAGGTGACAGACAGCATCAGTATCAGGTTCCAACCGCCACTAAAAGAAGCCACGTGCCATACCAGCTTCCTACGGCAGCACGTGGGACAAACATCCTATCTTATCTGTCTCATCTCATTCAATTGAATCTCTTTTTCTATGTATCTGTATTTAATGCTACATTTGTAGACCCTCTTATTCTCTCTCAGTTGTCACCTCTTGTTCCATTTCACTTAATTTGCTGTTTCTCTTGTGAAAGTGACACCATGAAAATGTGTGAGTTACTATTGGTGCCCTGTGCTTCTTCTAAAAAAGTTACACTTTCTTTCACCTCGTACAGGGCTCCTCTTGCTCCTCCTTCCTGCCCTCGTTTTTCTGTCTAGTACGAGATTGTTTTCCCTCTACACATCGCCAGTGTGCTGTCTTTCACCCTTTTCCAATACTTACTCATGTGTGACGCTTTTAATATAATACATGTTTCAGTTTAGTCTTTGATTAGGTTGTTATTGTTTTCTCACACAACACTGTTTTTTTTTTTAAATGTAATGGATAGATATTATTATGTTTATTATTTTAAAAATATTATGCAGTGTTAATTGTTTAAAGATTAATTAAAATCATATTTTATTAATTAATGATAAATTAAATTGTTTCTTGTATTTTGTATATATTTTTTGTTAATAGACAGAAAACTTATTAGATAATTTTTTAAATAGTATTCGATTAGGTTTTTCTTTTTTCTAAAAATCTTAGTCGTCATTTTCATTTTTTTTATTTTTTTAATTATTTTCTTTTTTTTTCTTAGCTTGTCACAATTTATTTCATTTAATATTAATTTTTCAACAAATAATAAGATTAATCCATTTAATCTTTGTTGAGTCATTATTGAACTTAAATAAATTTTCATTATCCTTAGTTTTCAAAAACACCTTTAGACTAAAGCAAATGATTCTTTACTTTTAGCCTTCTACCTTATGGCACTTAAGGAATATTGTCATCTAGCTCCTTCTACCACTTGAAATAAAGAAAATAGACACATGCAAAACATATAAGAGTGAGAATAAAATAATGGGTAATTAACTAATATGTCAAATTGAACTAAAGCAATGTTCAAGATGAAAACAATAGTCAATGAGTAGAATTGATAGATGATTGGAAGTTAGGATTAACTGATTAATAACAGAATAAAGATAACTACCAACTCCTTTTTCCTAAAGAAAATTATGATTTATTGTTGTTAGCTCATTAAATATCATTTTTAGTATCAATAAAAATTAACTATCACTTATAATATTTTAATTTTATTCTCAAACATAATTTTACAATTAATTTGATAGAGATATATTAGCACTAATGATAACTTTTTGGCAGTATACCAAATCGTTCCAAGTAATATAGAGTAAGTTCAAAGTGTATCGTTCTCCCAAGGGACTTGTGCAACACATGACAATTCTTCCTTTTATAATTCAATTAGACATCAAAGTGTACAAAAAACACAAGAAACTCTTTTTTGGTATTTTTATCAAACAGTTGGTGTGCAAGGAATTATATTTAAAAGAAACTTCGTTGGAATTGAGTGTCATGAATCATATGAATATAAAACTTTGTTCAATATTTCATTACTTCACTCAAACATTCACATCAAGGCATACTAGTCCTAATCCCTTAGCAACTAGTTCTAAATTAATATATTAAAATGATAATCCCTTAGTCACTTTAATATATAATTTGCATTAAGTCCGATGTTAAGAATGATCAAGTTATTGAGTCTATCCCTAGATCCCAAATCACTTAAGTGCCCTATGTACGTTCATGTTCAAAGTTACTTTCCAGTAATCAAAGACATTCAAATAACATCATATTTTCATACAATGATAATAAATTCAAGATAGAGCATATGAACGAACAACGATATATTGAACAGGAAAATTGCATCATAGTGAATTCATTACATCCAATCCCAACGAAAGAGAAATTTAACTACTCCTAGTCATCTAAAACGTACACATTTGAAGCAATCCCTTGCAACAGTGGTGTCTTGATGCCTTGAAGTAGTCTCTGGAAGTTCCTGAGATGTTTTCGTTTCTTTCTTTTGTCCGGAGCTTCTGTTCGAAGAGGAGAGAGTCTTTCTGTCGCTCTGTCACGTCTTTTAAGAGACAGTTGAATTCTCATAACTGCTCCATTCGCTCCGCGCACAGAAGCAGATTCGCTGTGCGAATTAAAATTAATTCAGCACTCAACTGCACAAATTCACTAAGCGCACAGCCTCTGGTGCGCTGTGCGAATTTTGCAATTTTCATTCTTCTCTGATGTCATTCGCTCAGCGAACCAATGGTGGTGCGCTGTGCGAATTTATTCTCCTAGCTCTGCGAATTTTGCTTCTGCTATGCGAGAATTGGCTGACAGATTCCCTTTTGTACAACTTTTCCTGAACAATAATTTACAACACAATCTACTTCCTATTACGACTTTTCACTGAGTAATAACATGAATAATTACAAAATTGAGATCCTTTATAAGTGTTAAAACATCTGTTTTTCACACTTATCAACTAACAAAAATTTGGAGGCCTTTTTATTTAAGAGACCTCAAGAAATAGTTTTACCTATTTAGGTGTTAAGTTGACACTAAACCTAACGGGATCAAAGTTTGAGATAAAAAGAAAAATTAAAATCACATTATAGTTTAACAACAAAAACATAATTAATTCTATTAATTTTTATGATGAATACACTCATTTCTATTGATATAATAGAGTAGAATTTATCTCAAAATTTTCCCATAAGCATATATAATATTTTTACTTCTATATTATAAAATACATAATTTATTATCTCCACTTTATCAATTGAATATTTTGAAATTTTCTTAAGAACATTCCACATACAAGTAACTACTAAGAAAAATTATTTCAATCACAATAAAATATGAAGTTTTGTAAATTAAACTTTTTTATGAATATAAAATAGAAATTTTATAAATAGGTTATAAATATTATGTTTTATTTTTTATCATAATTTTATCATTTTAAATTTTAGCTTTGTAATTAATAACAAAAAAAAAATATGAATATCATTGTATTGTCAGATTATATCTATAAGAAAAATAGTAAGGTGAAAATCAAATTTAGTTAATCACATTCTTAATTCATTAAGTATTTCATTATTTATAAATGTTAATGTTCTTTCTTCTTCGATATTTTGTAAAGAGAATATATTACCAATGTAAATGTTTGGTGATTAGAATTTATTCAAAGTTTAATTGGGTTTCTAGAAATATATAAATAAAAAATTCACATACACACACGCACGCACATACGCTTATGCCACCGACACATACCCACACTCGTACCCACTCACACACCCACACTTACAAGTTATTAGATTTAAAATACATTGTTTAAAGTAAAATTATATAGTTAAAAGTGTTGAAACTATGTTTTAGAAAGATTTTATTCTCTAAATTGATATCGCTCAAACAATGACTTACAAGTGATGCCTAAGGTTTGAATAATGATTATATATACCATCTATTATGGATTACACGCCAACATAAATGCTCAAAAACATAGTGTGTATAATTTCAGCAATGCTTAACAATAACATGGTTGGTCAAATGCTTAAGATTGACAATAGTGCATAGGATTTTGAAATATGTTAAATCATACAACTACATGTCAACACTCAACAAATGTTGGTGAAGTTGTGTATTTAATGTTTCTAAAACTAGTGTGATATAACAAATGCATCGCTAAAGCATTATAAGAGCTCTTAAGTGTTACAATAACTCTCAATCATTAAAAGAGCAAGAACACTCAAATGATAGGTGTTTAAGTGTAAAATTTCTAAATAACGGAAGATATAACCATAATTTGTGTGTGTGAGAAAGAGAATGCCTTAAAAGTTATTCTAGTTCTAATGGTCGAAACTCACTAAAGAAAAGAGATATTATATTCTTCAACAATGATCAAATCACACCATTGAAGGAGCTTTTGTATCATTTGCTATAAAAAAACCACTTTAATATAATGAGGTTGATTTTTGGAATGGTTTTTAGTCATGTATTATGCTTGAAATAAATCTTTTTGCAAGGCATTAAGTGTAAAAAGTTACTTTGTTTTATTAAAATCTGATTTAAAAGTTCTCTTTTTGTTTAAAGTAATTCAATTATTATTTGTTTCGTGTTTTATGTTAATAGTGTGATGAGATTTATATATAATTATATGTATATGTATATCTTATTTATAATAATTCTTTTTAAATTAGTTCATTTTTTCCTAGTTTTCAATATACTATATTTTATAAAATTTAATTGAACTTCAATACTTTTTATATAAAACATTAATAGTTAATATAAATTTAAAATTGTTTATGGAATCTTTTACATATAATTTACATATTTGAAGATGGTTGTGTTTCGCGTATCTATGTAATTAAAAATGTTAATTTATTATAACTTTTAATTATATGAAAGTAAATTATTATCTTGTGAGATGTATACACTAGTGTAGTCAAGGGAAACAATAACGGTTATTTTCTCCTATAAGCAGCAGTTCCTCAACCGATGCAAAAAGTCTACTCCTTTTTGCCTTAGTTTTGAACCGATGCAAAAAGGGGTAGGATTTCGCCTTGATTCCTGCTAAACCGAGTTAATATGTCAGACTCTACTATTTTGGTTGGGACCTGAACTAAGGTAGTAGAGTGATTTTTACTTTTTTTTTTTCTGGCCACACTTTGTTCAGCTTATTGTAATAAGAAACTAGTTAAAGGAAAATTCTTCCAAAATTCAAAACTTTTTCATCCCGGTGACCTTGGGCACAAACACGTGCAACATAGCTTGCTCTTTGGTCCTCTCCAAGAACTCACTTGGCAATAACTCTAATGGGTCTGCATCTTTTTCTCCACCGAGATAACCTGTGTTGGCCTCATCGCTTGGTGCTCTCATAACCCACAAGAGCTTGTGCTTGCTCAATTCCAAACCATGTGCCAGCTCGTTCATTCCAAAACAAACATACAAAATCGAACCATCTTGTTGCTTCTCCAACCATGTCAAACACTCCAATCCTGTTGTACAACCAGTTGTAGTTGTCCTAGTTTGAACAATTGGTCTAACAAGATACAAAGGAGGGTAACTCCTTTCCTCATCTTTGAATGCTCTGCTCAGACTTGTTTCTAGTAAAAAAAATATCAGAAATAGTTTGCAATTGACCATATTGTGTTTTGATCTTGTGCTTGACCAAAGTGTTTCGATCCTGTGTTTCGATCCCTGCCATGAAAGGGCACACACCCTGGTACTGTGATGGGCTGGGGCAGATCCTTGTGGAGCGTGGGCAAGTAGAAGTGCGTGTAGAGAATGGTTACAGAGAACCCAAATCACCAAAAATCACTCGTCGTGAAACCCTCACCGCCAAACGTAGAAGCCCTCGTCACGCCATCATCGCGCCCTTGTCTCTCCATTGTTGTGCCTTTGCTGCGCTAAGGACGATCCCTTACAAAGGCGAGATCTGTCGCCAACCGCCGCCAACGAAGGCGAGATCGTGCCTGAGTCGCGCCTCCCACAGTGTCGCCAAGCCCCAAATCAAAACCCTAAATCGCGAGATGTCGCTACTAACACCCCCACGAACAGGGACCGTCATGCCGCGGAGACGAAGTCGCGCCGGCCGCCCCTCCTTACGCGAAACCGCGTCTAAACCCGAAAAGAAAGAAGGGAAGAAGAGAACCCAAAGTCGAAATCGCGTCTCACGGCCCATGCGCCACCGCGAACCACCATGAACGTCGTCTGGTCGCGCCACTTCACACCGTTGTCTCCTTCTCCCCGAGTCTACTTCCCTTGCACGAGCCAGAAATAATGAAGAAGAAGAACCAATAATGGTGGGGTTATCCGCAAGAAGAAGAAGAAGAACCAATTATGAAGGCCAAGGGTTTTAAAATGAAATCTGATTACCCCTTTCGGACATAGACTAACATATTGGAAAATTACATAACTTTTCTGCCTCAGTTGGTCAGAGAACCGAGGCAGTACAGCAATTTCTAAAAGTTGTCAATTGAATAGCCAATTTTAGGTGGGAAGTGGCAAAACATTATGCCTCGATTTCGTTTTTAACCAAGGTAATTTTTCTTTTATGTTTCGGTTCCCTTATAATTGAGATGTATAAGTTCGTTAAAATTGCAAAAATGTCACCATCTTTATATATGATTCGGTTTTCTAAAAATCGAGAGTATGACCCGCTTTCTTAATCTCATTTTGCACGATAAACTAAAATACTATAGTTACTTATTAATAGCTTATTATGATATTAAAATATGTATCCTTTGTTTAACTTCTATTTTTAATCGAAGGCATAATTTGAAATTATTAAAAGATGGCCAATCATATATCATGCATTCAATTAATGTAATATAACGTTTCTTATTTACTAAGATTTTGTCATATAGTATATTCAAACAAAGTATAAAACTTCAAGTTTATCAATACAACTTGTCAAATACAACTTGTCACATTCAACTTTGTGGAAAAACTTACATATATCTCCTATTCCCAAAACTTTAATTGTATCCAAAATCCCAAAAGATGAAAAAGGCATAAACTCATTAAACCCTAAATAATGACTAAAAAGATTTTCACTTCCGATAACTTTGACTAAATCGGTTGCAGAAATAAAGCTCAAACTGGACCAATTATTGCACATGTAGGTACATGTTTTCATTGATCATGTGTTTCTCTTTTATTTTGAACATTTATTTATTAAATAACTCTTGGAAGTAAAATATAAGAGTATAAAAGTATTTAAATAATGTAGGAAAAAGTAATTAGAGAATATTAAGGAAATATAAGGAATGGAAGAAAGGTGATTGAAGAAGTGAAGTGAAGTGCGTGAGTGAGTTGAGAACTAAATAAATGTGTGAAAGTGAAGTGACTAGGAAGCACAAAAAAACATGGTTGATGTGATTACAAGACATCAAGTTACAACAACACAAGACAAAGGACCCACCAAGGAAACGAGAAGAAGAACATGGTAATGTGCACGAGTCTCTCTAAGTTATTTGAGTTTTCACTATTTTTTTATCCAATACATACACAAATATGCTTTCATTATTGAAATATAGTCATGTTTTTCTTTCTATATATATACTTTCAAATATTTTGGATTTTTCTTTATGAATTACATAACATTTATCACTTTTTTTTAACAATTTTTAAAGTAACTAATTTAAAATGAAAAGAATATTATGGAAGTATAAGAAAATAACAAAAAAATAAAAAATAAAAATTATATGAACCAAAATTAAGTGGAGTTCTTCCAAGGCTTCAAATTAAAAAGTAAAATGAATATATTTTGTTACTAAAATAAGATAATATAAAACATCAATCCATAAATTTAGTTGCATGTAAATTGAATATTATCATATAAATATAAGATAAAATTAATCAATTCAATCAAGTAATTTAATTGAATACCTAATTGAGATAGATTAATATTTTTACGAACTATATGAAAATTTCATTAAATTTCAACTTATTATTAAACTAACATCTCGATCAAAACGTATTCTGAAATTTTGGGGAAAATGTATTCTCAATAGAAAATTATAATCTCAACATGAAATTATGATATTAGAGAATAAAATAAATTTGAAACACAGAACAATCTATACACAACTCAATTTTTTATTTTACATTATCTTGAATTTGTAGATTGATTAAGAGAATTAGCACTAAATAAATCATCCATAGTTATAATTTGTCAAAAAATAATAAAATTTCATCAATAAATATAAGTAATAATACGATGGATAATATTTACTGATAGAATTTTAAATTTCTTGGTAATTACCAACAACCCCATTTCTATTACTAAATATACGGATGTGTTTTCCTCGATAATTAGCGAATGATTTTTCATCAATAATAAAGGCTTTAATGAGCATTCTGTACGGAACATTACCGATGTATTTTTTCGTTGATAATTTATAAAACATTACGAATGAATATTTCTGTCGATACATGTATGTATGTTTTCATATAAGTGAGCTATCTTTTTCTACACTCAAACACATATACTAAAATTTATCACAAACAAACATGCAATAAAAGTGTTATTAGCTATATTCTTTACATCCACACAGACTTGTTAATATTTCTACCTAAACAAAGACATACAATACCTACCCATCCAAACATCAATTGTTTATAATACTATATCACAGCCAAATATAGTAGAAAATAAGTGGTTGAAGTAATATCTTAGTAAATAATGTATCCACACATAATAGAGAACACCTAATAAGTATGTAAAAAAGAATCCTAATAATCTACATAATCAATAGAATTATTATCCTCTTACTAAGGGTCTTGTTCTTATTGTTGGAATTGTGGCTCTTGGACCAGAGGTGGGTTGCTGTTATAGAATTATTATCCTCTTACTAAGGGTCTTGTTCTTATTGTTGGAATTATGGCTCTTGGATCGGAGGTGGGTTGCTGTTGGAACATTGATGAATTGGATTGATGTTGTTGAAGACATCTTTAGGATCAGGAGCCAAGTATTGAAATTGACGACTCAAATTTTCATAAGCCTGATCATGTGCTTCTAGTTGTTGCTTGAGTACGTTCTCAACACTATAAGTGGAAGAAGATGGTTGGTGCTTGAGGCTACCTCTTCAACCAATGCAAATTGTAGCAAGTTATGTTACCCAATATAATCTTCCATCATTTTTTTTCACCAATAACTACACCCCAACATTGAGTCCTAATGATCTCATCTTGTGCATCATCATCATTATGATGCTCTTTTGATGCATTAGGACATGATCATTACTCAGATTTGGCATGTGAAATTTTAGTTTCAAATTCTTCTTGTTAATAAAAGAATGAGAAATTAGTTAAATATGGTACAATTTTAAGTTTGAAGGTAAATAATAGTAAGGCTTAATTGCTTACTTGGTTCCTGTTTAGTACCCGCTTTTAAAAATGCATGTATTGCGTCCCCATCTGGTGTAATTTTCACCAATCAAGTTCCTTCCCTTAAATTGTCAGAAATGGAATTAACTCTTGCTGACATGACTTTATTTTCTCTTTCCACTACATCATTCGATTGGGACTATATGAAAATGTTACTTGATAAATAATACTGAGTTTTTTTTTAAAAACTCATTTCTAAATACATATTAGGCTTAAATGCTTACTTCGTCCTCATGTTAAGAGGTGAATTTCTATTTAGTACCTGATTTTAAAAATGAAGACATTGGGTCCCTATGTTATGAAAAGTGTATGAATAAGGTCCTGTCCATTAAGTTGACAGCAACGACGTTAAGTCCATGCTGATGTGGCCGTACTTTTTCTCTTCTCTTATGCTGTCCAGCTTTTTCTCTTCTCTCTTCTACGATCCAGTTTTTTCTCTCTCTTGTTCAGCTTTTTCTTTGATGATTTGTTGAACTTGTTCTTTCTTTGTGCACCTTATTCATATACTTTTCATAACATAGGGACCCAATGTCTTCATTTTTAAAATGGATACTAAACAAAAATTCACCTCTTAACATGGGGACAAAGTAAGCATTTAAGCCTATAATTTAAGCAATGATTTTACGTTTGATAATAAGTTTCAATTAAAAAATCTGATTTGATCGAGTAATCAAATTTTTTATGTTTCAATTGTGTTTTTGCTGTATGATTTTATTGTTAATTCAGATTATGATTACTTTATAATATAATGATTGTTTTGTATTGTGAACATTTATATACTTTCATAAAAAATATAAAAAAATTTAATCAAGTAAGTTTTTACTAAAATTTGTTGTTTAATTGGACTTTTAAAATTTTTATATTTTTAATTGAACTTTTATCATTAATTAAAATTACATGATCTTTGATTTAATAATTTTAAATAAAATATAATAAAAGTTATAAAATACTAATTACTTTTACAAATAGTCATTGTTTTATGTATTTATAAAATTCTAAAATATTATTTTTTAATTTTCTAAGTTCAAAGTATTATATTTAAGAATGTAAAATTAATTAGTTACTCCATCTTAATAAATGATAACGACTAAGTTAAACAAAATATAGACATTTTAAATATTTAATAGAAATTTTTTAATAAAAATTTAATAAAAAGTATTTAAATTCATGAAAGAATTAAAATTTAACTAAGTTTTGTAATTTTTTATTTAAAATTAAATAAGTAATTATAACATATGAAAATTTATGACAAATATTTAATTATAAGTATAAAAAAATGATGACTTAATATAACGATTTTTTTAATAGAGTTTCAATTAAAATTTATATTTTTTCTATAAAATTATAATTTGAGTAAGCGTCTTGAAAGAAAGAAATAGGATTGTTTAGAAATGCAAGTATGAAAAGACACTAAATAAGAGTTATCTCAAGATTTTGTAATTAAAAAATAATTTTGGAGAATAAGATCATGTGCAATTTATATTACCAAGATGAAAATAAACTTTGTTTTCTATTTTGAATGACTATTCCTCTTCAACATACTAAGTCATGAAGAACAAATACATTTTTAATAGGTGGGTATTGATGTGAATGATTGCTTTTCTTTTTCCAAAATTATAGTTTAGAAGTTTCTCTGATGGTGTTATGTATATTTTTTAATGAAATTGGTTGGAGATTCTCGATTTAATAATGTAAAGAATCCAAATTGATGAAATTTAGTTAAGAGAAAAAAAGTTGGGTGTTGTAGGAAGAGCATATGAAAGAGAAGAAAAAGTGCAGATTTCTTCACTAAGTCAGCACAGAGTTAACTCCGTTTCTGTCAATTTAAGAGAAGGGACTTGATTGCTACAATTTTTACTACTTTGGGACAAAATACATGCATTTTTAAAAGCTGGTACTAAACAAAAAAAAAAAAAACCTCCCAATGTAGGGACCAAGTAAGTAATTAAGTTTAATAGTAAGTATGTTTCCTTACATCTGTCCTCCAAGATTTTTCCTTAAGAAACTGGTTATCTTTTACAAAGATGAGTTTGTTGAAATACCTCATCAAAAAGCAAATATCATCCCAACTCCTATGCTTGTAACAAAATACGAGGTTATATATATACATAAATTTTCAAAAAAAAAAAAAGTTATATCATAATATGAAAACAAAAAAAAATTAAGGTTTATACCATACGAATGACATGCTTATGAGTGATAATGGAACCACATGGGTGTATGGTCCCACCATTTTCTAAAGCTCTGTTTGTTTTTTTATTTTTTTTGTCATAGCACATTTTGCTGCGATAAAGAGGAGAACTCCTAGCAAATTATTCCATACACCCTCCCAACCCAATAATGGGATTCTCCAACAATCCTAATATTTTTAAACATCTTAGAAAGTCTATGAGATGCCTTGGCATGGAAATATTTTTGAATCTGAGCTTTATGCTCAAGTCTACACTAAACCTTCATATGTAACAATCAATTAAGTACAAATCATCTTGACGACACAATGCATGGTATTTACAAGAGCAATGGAATGAAATTGCCTTTTACTCTTAACATATACATTAAGGCAAAGAGAATATGTTTGATAACATGTTATGTAAAGTCCATGAAAATTTATTTATTTTAATAAATAGTATCAATTTTTCTTTGTTAGTAGTAATAATTTTAAAGGTAGAAAATATAATTAATAAGAAAATTATGATAAGAAAAATAAAAAATTTAGCATAAAGGATTATAGTAATTTTAGAAGAAGGAATTCAAAATTTTGAGAATTTATTTTAGAAGGTTTTGTAAAAAAAAAGTACAAAAACAATTATTGCAAGAAGAAAAAACTACTTTAAGAAGTGGAGTTAAGAGGGAACAACTTTAATTAATGGGATTTAAATATTATTTATAATAAAATATTATTAAAAAAACTAAATAGTGCAAAATCTTAGTTATAAATAGCAAGCAGGGGGAAGGCTGAAATTGCAATCCTTTTGTTTTTGTATGATCTTGAACCTTGAAGATGCAATCTTTTGTTTTTGTCTGATCTTAAATCTTGAATATGGAGTATTTTATTTTTGTATGATCTTGAATTTTGAATATGAACATGCTTCTGTGATGAGATCCAAGTCTATTGATGGTTGTAAACGTGACATTGATGTTGTTATGCTGTAATTACGTTATTGTTACTCAGAACATTTAGTTGTTTCTTTTACATCTTTCTGGAAAGATGAGAAGTTGTCTAACCGGCTTTGCTAGATTTAACTTCTTTTTTCCCCAAAACTTTTATTGTTTTTAGCTATTTATATTGCATTTTTCTGGAAGGATGAGAAGTTGTCTAACCGGCTTTGCCAGATTCAACTTCTGGTTTCCCCAGAACTTTTATTGTTTTTAGCTATTTATATTGCATGTTTCTGGAAGGATGAGAAGTTGTCTAACCGGCTTTGCGAGATTCAACTTCTTGTTTCCCCAAAACTTGTATTGTTTTTATCTATTTATATTGCATCTTTCTGGAAGGATGAGAAATTGTCTAACCGGCTTTGCTAGATTCAACTTAAAGTTTCCCAGAAAACTTTTATTGTTTTTATCTATTTATATTTCATTTTTGGAAGGATGAGAAGTTGTCTAACCGGCTATGCCAGATTCAACTTCTTGTTTCCCCATAACTTTTACGGTTATTTTTATTTTTCTTTTTCATCTTTCTAGAAGGATACGAAGATGTCTGACTGGTTATGCCAGATTCAACTTCTTAGTTCTCCAGAACGTTTATATTGTGATATTTTATAATTGTCAATTTATTTTGTGAAATATTTATTTTGTATGATTTTTGTGATGAATGTATTTTACAATGATGGGTATGAAATTTTGTAGTTGAACATAGTATGAGTCTTGGGGAGAGACTCTATAATGGCATGATATTAGTGTATATGTTGATTTTGAGGGTCCTGTTGGTGGTGGTTATCCTAATACTCTAATAATTATCCAGTCTCAAATAGGGAAGGATGTGTTATGTGGTGAGAGTGGTAGGAGGTCCTAGTCTATGTTCATTTATGGTCATAGATGTTAACGGACTAACCTTTTGGGTGATATGAAATATTGTATTTGTCCAAGATTGTGTTGTGAGAGAGGAGTAGAGGTCACCACAAGTGCATGACCACCCGAGACTTCCATCAACATTATATTCGAAAAATAGAGTCTAGTATAATAATTGCATCTTACAAGAATTTATGGTGAATGTATTATGTATAATGATAGTGTTATGCCTCTTTTAGAATTTGCATGGTAGCACACCCTTACTTGTTTGTTTATGCCGGAAAATCTTATTTTTGCGATGATCGTATAATGTTTATGTTATACGGGAGCAGATGAGGGAACGAAGTCTGAACCAATACAAGTGAAGTAGGAAGCAGCAGAGAAATGAAGAGTAGTTTAAGACGAGAAAGAAAATAAAATAAAATTATGAGTGTTTTTAATGATGTTTGAAAGCATAATGTATTTCTAGTGTGAACTCTTTTACTCCTAAATGGATGATTGTAATATTGTACGATATTTATATTATTTATGAAATAATTAGTGTGTGAGATGTTTTATTTTTGGGGTGTTACATTTAGTGATATCAAAGCGGTTCATCCTTAAGACAACCTAAGAGTTTTGGATTTATCCTAGGAACTCATATTATAAATCATAATAACAATAATTCTCTGTGTGAACAGAGAAATGGCACATAAACAACCCAACAGTGAAACCCCTAATATGCCTAGCCTTGCAAGGGCTTTGGAGTCTATCGCATCTGCTCTTCAACAATAGGGCGCTGGTTTAATGCAATAGCACGAAACAGTCCTGCAACAGTTAGAAGTGGCCAGGCTGAATTCTGAAGCTAGCCAAAGACAACATGTGGCTGAGAACGACACCCCTGTTGAAGCTCAACTTCATAGGGTTTGGGAATGGACCTTAGAAAACTTTCTACAACACCGTCCAACTATTTTTAATGGGAAGACAAGTCTGGATGAGGTTGATCTATGGATAAGGAATATGGAAAACATGAAGCTAGTGTTAGAGAAACTAGGTTGGCATACTCGGAGTATCAGCTGTCTGGGAAGTAGTACACTAGTGGGACAACATGAAGCTAGTTTTAGAGAAAAGTGGTCAAATTATTACTTGGGAGCTTTTTAAGAATAAATTTTATGCTAAGTACTTTCTGGACAGTGTAAGACATGTAAATGAAGTGGAGTTCTTGCAGCTAGAGCAAGGCAACGAGTCGGTAGCAGATTATGTAGACAAGTTGAAACATTTGGGACGTTTCTACACCCAACCAATGAATGAAGAATGGAGATGTAGAAAATTCAAAAATGGATTGAGAGCAGACATACAGTTAGCTGTGAATCCTTTAGCTATTAAGAAATTTTTTGCTTTAGTTGAACATGCCAAAGTTGTGGAAAGGTTAAGAGGTGAGATTGAAGTTCAACAGAAGTTACAAAGAGTCAGAAGACCGTTTGGGTCACGAGTTGGACAAAATGTAAGGATCCGGCCTTATGAAAGACCTTAGCCTCAAAGGAATTCTCATCAACAACAGCCCCAGCAGAAAATAATTCGATGTTACGTTTGCGGATGACTTCATCTAAAGAGCGTTTGTCCACAATTTACTGTACGCAACAAATGTTTTATTTGCGGAGCAGAAGGACATTTTGCTAGAGAGTGTCCCTCTAGAAGAGAAGCAGCTCAACCTCAACAACCGCCTCAACAGAAAAAGACTGACAATAGGCCACAAGCGACTTGAAGGGTCTATGCTTTGACTGGAGCAGAAGCTGCCAAATCAGGTAATCTCATCATTGGATGTTGTATCATAGTTGGTAAAGAATTGAATGTGTTGTTTGATTCTGGAGCGACACACTCCTTTTTGTCTGAAACTCTTATTCAATAGTGGAACCTACCTGTGAGAGAGTTACAGTATGATCTCATGGTATCTACACCAACCTCTAAATTGATAAAAACATCGAGGATGTGTCCTCAATGTCCAATAGTTGTAGAAGGACGTAGGTTCAAAGTACATCTTATATCCTTACCCCTACAAGGTTTAGATGTAATCTTAGGAATGGATTGGTTATCTGCCAATTGTACCCTCATAGACTATAGCAAGAAGGAGTTGATTTTCCCTAATCCTGAAGAAGCGAAGTTGTTATCATTACAACAAGTGTTAAAGGAAGTCAAAGAAGAATCTTCGTGTTTCGTTATCTTGACTAATGTGGAAGTTGAGAAAAATGAACAAAATCTTGATATTCCTATATTTAATTAGTTGAGTGATGTGTTCCGAGAAGAAATACCTAGATTGCCTCCTCAACGAGAAGTAGATTTCTCCATTGATTTAGTACTTGGAGTTGGACCAGTATTAGTAGCTCCATATCAAATGGCTCCGACGGAGTTAGTTTAATTGAAGAAGCAGATTGAAAAATTGTTGGAGAAGCAATTTATTCGACCAAGTGTGTCACCACGGGGAGCACCTGAACTACTGGTAAAGAAGAAGGATGGAAGCTCTAGATTGTGTGTCAACTACAAACAGTTGAACAAGCTAACCATCAAGAACAAGTACCCTATACCTAGGATTGATGACTTGATGGATCAATTGCATAGAGCTCAAGTATTTTAAAAGATAGATATGAGGTTCGGATATCATCAAATTTTGGTGAAGGCGGAAGATGTACAAAATACCGCTTTTAGATCCAGATACGGACACTACGAGTATGTAGTTATTCCGTTCGGTGTAACTAATGCTCCAGCTATGTTCATGGATTTCATGAACAGAATCTTTCGACCCTTCCTAGATAAGTTTGTCGTAGTCTTTATAGATGACATACTTATCTATTCTAAGACTCGAGAAGAACATGTTGAACACTTAAGGACCGTACTTGGGATCTTGAGGGAGAAGAAATTGTATGCAAAAATGTCAAAATGCGAGTTTTGGATGCAAGAGGTGAAATTCTTAGGAGATGTTATATCATCTCAAGGCATAGCGGTGGATCCAATCAAAGTTGAAGTAGTGCTGCAGTGGGAAAGACCAAAGACTGTAACAAAAATAAGGAGTTTTGTGGGTTTAGCTGGCTACTATAGAAGGTTTATGAGAGTTTCTCTAGAATAGTAGCGCCTTTAACACAACTAACTCGCAAAGATCAACCATTTCTCTAGACAGATAAGTGTGAGAAGAGTTTCCTAGAGTTGAAGCACAGGCTGACCAGTGCATTGGTTTTGGTAATCTCTGACCCAAATAAAATTTTTGAGGCTTATTGTGACGCTTCTCATCAGGGATTAGGTTGTGTGTTCATGCAAGAAAGAAAGGCGGTGGCATACGCTTCAAGACAATTAAAGGTTCATGAGAAGAATTATCCTACTCATGATCTAGAATTAGCAGCGGTGGTGTTTTCCTTGAAGATTTGGCGGCACCATCTTTATGGTGCTCAATTTCAAGTATTCAACGATCACAAAAGCTAGTACTTATTTGTCCAAAAGGAGCTGAATATGAGGTAAAGACGGTGGATGGAATTCTGGAAGGATTATGATTTCGAACTCCTATATCATTTGGGAAAGGCAAACATGGTAGCTGATGCTTTGAGTAGAAAGGCGGTGCATGTTTCTTATATGATGATCAAAGAACAAAAGTTGGTGGAGAAGTTCAGAGATCTGAAGCTACAAATGGAGTTTGGAGCATATTTCATTAGATGAAGTAGTCTGACTATATCTAGTGACTTTCTCAATTTAATTAAAGAGAAGCAGTTGTTGGACCTTGGCCTGAAAAAGATAACAGAATTGATTGGAATAGAATAGGCCAAAGAATTTAGGTTGGGATCTAATGATATATTAAGGTTAATAATAGAGTATGTGTACCAAACAATGCGGAGATAAAAAGACTAATCCTTGAAGGACACAAGAGTCGGTTTAGCATACATCCCGGTATGACTAAAATGTATCAAGATCTCAAGGAGTCCTTCTGGTGACCTGGAATGAAGAAGGAAGTATCACAATTTGTAGCGGCTTGTTTAACTTGTCAGAAGGCAAAAGTGGAACTTCAGAGACCTGGAGGAATGCTACAACAATTAGACATACCAAAATGGAAATTGGATAACATTACTATGGATTTCGTTACCCATTTACCACGGACGGTGAGAGGTAACGATACTATCTGTGTCATCATTGATCGATTGACAAAAAGTGCTCACTTTTTGGCAATAAATATGAGAATTTCAATGGCTAAGCTAGCACAACTGTACATAAAAGAGATAGTAAGATTGCACGGCGTCCCTTCAAGCATTGTGTCAGATCGAGACCCAAGATTTACTTCTAGATTCTGGCAAACTCTACAGGGAGCTATGGGCAGCAAGTTACGAATGAGTTTCGCGTATCATCCCCAAATCGATGGACAATCTGAAAGAACCATCCAATCGTTAGAAGACCTATTGAGAACTTGTGTATTGAATCCTCTTGGTAGTTGGGATGAAGTATTTCCTCTAGTCGAATTCACCTACAATAACAACTTTCATGCTCGTATTGGAATGGCACCTTACGAGGCTCTGTATGGAAGACAATGTCAAACTCCTTTATGTTGGTACCAGGATGGTGAAAGGGCTTTGGTAGGACCTAAATTGCTACAACAGACCACAGACGAAGTAAAATTGATTCGACCATTGGTGTAGGAAGGGCTCTTGCGGGTGACTTCAACCATTGGTGTAGGAAGGGCTCTTCGTTCGAAGAAACTTTCTCCTAAGTTCATTGGTCCATACCAAATTCTGAGAAGAATTGGGTCAGTCGCTTACGAGATGGCGTTACCTCCTAAGTTAGCCAATCTCCATTTAGTTTTTCACGTTTGTCAATTAAAAAAGTATGTGCTCGATCCTTCTCACAATCTAGAAGTAGAAGAGATTCAAATCAGAGAGGATCTCTCCGTAGAAGTACAACCCATTTGTATAGAAGACACTAAAACAAAGGAGCTTAGAGGGAAGACTATATACTTAGTCATAGTGGTTTGGGATAGGAAAACAGGTGAGTCTACATGGGAACTAGAAAATGATGTAAAGCGTTCTTATCCCCATCTATTTGTTGTTGGGGAGAATGTAAAGTCCATGAAAATTTATTTATTTTAATAAATAGTATCAATTTTTTTTTGTTAGTTGTAATAATTTTAAAGGTAGAAAATATAATTAATAAGAAAATTATGATAAGAAAAATTAAAAATTTACGATAAAGGATTATAGTAATTTTAGAAGAAGAAATTCAAAATTTTGAGAATATATTTTAGAAGGTTTTGTAAAAAAAAGTAAAAAAAAATTATTGCAAAAAGACAAAACTACTTTCAAAAGTAGAGTTAAGGGAGAAAAAATTTCAGTGATGGGATTTAAATATTATTTATAATAAAATATTATTTTAATAAAATATTATTGAAAAAAATTAAATAGTGCAAAATCTTAGCCTATAAATAACAAGTAGGGGGAAGGTTCAAATTGCACCAAAAACTGAGAAAATTTTGAGAGAAGAGAGAGTTGGAGGAAATTCAACTTGAAAAGGGGAAATTCTAGAAGTTTTCGGAGAACGATTTCTAAAAAGGAGATTAATTCTGGAATAGAGGTAAGGAGAGCTAATCTTGAATCTTTTGTTATGATCTTAAATCTTGAATATGGAATCCTTTTGTTTTTGTATGATCTTGAACCTTGAATATGCAATCTTTTGCTTTTGTCTGATCTTAAATCTTGAATATGGAGTATTTTATTTTTGTATGATCTTGAATTTTGAATATGAACATGCTTCTGTGATGAGATCCAAGTCTATGGATGGTTGTTAAACGTGATATTGATGTTGTTATGCTGTATTTACGTTATTGTTACTCATAACGTTTAGTTGTTTCTTTTACATCTTTTTGGAAGGATGAGAAGTTGTCTAATCGGCTTTGTCAGATTCAACTTCTTGTTTTCCCAGAACTTTTATTGTTTTTAGCTATTTATATTGCATTTTTCTAGAAGGATGAGAAGTTGTCTAACCGGCTTTGCGAGATGCAACTTCTTGTTTCCCCAGAACTTTTATTGTTTTTAGCTATTTATATTGCATGTTTCTGGAAGGATGAGAAGTTGTCTAACCGGCTTTTCCAGATTCAACTTCTTGTTTCCCCAAAACTTTTATTGTTTTTATCTATTTATATTGCATCTTTCTGGAAGGATGAGAAATTGTCTAACCGGCTTTGCCAAATTTAACTTCTTGTTTTCCCAGAACTTTTATTGTTTTTATCTATTTATATTGCATTTTTGGAAGGATGAGAAGTTGTCTAACCGGCTATGCCAGATTCAACTTCTTGTTTCCCAATAACTTTTATGGTTATTTTTATTTTTCTTTTTCATCTTTCTCGAAGGATAAGAAGATGTCTGACTGGCTATTCCAGATTCAACTTCTTAGTTTTCCAGAACATTTATATTGTTATATTTTATAATTGTTAATTTATTTTGTGAAATATTTATTTTGTATGATTTCTGTGATGAATGTATTTTCACTAGTGCAACAAAGGGAAACGACAGCGGATGTTTTTTAATATACACTTCGGTTTTAGAACCGCGACATATACAGGCGAGGTAAAAAGGTATGACACTTTAGGCCGCGATTCCAATCGAGGTAATAACCTGGGGATATGACAGCAGTTCTTGCTTGAACCGTGGCCAAAACCCTGTTTTTTTTTTTTAATTTTCGTGTAACCTTTGGCCTCGATTTTACCACAACCGAGGTAATAACCTGGGGATATGATAGCGGTTCCTGCTTGAACCGCGACCAAAACCCTGTTTTTTTTTACAATCATACAATTATTCTACAAAATTACAATCATACAATTATACAATATATTCAACATGCAATCAATTCAATCATACAATCAAACAATTAATAAGCATTCAAATTATCAATTCAAACATTCAATCATACATAATTATTCATATTCAACCTACAAAAAATTAAAAATTAACAAAATGAAAATTAATAAACAGAATAATAAGAACCTGGGAGCGTGAAAAACCACACAATAATGGAGAAGATGGAACAACCTGCGGTCTGAAAATGAACAAATTTAAAAGAAAAAACACAATACCTACATAAAAGTACATCAAAACTTAAGTTTGATAATCCGAATCAATAAAAAAAATGTATCAAACAAACCCAAAAACGACAAAAAAAAATGAAAAAACTCTGGCGACCAAAGCCAAATTTGATCGGATACAAACGTAGGTGATGAAAAATGAGGAAGGAAGTCCTTCTACAGTGACGACGACGGCGCAACGGTGGCGTAAGGAAGAAGGGAGAAAGATCGCAACGGCGTAGAAGAAGAAGTTGTAGAGAGAAATCGCTGGAGAAGAAGAATTGTTCGCGTTCGAGGAAGACGAAACTGTTCACTCTCTGTAATATTTTTTTAAACTAATCAAATGTTACTACCTCGGTTCATTAGAAAAACGGGGTAATAGAGGGGATACAGCCTCGGTTCCCAACTTAACTCAGGCTTATTTTCCTAAAACATAATTTAAAATTGATCTGAAATGGCAATTTTGAATTTTTTTTCAACCTTTATGTCGTGGTTCCCCGCCTAACCGAGGCCTATTCTCTTAAATATTTAAAATTTGTTCAGATCAAGGAATAGCCCGCGGTTCCCCTAAGAACCGAGATCTATTCCTTGACGGTCTCATACCAAATTTATTTCAGGACTGCCTTGGCGGGAATGTTAGAATTTTGCAGGGACAATACGCCACGGTTCCCCTAATAACCGAGGCCTATTCCCCTGCAAATTTATTTCATAACTGACTTGGCGGGAATGTCAGAATTTTGCAGGGAAATAGGCCGTGGTTCCCCTCAAAACCGAGGCCTATTCCCCTGCAAATTTATTTCAGGACTGCCTTCGGGGGGATGTCCGAATTTTGCAGGGACAATAGGTCGCGGTTCCTCTCAGAACCGAGGCCGAAAGGCATATACTGTCGTGGTTCTGTTGCAACCGAGGCCTATACTGTCGATATAATTTCAAAAATGCCACCGCGCAATATTATGCTTTGGGTTTTGGTGAACCGATGCATAATGTGCACGATAATAAATCAATTTTTTACTAGTGTTTACAATGTTGGGTATGAAATTTTGTAGTTGAACATAGTATGAGTCTCGGGGAGAGACTCTATAATGGCATGATATTAGTGTATATGTTAATGTTGAGGGTCTTGTTGTTGGTGGTTATCCTAATACTCTAATAATTATTCAGTCTCAAATAGAGAAGGATCTGTTATGTGGTGAGAGTGGTAGGAGGTCCTAGTCTATGTTCATTTATGGTCATAGATGTTAACGGACTAACCTTGTGGGTGATATGAAAGATTGTATTTGTCCAAGATTGTGTTGTGAGAGAGGAGTAGAGGTCACCACAAGTGCATGACCACCCGAGACTTCCATCAACATTATATTCGAAAAATAGAGTCTAGTATAATAATTGCATCTTACAAGAATTTATGGTGAATGTATTATGTATAATGATAGTGTTATGCCTCTTTTAGAATTTGCATGGTAGCACACCCTTACTTGTTTGTTTATGCCGGAAAATCTTATTTTTGCGATGATCGTATAATGTTTATGTTATACGGGAGCAGATGAGGGAACGAAGTCTGAACCAATACAAGTGAAGTAGGAAGCAGCAGAGAAATGAAGAGTAGTTTAAGACAAGAAAGAAACGAAAAAGAAATATGAGTGTTTTTAATGATGTTTGAAAGCATAATGTGTTTCCACTGTGAACTCTTTTACTCCTAAATGGATGATTGTAATATTGTATGATGTTTATATTATTTATGAAATAATTACTGTGTGAGATGTTTTATTTTTGAAGTGTTACATGTTATCTTAAAACACTGTCAGAAAGGATCATTCTCTTTTGGAAGTATTGCTTGGTTGATGAAGGTTTCAAAATTTGTTGTTTAATAGATTTTGTGATAGTATGGAAAGTACTCTCGACCTATGAATGTAAAAAATTCATGCAAAAGAAACTTGAAGGTAAAACAAATTTGGAAATACTAAAGATTATTTTAAATAATAATAATTTTTGGTTTATAAATTGATATTTAAATTTATCGTGTGACTAATTATTTTTATTTTTAAAATTAATTGTTATTTATAAGAATTTATTGTAGTAAACGGAGCCCCATGGCTTGTCTCCTATCACTTAGAAACTAGTAATTAATATTTATAATCTTAATTTCATTTGAAACAAAGTATAATTTATCGTATAATTAATATCTAAAACACTATTATTTTTAAATATTATATTAAAAGAAAGTCTAAAATTATATATACGTGCCATTTAGTATGACCCCAAATAGATGCAAATTAATTTTTTCCTAATTCATAAGACATTAATAAATCAATATGCTCTGGCCTCTTAAAAGTTCCATCTATGCACACTTACAATCAAGTAGTACATATGATTTATTTTTCTTACTATAAATGCAAGCTATAGAAAGTTTTTTTTGAAAGACAAAAAATTTTTTTTCAAGCTTTAACTCAAGACTTTATTCGATCCAATAAAAACATGATGTAGAAAGTTCATAAACCTAATTATCTTTAAGCACGTTGATGCCTTTAACTAGGCTCAAGAAAATCCTATGCACACAAAAAAGAAAAAAAAAAGCCAAATTCTCTTGCTTTACATAAACTGAAAACGCCTTCTTGACTAGTTCATGAGTGTTACTTTAGGTCAAAAAAATGATTTTGCCACTTTATGGCTTCTTTTGAAAGTATCCCATATAATATGCCATTTCAACACAAACGCGATTCTTTGTGTGAAATTAACAAACACATATTCTTCATCCACAAGAATAAGAAACCCCATGAAGTGGAAAATGGCTCTTGCATGCAATAGAAGCATAACTAATATAAAGGCCTAGAGCCACTAGTTGTATACATAATTTGACTAGAAATGAGATTATAAGAATAGTGAAAAGAAAAGAAAAAAGTGATTTTGATGCCATGATTGATCTGGTCCATGCCCTCTGTTTGACCCCTTTTGGTTTGAAGTCTTTTAAGAACATCTTTTATATATAGTTTTTGTTTGGCTATGGTTTGTTAGGCACATAGACAATTCTACAGAAGCTATAATTTGCCTCTTGTTTAGGTGACATGTTGTGGTTCAAAACACAATTATTGAAACTGAAATTCCTGAAAGTGGTGATAATTAAATTGATGCGTCTTGATTTTTGTCATCCCATGTGTTGATCGCACGTGTGGGGTCCTTAATCAGAATTGTTAATTGTTGATGGTGCAATTCTTTTTGCTGTCAGCAGAAGCTTAGACAGGCCTAATCAGAACACACTTCCAAAAGACAATTAAGTTTGTGGTCAATTCAAAGAACTAAACTCTGGATTTTGTATCATATGTGCTACACAACTAATAGTTTTTATATTCATTTTGTTGTTGTTACCTGATATTTTAATAATTTTGTAACAATAGATTACGTGTTACAATTTTATTGATTCGTATATTTGAAATTAATCAATCATAAGTTATTATATAAAAAAGTTGTTAAAGAGATATTTTTCTATTATTATTTGCGTATCTTGACATTTTGGCTTGAGGTACCTATCACTTTTTAAATATATTGTTTAGTTTTGTTATTTTTGTGTTTTTTTATTCTGCATTTCTCTCCTCTGCGGTTAAGTTTTCTTCTAGCTTTCGTTGAGATTCATTTATCTTTTTTTTCTCATTTATTTTCTTTCTTGCTTATTCTTTTTTACCTTTTCCTTTTTCTAACGTTCTTTGTTCTTCGATTTTTAGGTTTTTTATTGTCACCCTTTCTTGTTTGGAGCACCACAATATTGCAAAGTTGTTGGTTTTGCTTTCTGTCTCTCTTTTCGCTCTTTATCTGAAGTTGTTGCGTTCTATTCTTTCATGGCAACTTTGACTTTGAGATATTGTTTTGGTCTTTTTTGTTCTTGTTCTCGCTGTTGTTCTCACACTCATTCTCTTTAAATGGTTTTAAGTTTCAATTGTCTTACCAATCAAAACATATTCTTAGAGTATAGGCTTTAGTTAGGAATTAAAACTTAAATTACTTCTTTTTTACTTTATTATGATATATTTCAATTGTAAAACTGAAATATAACGAAAAAAAAACCTAAGCTAAAATCTTTTGTTGCACTAGTGTTTTATCTTGAGTTTGCTTTTCATGATGAAATGGTTGTTTCCTAATAATACTATGTGTGACATCCCAAAAATACAGTCATAACTATAAATTCAGAAAAATCACATTTAACAATAATCCAAAACATTTTTTTTTTCAAATAAAACAAAATTCAATAATCTGAACGAACGCTCAAGGACGAACGTCCTTGAGTACAGTCTTACAACAAAACGAACGAACGCGCAAAAGCCGCACGTCACACATAAGAGTTACAAACTGAAGTCGAACGCACAAATAAAACCTGACTGAACGGTTTACACGGTACAAATACCGAACGGTCGAACTTAAAAGAAAACGAGTGAGTAGGTCGAACGACCACTCAAGCCAACAACTAATAGCCGAGCGTCTCACTGCTCGGTCTTCACTTCAACTTCTATCAGATTCTCTTCGTTCAGCGCCTCTTCCAAACGCTCGTCTCCCTCTGCTCACATCCACACGGATGATCATTGCAATGACAAGACGGACGTACATGACGAGACAACACAAGGAAAACGCAGGGTAAGCTTACGTAATTTAACTCATGCATCAACATATAAATTCAAGCAAACAGTTCATTTCACACATACATATCAACGTACGCATTCATCACACATCAATATATTTTAACGCACGTACGAAATAAAACCCAACACGACTGACTGTCTGGACTGTATGAAATCTGTGTAGCTTCGGTGTTCGTGCACCCGGGTGATGTAGTAACTGGAACTCTCATCAGCTGCCACCCGAGGTTAGTCCTATCTGTCCAAATAACCACCAGGATTAGGACCTCATGTCGTTCCCACACATGACATACCCCCTCTACATGAGGACGAGTACTCACGGAACATCAGGATGAAACAACCGGATAAGCTTACCACATTCATACTTTACAATCTCAATAATCAAATCCTGAGTCGTTCCTCCTCGGAACGCTCTTTCAAAAGTCACAACTTTCCATTCATCTCATATACTCTTCATCATTTACTATTCATCATTTACTGTTCATCATTTACTGTTCATCAATATCATGTACCGAACGTTCCAGGAGACCAAGGACGAATGCAGTGAGCGAGACCGAAAGACGCTCGTTCGTATTAGAGTACGAACGACAGAGAAACAGTTACGTTCAGGAATGGCCGAGTAAGGTACTATTCATTGGACGAACGCAATTTTGCAAGAAAAGAGTACGAGCGCTCAAAATAATACCGAGCGTCATTTAGGACGAACGCTCAGCATAAGGCCGAGCCTCATTTTTAGCGAGCGCTCAGTATAAGACCGAGCCTCATTTAGAGCGAGCGTTCAGAATAAGACCGAGCCCCATTTTTTGGACGAGCACTCAATATAATCGAGCACCATTAGAGCGAACGCTCAGTTCGAGACCGAGCACATTTAGGACGAACGCTCAGTGTGAGACCGAACACCAATTTGAGCGAGCGTTCGGTATAAGACCGAACACCAATTAGAACGAGCGTTCGGTATAAGACCGAACACATTTTAAGTACGAACGTCAGGTGTGAGATCGAACGTTTAATAACTTAAAGTAACAGAATTGATAAATATACTAAGGAACTTTTGAAGAAGTGTTTACGAGTGGTAAAATATATTGTTTCACATATGCATACAACAGAAGGGAATTTATCAAAGAATACCATATACAATAGTGCTTGACCGAACGCTCAAGCATAGCCTTTAGACACGAGGACGCTCGTCCTCAACAAGGGATTGATCCAAATGAACGAATCCCATTTTGACTGTGTTAAATAGGGAAACCGAACGGTCAAAGACCGTTCAGCACGAACGTTCATGTTCATAGAAAATTCTCTCACAATCCATTTTTCATTTTCAGTTCATATCAACATCAATTTCCACATTTCATACAGGCCAATCTCATGCAATTTCATATATCTCACTTCATCAAAATAACGATCGTTCATGTACTTCAGTAATATCAAATATCATGCATTATACCCATACAATCAAATGACGAACGTTCATACAACAAAATTACAACAACATCATGCATTATACTCATGCAGTTAACAATGAACGTTCACACACATACATCAAACCAGTTAAATTAAATAAGCTTCCCTTACCTGGAAATGAACGAACGCTCACAGACGCACAAAGACGCTTCTCCACTCAGACTCTACTCGCCAACGCTCGTTAATTCACTATACGAACGAACCCCAATACCAAAAATCAGAACTACCCATTTTGAGAAAAAGACGAACGTACAACTCAAACTGAGTTTGCATGCACGGGAAAAACGAACGTCAGAGAGGAAGGAAGGACTTACCAGATTCACTAACCGAACGTTCTTCTCCGGAAGTCCTTACGCCGAGCGTCCTTCAACAGTGTCGGAGTGTAGAACGGAGGAGATGAATGGTGGTTTCTAGAGAGAAGGTTCGGAGAGTGCAGAGAGAAGGAGGAGAGAATTTGAGTTCTCAGAAATGAAGCAAAGAGGTGCGTGCAGAGTGAGTGGGGAATAAGTTCAGAAACTCAGATTTGATTCCATTCCCGCCGAACGCTCGTCCGCCCTGGCAGCCACGTTCCTGCTCTGCAATCGCACTACACCAGCCCATCCGGATGCACGTTACACTCTGGCAGGCGCACGTTCGGCACTTCCGATTCCTGACAGCCCATACCAGACTGTCGTCCATTCTGAGTCGGACACGTGGAATCCACTCCCGCCGGACGCACGTTCACCCTGACTGCAGATGTCGGACGCCCACTCCCAAGCGGACACGTGTACTCCACTACCATCGGACGCACGTTCCCACTATGCTCTGGCTCAGTTCGGCGTGCGACAGCTGGCGTCCGTTAGTGGGTGCGTCAGACGCTGCTGCCTCCATGTGCGTTGCTGAGGTGGCGCGTTCTGCGCTCGCCACGTGGACTCCACTGTGCACGTTTTTCTGAAGCCTGACACTATGCTTAATTTATTACTTAGTATAAAGATGAATAAATGTATAAATGTATTTTTTTATATAAAAGTAAGATAAAGGTAAGTGAATAGTTTAATAAAATAAGTATTAACATGTTTCGATTTTAATATAATAATAACAAAAATTATAGTGTTACTATAACGATTTTAATTTTATTTGGTTTAATTCTGGGTCAATATATTAAACACATATTTATCTTTGATCTTTAATGATCATTACATGTATTTATTAAAAATATTAATGTTATTATACTAATAACTTTCAAAAATCATAAAATCATAAAAGGTAAAGAGTAAAATATTTTTTTTAAAATTAATTGCATATTAATATAAATTTTTTAAGATTAACTACATATTAATATTAATCACTAACGAAATTATTAAAATTATACTTTTTATTTTAAGATTATATTTCTTTAATTATATTAAATATAGAAATGTCAAAATGGATTGTAACTCATGATCTAATCCGTCAATCTATCAAAACTGGATAAGTTGGGTTGAAATTTTCAATCCACCAACTCGATTTGGTCCGGCCCACCTAACCTACTAAATTGGCGAGCCAAAGGCAGGCCAGTTCACCCCTAGCCCACTAGCCCGTTTTATTTTTTATTTTTTTAAAATAAGAATAATTAAACGAATTAAATTTTTTGTATTATATTTATGTAAATATGCAATATTATTATAATTTTAAATCATTAACACTTCCGAATTAAATTTCAATTATTAGTTATAATAGAGTAATTTAGCATGTAAATATAATAATTATTTTAATTTATTTAATTAAAAATATTAATTAATCAATTAAAAGCTTAGAAAATACTTATATAATTAAATATGTTTTAGATATATATTTATATGTATATATACAAAACAAATTTAAAAAAAAATAAGAAAGTTACAACAAAAAAAGTGGGGGCAAACTCATCAGTCTATCCTGTGGATGGGTTGCAATTTTTAACCCTTTTTTAGTGGTGGGTCAATTTGATCTAACCCATTTTTAACGAACTAAAGGTAAGTTAGACTAATCCGTTTTACAACCCCTAATTAATTTTAGAAAATTGATTATTTGTACAAAAAAGGAGGAGTCATAATAGAGAAAATTTCTACTTAGACAGTAATAGATATTTATTGATAAGTATCGACAACATCAAATTTGTCGATAAATATTTGTTGATAAATAATCATCGATAATATCTGTCAATAACTTGTCGTCTAAAGTGTTGATAGATTTAACAACTAAATTCAACCATTTGTAACTATGATGTTAAGATATTAACTAAAATATTTATCAGTAGTTAGTTGTGATAATAAGTTATTAACAAAAATATCTATAAGTATTTGTAATGATAAGTTATTAAAGGATTTTTTAACAAACAAATTTTGATGAAATATTTGTTGGTAACTTTAAAGTTTTACGACAAATTATTAGTAATAACCGAAATCTTGTACCCTAAATGGGATAATGTAATTATGCGTTTGGCCATAGGGGCATTAACGACATAATATATTTGTTAAATTGTAACTCATTATTAATTTGATGTTAAAGTGTGAAAATTAATTCATAAATTTTATACGAAGGGTGTGAATGGACGGCTGGACCAAGAATTAACAGTAGGACAAACATAAATTATAGCAATATAAGTGCATAAAGAAAGAAAGAAAACACTTCTAACACACCCCTTCATAAGGAGGTCGAGGTATAGACGTCTAAGTAAGTTTTATGCTTAACTCAACCCCACAAACTAGTTTATAAGATGAGATTTTCACCTCACTTATATATTATGTTTCGGTAAGGATTTTGTGAAACCGAGACACTAACCTTCGACTGGTGCGCTCCGCTTATCTGCTTTCAGTTTGTACCGATCGGTCACCTTCAATATTGGTCGCTCGGTCACCCTCTTTGCAAAAGAGGGGAGGTACCTGCAAAAGGCACTCCGACGCTCAAGTTAGGAGCGATCTTATGAACTGTTTGTTACAGTTAAATATTGAAGTCCTAATAGGACGTAAATAGGGCGTATTATAGTATGAGTTCCAATCTGTCCTTACCTCCCACCTAAACCCTTATTTATAGAGTTTAAAGGAATATGACACATTAATTTACCTCTTAATGATCATTAATACAAACCTTAATTGCTTAACGACAGTCGTTACAACAGTTGTCGAGACCGAACAGCTGAGAAACTAGTCGAGACCGAACGGAAAGCTAGTCGAGACCATAGTAACATATTATAATTTGGTCTTATCTCTAGTCGATGTGGAACTTTTAAAAATTATTAGTGAAAATAGTATTGAATCACATGTTATGTAGACTTTCAATTCAACCGCACACAATTTTAGTATGTGATACTTATTTATATTTAAAAAAATGGAGTATTTTAACAAACAAGTACTCTGCTCACATAAATTTATTTAAAATTAATCATGTGTATAATTTGTTAATATAATTTAAAAAATGTTTTCCAAAAAAAAACATGTAAAAAGAGAGGGGGAGATTAAATTATATAAATAATTAATAATTTTTAATTGATAATTTATTCTAGAAACTTGGTGTTGAATTAGAAGTTTCTCAAGCATAATTCATCCCTGTTCAAAAGAAACCCTGGCTTTGAAGATGTGTATAACTCAATATATGTGATGGAAAATGTATTCAAAGCATAACTCAATTTATGCTTATTTTTTGTAGCTATATGAAGCGAAAAAATGATCGCAAGCATGTTTTTGTGCTAAAATAGAGAACCCATACACATGAAGGAGAGATTAATGGAAAAAGAAACTTTAAGAAGTTGGAATTACTAATTGAAATAAGATAATAGTTATTTATTGTCATAATTTCTAACTTAGTACTGTGATATAATTTTTTTATCTTGCACACTAATATTAAATAAATCATGTCTAATGTCTTCTTTATGATAATTAATGTCAACATTGTTGAAAGTTAGAAACAAAATCAAAGATCGAATGCACAATTGTTATCAAAATTTAAGTTATAAATGAAAATATTTAGATAAATATTCATCGTAAAAAAGGTAAAAAATAATAAGAATTACATGTATAATTGTTGTCATGTCTTTTAATATGTCCAAACCGCAGTTTTTTTTTACTGTACAATTTTTTTTTCCATTGTTCATTATTTTTATGGTGTTCTTTTATTGTGATTGTTTTAGTTGTGATGGTAAGTATCACCATTTGGTGTCATTTTCTCCGGTTATCTTTTTTTTTTGTTGTACTCTCCATTTATGTATATGTTTTTCTTCATGTCCAATACGTATACTAAATAGTACAAGTCTAATAAGACTTTTTAAGCTTTTTAAATTATAAAGCAATCTAAACTTACACTTATTTGTGTCATATTAATATAACTAATAATTTCGTTTATTGGTTATTATTTATTATTTTGTTACTATATGTTATACTTTTATTATATTCATTGTATGAGTATTAGTACTCTTAGAGGAATAAACACTCTTTCTTAAATACTGTTACACATAATATATACAAATATTATAACTTTCTTATCTTTTGAGCGTCAGAGAGTCTTTTGCATGTGAATATTCCCCTCTCAACAACAAGAAGACCATTTTGAAACAAAAAAGTCATTAAACTACTGTTAGAATTTTGTCACATGTCAGTAAATTCACACTCAAAATCCCTGTAAGATCAACTTCAAATTTAAACTATATTATTAGGTTAGATTAGGCTTTAAGATTGTTATTTAGAATTTTGGATATATTAAGTTATTTAGTTATGTTGAAAACAAAAATTATTTTCATAATTTTACTATTTAAGAAATTTAGATATATGATTAGGTTTATTTTGTGTGTTGAATGTATTGATTTGTATTATTTATATTTTCAAAAAATTCGTATTTTAATAGTGTTTTAGTTGCCAAAAGTATGGACATATGCATTGAGTTAATATTAGTTTTTAGTTTGAGATTCAATATAATATAAGTTTTGTTTACTATATGTTCAATTTGAATTTTTCTTATTATTTGCTTTACATAAAAAAAATATAAAAGATAGTATTTTTGATAAAATGAAAAACTTTTTAATAGTTCATTAATATATATATATATATATATATATATTTTGTTAGGAATCCAACTATGAGTCTAAGTCCATATTTGATAGAAAAGAGGAAGTAGAGCAGTATATAAAGGTAAAAGACTCATTAACTCATTGTCTTAAGGTTTTGTGTAGAGAGTGTGTCAATTCCTTATATGATTAAACTCATATGTCATTTGTGTTTGTCTCTCCCCCGTGACCCTCCTCCTTGATAGACCCAACATATATATATATATATATATATATATATATATATATATATATATATATATATTCACAAAATTTTGCTTGATTACATTTCATATTTATCTTTATATACATATTTCATTCCCTAGTTTTATGCACTTTTGGCCCATTCTTTTGATGGGTAAAAAAAAACATAAATACAAATGTATATCACCAATACCTTGCTCAAAGAAGAGAAAACATATTTATTTTGTTCATATATATATATATATATATATATATATATATATATATATATATATATATATATATATATATATATATATATATATATATATATATATATATACAAATGATTATTTTCAAGATCGAATGTACTATACAAAGTTACCTTATCTTTATAACTTTATCATTATCTAGTATTTTCCCGCTAAGTCTCCTTCTTCTATTACCGAATGAGAAATGCTTGCAAAAGATTTTTTGACGTTTAAGTCAACACTTGGTCAAATATTTTGGTGAAATGTAAATTAAATGCAAACTATCACTAGAAGATGGGAATATCTTCAACAAGCATATAAAGATGCAGTTGGTGATACCCAATCTTCGATATCCGACCTCATGGTCCTTCTTGAAATATCTTAAGGTTATCGCATTGGTCACAGACTATTCAATACTAGAAGCTAAGTAATGAACATCCTTTATATATGAATTATAAGCCTTGATTAGCAAGATAAAGAGTCTTTTGACCATATAATACATATACAATTTTTATTAACTTATATTTTTACAATATGTGTTGTTGTATGGTTTTTCTTCTTCTATACCAAATTTTTGTTTTACTTTAACAAATAGTATTTGTAAGAAAAAGTCATTTTAAGTTTATTACATTGATATTACACGATAAACTATTCTAACCAATAATGTTTTTATATATTCAGTACGTACTTCATATATAACATATTAATTCATATATAACATATTAAGTGGTAAATCAAGTGAAAAATTACTGGTGTAACTTAAGTTCTAGGTTGTGTAACTTAAGGTATTTTTACTCCATTTTTTTAGTAATTAATTGAGTTAATTATGTTTATTAATAAACAAATTAAAGATGTGAGTATGATTATTATGTAATGTAATGAAGGTTAAATATTGTATGAGCTAAAATGGATAGTGGTTAAGATTAAGTAATACAATCCACTTATACATTAATGAATTAAATTATCACTTATTTATTAACTTATGTTAACTTATATAAATATGTTATAGTTTTTTAACTAGTCACAGCTCTTATAGTCATAAACATTGGAATAGGTTAGAAGCGATGAAAGAGGAGTATAGTTTTATATTATTTAGTGTTTTGGATGTGGGGTCGTGAATCTCTCTTAAACACTCATTCACACTTTTCTCTTAGTTTGTTTGCTTTATTCCAAGTACACTTAGTCAAATTCCTTCATGTTGTCAATATCTGGGCTCCAAGCCGTACAGACGAGTACTTATCAACACTCAAGTCAATATTCTAAACGAAAGGGTATCACAATAAAATCTTAAATTCGTAATAAATGTAATCACATACCTCCTTACCTCTAACCTGAATTTATAGGTTTTGAGATGAGATTATGATTAGCAAAGTTGTAATCAAGACCCAATATCTAATAAGTAATGCTTACCAGTAAACTTGATTAGAGGTAATGCTTAAAAATACTTATGGTTAGAGATCGTTCGTCCACTTGTCCTTTGTTCGGTCGGCCTCTCTCCGTACCCTACGGGGATATGGTACATTTAGTAACACTTATTTTTTTTAATTTTTATGATTTTAGTAATTTATATATTCATTAACAATACTTTTGAACTTGAACTATGCAATTACATAAATTATATATTGATCCAAACTAGTTTTAAACCATTTCTTAATAATTGTGTTTGTGATGTGTGAAAACTGGTATAAATTATATATTTGTTTGATATTAAATTGAGTATAAGAAAATGTATAATGTCATTTAACATTAGTGTAAGTTGCTTAAACATTAACTTAAAATGTGGTTTGACACATCAAAAAATTTAATCTCATTGAATTATGAAGATTATATTTATTATTTTTAAAGTTTGGAAATCAAACAAAAATATATGAACGTTTAAGATAAAACGAATTCCAATTTTATGTCAAAGTTTATAGATTAAAACATATTTAATCTCATTTTGTTTATATCAAACTATTATTGATTGTTTTGGTTGGAATTGTCCGAGGGTCGGTCATCTTTCCTTGTTCTGCTTTCTTTCGATCGTTCAATCCTCTCTGAGATTGCAATCCACTCTGACGGGTTGTTAACCTGCAAAAGACACTTTGACGGTGAAGTCAAATATGTTATATAAAGAGGTTGTTACTTTGTTAGGATAGAAAAAAATGATTTTACCTTGACATCAATCTTATATTTATAGAACTTGTGGCAGCCAAGCACATTGATTAACCATTAACGCAATATATTTTTAGACAATCAAACTCAATAATACTTGATAATATATACATGCTAACTGTCCATAAATAACCATTAGTTCTGATCGGTATATGTCATATAGTACATTAATTAGTAGGCAAATATTAATATGAGTCAAATATTTGTCTTCAATAAAATCTTTGAAAAAATAATAGATAAATAATGTGATTTATTATACTTTTATAAAATTGAAAAACTCATAATGTTAATCATCTTTAATAACTCATTTAATATAAAATTGTCTTTTAAATGAATTTAGACGAGTGAGTTTGAGGATTAAGAAAAGTGAAAATGATGTTTGGATTAAGAAAAAATAATAAAAATGAAAGAAAATAAGAAATAAGCTATGAAAGTTAGTGACTGTAATTTAATAATTTAAAAAATATTTTAAATGATAAAAGTGGACCAATATAATGTAGTTGATATTTTATGTCTTACCATTACGAATTAATATAAAATTTTAAAAGTCAATAATGAATATTGAAGGAAGTAAATTGAAATATTCTATATTTTTAGAATTAACTGAAAATGTGAATTGAATTGAGTTGAAATGAAATAGGTGGAGTGAGTGAGTGTTGAACAATGCTTGCATTCATTTGATGCACCAAAAGATGCATCTTTGCACAGTTCACATTAATTAAAGCCTCTGCCACAGAAAACTCTCTTCACACCGGACGGCGCGGTCAACACTGTTATCAACTGTTACTAAAAATTGTTCATTTATTTCTATTATTTTTCTTTCTGACACCAAAGGAATATTTGATGTCAGTTTTTAGTGTTTTCAATTTTCATTTTCATCAAATTTTCTCTACCAATTGCATACAATAAATAAGACATATTTTTCTTATTTTTTTACTTCAAATTTTCAAAGAATTAAAGATGTTAAAAGATGAAATTGCGCTTAAAAACAATAATGAGTCCGTACTGTTATGTTGTTGACTTACTTTTACTGCTTCCTGAATTTGTTGCAGAAAACAAATGTTATAGTTTGTAATTTCTCTGGTAAATTTTATAATTTATTAATTGTGATCGTGTTTAATAATGACTTGTAAAAGTAATGAATTAGGATACACCTTTTCTTAAAGTTTGGTGTGCAATTCTCATTTATATAAAAATTTAAATATATCTTTGTTTTTCAGTTTTTTAAATAAACTTGTTTTTATTAATAATAATATACTATCCAGTGGTTAATAAAAAAAAGTTCATATGTTTTAGTGATTAGACTTATTATACCTTAGCTTTGGTCACTACGTTAAATGTTAGGGTTCAATATTGCAAATTTTTATGTAAAAAAATTCTACAATTTTATTTTAATTGTTTTCCTTTTTATTTCTTTTAGTTTTTGTAGTTAAATGATTAACAATTTTACAGGATATGTTTAAAATAATTTCGGCCAACACACCATAAAAGATATTAAGCCTACTTACGTTATCATAGTTCAAAATGCTAAAATCACTGTTTTACATATGACTGGAAGCATCTCAACCATGTCACATTTCAGGATTGTCTCTTATGCTTATGACAATCAAGATGATCGAGATGACTCTTGTGTTGTATATAATCTAAAGGATTCTGACTTTTGCTTACACTTTATCATATGGGAATCAAGATGACTCTTGTGTTGTATATAATCTAAAGAGTTCCGGCTTTTGCTTACCCTTTATCATAGGGTCTCTGATAACTAAGATAATGTAGATCTCATTACAATAGGTAAGGAGTTAAATCTTAAATCATGTTATTAATATCGTTAAACAAGATTAATCATAGTAATTAGTTATGACCTAAACATAATTAAGTAAGAATCTATAAACTTAATATAAATAACATTTGTTTTGGTAGGATTGAGATCCCTGACCCAAAACATTCAAAGTTGTCTGCTTCATCATCCAATTGCACTATTTTGTCTCTTCTTCCTGTCCTAGCCTTGGTGGAGAGTACCTATAAAAGACACTCCGACGCTCAAGTCAATGACTTTGTGTAATACTCTTGTAATAAAGATTAGTAATTAGAGTTAATTTACTATCATTTATGTCAGAAAAATATTTATAAATTATTATAATGAGCTTACCATTAAGTCTGACTCATTAATCATCTATAAATGACATTATTCCTATTAATTGTCAATAAATGACAATTATTTTCATTAACTTCCCATTGATTGCTCAGATTAATTTCCATATCGCTTAGTCATTTTCTTGTTGGACGGTCACTCGCTCGATCCTTTGGCTGACCAGGTGGTCCTACAATACACAAGTCCCCCAAGCCCAAGCAAACACTTTATTGGAAGATGTGCGTAGGGGTTATTGTAAGCCTAAGAGAGACCGTTCACGTTGTATTTTCGATGCAGTTTAAGTCTTCATTCCTCTCTACACCGAGCGACAAACGCTATGAGTTACGAAAATATTCCCTAGGTCGAAGAGGCTTAAGTGAGAGCTACGAAAGCGTTCTTCACTGAGTGGTAGACTCTAGGAGCTATGGAAGTGTTACCTATGTCAAAAAGACTCAAGTGAGAGCTACGGAAGCGTTCATCACCGAGCGACAAACTCTAGGAGCTACGTAAGCGTTCCCTAAGTCGGAAAGACTCGGGTGAGAGTTCACGAAGAACTTTCCTCACTGAGGAGTAAGCTCTAGTTGGCCAAGTGGTTTGTACACAGAGTCGTGTCCTCTACACTGAAGAATAATAATTCAACTTAAACGATCAGAAAAAATGTTAGACAATCAGACTAACACATTTATGACTTTAAACAATTAATAATAATGTATTTTATCATAACGCGGGACGACTGGGCAAGCGAGACTGCTCGATTATCAGTTGAACGTTTGGAGGCCAAAATAAAGAATCCATATTAGAATGTTCTTGGCCGAGATATTAGTTCTTAGTGCCTTGTGACTTGTGCTATACCCTCCACTTGACCGTGCCCACTTTGATTGTCGCGAACATGATGAAGACGAATTTGAGATAGAAAGCGTTTTCTGAGCTTGATTGCTTCCATTTACAATAATTGTTTAAGAAGTGATAAAGAGCAAACAATGTCATAAAACTAGCAGTGATTTGACCTTCCACCAGTATCAAAAGTTCAATAGCTCTAGGGTGTGTTCATTAGGATTGATCCACCTTTTGCTATGGCTAACCGTGTGGTGGAAACACCAAGACCATTCACACCTGAAAAATCAGTGACAAATGCAAAGGTTAATGCAACATTGAAAGTGTTTGTGGTGTTTCCCGCTACCAAACCAGAGAACACAAACTCATCCACCGTTACTGTGTTAGGTGGTTTGCACTGATAGCTTGAAGGGCCATCTGGACCCTTTAAGTCTGCTACACAAAAATCATTAGCATAGGAAGTGGATGAGAGAAGAGTGAAGAGGAAAAGAATCTAAGTTATCTTTTTCACTCTTTCAACTTTGACGAATGAATTTGGTGTTTTTCGTTGGTGTCTCGCGATATTGAGCTCATCATTTCACCCAATGTTGTGTTGGTTCCCACAAATGTCACTAACATCTGAACATATCCTTCGACCAGCTTTGCACTAGATAGAAGGAAGGATCTTCTTGTAGGCTCAATTTTTACATGATCACTCTCACCTATCAGACTGGATTCATCCACTAGCAAAGAATGGCAACTAAAGAACAGTTCATCATTTGTTGCACCATGCTCGCACTATGCCACTACGTTTCTGTTTTTCTGTGTGACTCATAACCTGTAACCTAAAAAGATTCGATTTGTGCTTTTGACTATGAAGTCTTGTTGGGACATTGATTGCTATGACTAGTCACTCATTAGTTTAAAAATAATATCCTAAAATAAGATTTGTAAAATATAAAATGAGAACTGTTTCATTTCCATGGAACCCGTTTGATTATGCTCCAAAAACTATTTTTGTTACAGCTTTTGGAAGTTATTATTGATTTATTTTTGCTGCAAAACTTGGTATTTATCCAAAGTAGCGATGTCGAGATCGAGCGCGCGTCTGTTTCCTCGTGATTCCATGGGGATGTCGCTCGGCCCCACGGTGGGCGTCAAAATGTTTCGGTAGGGTTGAGATCCTTGACCCAAAACATTCAAAGTTGTGTGTTCCATCATCCAATTCTGTTATTCTCATGACAGTTCATTACCAAACATTTTGACGCTCAAGTCAGTGACTTTGCGTAATAATTTTACCTATCGTTTCTGTCAGACAAATATTTATAAAGGTTTAAACCCTTTAGTTGTCCCTATTTATGTGGGTTTTTCCCATTTTAATCCCCTTATTAGAATCCCCAATTGAGTCCTTAAAAGTGATAATTTGAATAAATGGAACCCCTGCCGTTAAATTTATTTAACGGGGTTAAGTTTGTGCACAAGCTAGAACGTTGACGTGGCCAGTTTTTGCCACATCACTCATACTACATCAGAGTCATCTTTTCCAACAGCACAAACCTAATTTCCCTAGCGTCATCGTCGTAAAGCCGCTACGAAGCCTTTAGTCTCGTTGTCACCACCTTGCTACGTCGCAACTGTGAAACCATCGTGAGAACGCCAGTAGCGCCTTCGCTGCACCGCCACCTTCTTCACGCATCCACCATCTCGTCGCGCCTCAATGTTGAAGGATTTTAGTGGTCAACGGCAAGAGTTAAATCCAAAGACAAAGGCAAAGTTAGATCCAAAGACAAAATAATAATCTTCGTTTTCTACCCTCACACCTCTTTACTTTCTTCCTCTTCTCATCTTTGTTCGTGTCTGTACTTTTCAGTTCAGAGCCAGACTCAAGGAGTTCAAAGACCTCAACTTTGGATTTGATCTGCAAAATCTGATGTATGCCCTTTATTGCTTTTCAAGATTTTCTTGTCTTTATAGTCCCAAAAACTACCACAAGGACCACCACCACAACAACAGAATGAATATTCTTATGGTGGTTCTCATCATCAACAATCCAACAACAAAATCAATATCCATTCTTATCATTTCTCAGTCATTGTAACACTGAAACTGACATCTTTACCTTCTACAATAATGCCCTTCAACTCCAAGGTATCATTTTTCATTCACCTTTGCTTCCAATTTTTCAATCGATTCATGTTAAAGAGGGTATCTTTTTTTAAAATTAGCATTAGTTAGAGAAAATTAAAACAAAGAAGAATAATAGGTATGGTAGGAGATTTGGAACCAATGTGAGTGGATTAAAATACAAATTAGAAGAAAAAAGTTAACTGTTTTTGTTGAGAATGTCTTGAAGAAGAACAGTTCTGTGGACTTTGATTTGAATGTTAAATAGGGTTGCTGAGTTTGTTTAGGATAGAGAATTTATGGGCGGATCAGTTTGATTTGAATGTTAAATGGTTCTTCTAGTGCTTCTGACAATGCTTTTGGTGGCTCTTTTGATGTGGTGAACTCCATGACCTCTGAGAATCCTCTTCAATCTAAAATGGGTGTTAGGAATTGTTCCAATCTCTTCAGGCAAAAGAGCTCCCCTGCTGAATTTTTCTCCATTGAAAATGGTTTCTGATGTTGGGGAAGATAATTTTTCTTCATTTACCCACATAAATATTAAATTATTACATTTTACCAAATTGCAGGTCTCACCATGCCACGTTTCAAGTCTCACCATGCCACGTCTTAAAAAATAAACACATCAACCTTCCACTTGTGCACAAACTTAACCCCGTTAGGTAAATTTAACAACAGGGGGTCAATTGATTCAAATTAACACTTTTAAGGAGTCAATTGGGGATTCTAATAAGAAGGGGATCAAAATGGAAAAACCCCACATATATAGGGACAACTAAAGGGTTTACACCATTAGATTTGACTCATTAATCACCAATAAATGACATTATTCCTATTAATTGTCAATAATGACAATTATTTTCATTAACTTTCCATTGATTGCTCAAATTAATTTCTAGATCGATCGATCATTTTCTTGCTGGACAGTCAATCGCCCGGTCCTTTGGCTCACCAGGTGATCCTACACTACAACATTATTCACAAGGTAATTAATTACATATTTATCATTATATCATTTCCTTGCACACATCTGACTTGGGTCGTAGAACGTCTTTTACATACATATCCCATTTTAGTTTTAGACAAGACATGAATCTAGAGACATTTTGACTAGAAGTTTAAAGAAGGAAGACCTGAGTTAACGTAATCTTCACAATATATTTTGATCCTTAGAAGAACAACAACGATGTCATAATATCAAAGGGAAATCATTGCATAACACATCAATTTCAAGTCATAAAAATGTTAATAAGCATATAATGTTAACAAAAGCTAAAATAAAAAGTAGTAGGTTTGTAGCAAGTAAAATAACAATAGTTTTATTTATATGGACTAAAATAAAATAAATTATATTTTTAAATTAAAATTAGAAATATATTTTAGGGTCTAAAATAAATAAAAATAAAATATTTGCAAAGATTAAAAGAAAAATAATGAAGAAAAAGGAAAATAAAAATATTATATTTATAACTATTAATAAAGGAGATTGTTTTAGTAATAGCTAAGTAACCATTTTTTTTTTGTATATATTTTATGTTCATTTTACCCTTATCAATATACATTATCTTATTAATCATTATACCTTTTAAAATAATTATTTTTTATTTATTATCGTAAGGTAAAAATTGACATACATGCGTAGTAAAATTGATTTACTATTAAAGTATTTTATAATTGGTATTAAGCATAATTATTACATAAGTATACTATTAGAATATTTTTTAAATCCTTTATATAGATAGGTTGCTCAAAACATATCATTAAATAAAAATAAAAAGGAATTTATTGTAATATACACACATAGGAACACTTTCATCTCTTCAAACATTTTATTTTTCTTTTTTTAATATATAGCAATCCTCTAACTTATCTTAAAACCTTCCAAAATACAATATTTCTCATACTTTTAAAATAAACAATTTAAAAATTCATCTTTTTCACTAAGAAACAAAAATTGTTTGTCCAACAAGCAATCAATGAAATAAAAATTCATAAGTTTTATTTAACGGAGGAGTTTAAATTATATTTTTAAATTAAAATTAGAAATATATTTTAGGGTCTAAAATAAATAAAAATAAAATATTTGCAAAGATTAAAAGAAAAATAATGAAGAAAAAGGAAAATAAAAATATTATATTTATAACTATTAATAAAGGAGATTGTTTTAGTAATAGCTAAGTAACCATTTTTTTTTGTATATATTTTATGTTCATTTTACCCTTATCAATATACATTATCTTATTAATCATTATACCTTTTAAAATAATTATTTTTTATTTATTATCGTAAGGTAAAAATTGACATACATGCGTAGTAAAATTGATTTACTATTAAAGTATTTTATAATTGGTATTAAGCATAATTATTACATAAGTATACTATTAGAATATTTTTTAAATCCTTTATATAGATAGGTTGCTCAAAACATATCATTAAATAAAAATAAAAAGGAATTTATTGTAATATACACACATAGGAACACTTTCATCTCTTCAAACATTTTATTTTTCTTTTTTTAATATATAGCAATCCTCTAACTTATCTTAAAACCTTCCAAAATACAATATTTCTCATACTTTTAAAATAAACAATTTAAAAATTCATCTTTTTCACTAAGAAACAAAAATTGTTTGTCCAACAAGCAATCAATGAAATAAAAATTCATAAGTTTTATTTAACGGAGGAGTTTCACTTGCTCATCGAACATAATCATTGGAAGATTTTTTAAAAGTCCTTATCTTGTCGAGCGAATGATACTTCCCTACCTATCTAACTTTCACAAAAAATATATCTTGCTCAATGAGTATATTGTTTGTCCAACGAGTGAGACCTCTCCTGTCTCTTTGACTTTGTGAATTATGATCTCGCTCAACAAAAACTCAACCCATTTGCATATTTTGGAAAACCATATCAAATTTGGGAATATGCTTCCTTAACTTTAAAGGGTATTTTTCTGCCTTCTCACAAGCAAAACTCAATTTTACAAAATAAAATGTACCATTTCATACCAATTGAATCAAACTTACAAAACTTTGAAGCAACACATTATCAAATCACAATTGCATATACCAAATATAGCTTAATCATCAATTTAGTTCAAACTCCAAATCACATTCTCAAACCACCAATTCATATCATATATCAATTTCAATCAATCCAACTCAAAATTAAATCACAAATTCATATTAAAGCACAATCAATTTTAAATAATTAAATTCTCTTACATCATATGAAGAACCTTTTCTCACTAAGACTCTAAACACTGTTTAAAGATCCTTATGCCATTCTAATTACACAAAAAAGACTCGAATTAATTACCTAGACACATCTTCGTGACCACAAAGAAAGTAGAGAAATAAATATAGCTACCCAACAACACTTGCAATCATATCATAGGCCACATATAACTCATTTCTAAAATGAACTCAAGAAAAAAAAAAAGAAGGTTTAATGTCTTCACAAGTCCCTATTTTTGTCCAGAATTTCAAATAGGACCCTTTCTTTTTGGCGTCTCAATTGAGTCCTTATTTTTGTAAAATTTGAGCAATTAAAGGTCTGTCGTTAAATTAAGCAAACGACTGTTTAAGTGTTGATTACGTGGCATGGTCAAACTTCAAGTTAATGAAACGTGGCATTATAAATTAATTTTGTATTAAAGTATGAATGCATGATGGTGTAATAAGCTTTTTGAAAGGGCAAAGTGGGAAAAATAAAGACTTTCTACTTCTTCTACCTCCACATTCTCGCTCCTGCGTCCTAAATTTCCATGGCTACGTTTTGGTTCTTTTGAATTGGGAATGCACGAACCTTGAAGGTGGTTTCCCTTGCAGGTTGCGATTGGGATTCTGGCTTAGAGGAGGTGGATAGAGATTCACAGTGGTGCTCTGGATGCTTTTTGAGGGTTTCTGTTGTCGCCAGATTTGGGGGGTTTTTGGGTTTTTCTGGTTTGGCTTTGTTAGTCCGGTGATGGTGGGGAGCGATAGTTTTAGTGCTTGCAGTTGGAGCGTGGAGGAGATTGAATCTTGCGATCTGGCATAGAGGAACACGCTACTGGTTATGCGATAGTGGAGAAGACAAAAATGTCGCGGCGCACTCGCGATGATGGAAGGACATGGTCTGAAGGTTCTCGCGACGGTGTCCATGGTAGCGCAAGGTAAGATTGGACGAACTCTGCCTATGTCGCGGTGGTCATAGAGGTTGGCGATTTGGGTGGTGCGATTGGGTTGTCTACTTTGCGCGGATTGGGGTTCATGGCGTCGGTGGCGGCGACTTTCGCTCTGACGAGGATGATGATGGTGGAGGCGCGCGATGATGATTTTGCGAATTGGTTTTCTCTGTTTAGGTTTCTGCGATTTTGTGCTTTGATTGACAAAGAAGATGATGGGGGTGTGTCACGATTCTGATGGTGGTGGTTGTGGAGGCTCGCGACTCTGCAGCGGCACTAACGGTGTAGATGAACAGCGGTGGTGGTCCACGACGAGATGAGCAAGGTGGTCGTGCTTCAACTTGTTTCAAACCGATGTTCTTCCCCGCCAACACTTGCATTTACTTCAACAACAACGATTTTGTGGATGAATGATGAGGCCTATGACTCAAATTTCCCCAATTTCATTTCGACATAGCAATTGCAGAGATAATGTATAGTACCAATTTCCAACTTTGCCCTTTCTTTAATTGAATTTCCATTCTGTTTAGTTAATTTTTTTAATTCAAAATTTAAAATAATAGAATTGAGTCACGTTTTTAATGACACATATGTAAATACAACACTGTCAGCATGTCAGGTGATACAATTTGACGGAAAGTCCCTATTTAATTCAATTTTACAAAAATAAGGACCCAGTTGAGACGCCAAAAAAGAAAGGGTCCTATTTAAAATTCTGGATATAAATAGGGACTTATGGAGACATTAAACCAAAAAAGAAAAAGTAAATTTACTCTAAAGATAAATATGATCAAACAAATTTGTTATTCTTGACTTTAGGAGTTCTATGATATACTCAGATCTTCAAAAATATGAAAAGAAAAATTAAAATCTTAGAAAGAAGATATAAGAGTTTTAGATAAAATGATTCCAGAGAGAAATGGAGGATTTTATAAAACAAAATTTGTTTAAATGAAATTTTATTTATAAATTTAACTTTTTACTCATAAAATATATGAGTGTTATTTATAAGACTTCACATAATATATGTGTTTCAACTTATATTGAAAAAGAAAACAAAGTTGTATTAGACATATATTATGGTAACTGTTTCAAAATGTTTCGGTAGGATTTTACAGGACCGAGAGACGAACATTTGCTGACGTGTCTTCCTTTCTTGTGAACGTTGGAATCGCCTGAGCAGCTTGCCTTTCTTTTGTCGGAGCCGTTTGGTTAACTTCCGTCTGGGCCGTTCGGTTGCCTTGTGCTCGAGGAGGGGGGAGGTACCTGCAAAAGATACTCCGACGCTCAAGTTAGGCGTGTGATTTGAAGAGTCTCGACTCTTGGTTGAATATTTAGTGAATGGTTATAACTATTGAGTATTTAGAAGTGTGAGTCGAATCGTAAGTGGAACGTCAGTGGAACGTACCTGACTTTTGGCCTTGTCAATGTATTTATAAGTGTTTCAAAAACAACCTTACCTGGAGATCCAGTTAGTTACCTACAAACAGCTTTATCAATATCTTCAACCAAATATTTTGGATTTGGTTTATCAAATATCTTTAACCAAATATCTTTAATTATTTTATCATCCACTGGACTATTTGCCCAGTAACAACTTAAGCGCTAGCCCAATTACTATTTGAAGCAGCTTATTAGTGCTGTAGGCCCAATTATGGCCCAAACCATTTGACCAGGTCGACCAATGTCGGATAGACCAATCGACCTTATTCAATAACCGCTCGGTCCATATTTCATACGATACATCATGCCCCCCAAGTCTGAGTGTAATCGTTCGGCTTTAGCCTTGATTAACTGTAGGACTTATGTATTTGAGGGAGGCTGCATTTCCTATTTACCTGTACGAAGGAGGAAAACCAATTGAATTTGAAGTAAAAGAAAATAGATGGTTATACCATTTAAGCAAGACCGTTCGGCTGCGAATGGTTGATAATGATTGTTCTACTCGCTTCTACCGTCCAAGGTTGCTGGGTGATTGTGGTGTGAATGACCGTTTGACTTTGTACTAGGAAATCTTCCTAGAGAACGGGCTTTACCGTTCGGCTTTACACTAGGAGTTCCTGGAGAACCACTTTGACTTTGACCTAGAAGTTGTTCTTATAGAACGGGCTTTACCGTTTGGTTTATTGTCCATGGGGGACTGTCTTCACCGTTCGGTTTATAACTTCAGTTTGTTAGCGAGAGGAATTTACCTCTCGTCCGAGAGGGATTTACCTCTCGGTCTTTGACCTCAACTTTCTAGCAAAAGGGATTTACCTTTCGGCCGAGAGAGATTTACCTCTCGGTCTCTGACTTTGACCTAGGAGTTCTTCCTAGGGAACGAGCTTTATTGTTCGACTTTTTAGCGTAGGAGTTCGTTTTGGAAATTCCTAGTGGACGAGAGTGTTAGTCCTTGGGAACGTTCAACACCGCTCAATTTTTCAGCGTAGGAGTTCGTTTTGAAACTTCCTAGAGGATGAGAGTGTCAGTCCTTGGGGACGTGCAAGAACGCTCGATTTTTCATCGTAGGAGTTTGTTTTGGAACTTCCTAGAGGACGAGAGTGTTAGTCCTTAGGGACGTGCAACACCGCTCGGTTTTTCAGGGTAGGAGTTCGTTTTTGAACTTCCTAAAGGACGAGAGTGTCAGTCCTTAGGGCCGTGCAACACCGCTCGGTTTAGGACCAGGGGCTTTTGGAGAACGTTCCCTGGATTTTGTTGAGGCCAGTGATAGCTTACTTCTCAGTCTTCGACCTAGGAATTGCTGGAGAATTTCCTAATGGACGAGAGGGATTTACCTCTCGGTTCTTGCCCTCCTTTTGGAGGAGCGGCCTGTATGGTCCTGACACCTACACTGTGAAGTCGAACGGCTGAATAACAATGAGGCCGAACGACTGAACATATGTGATTGAAAGGAACTTTCTGGTTTTATTTATACCAAAAGTGTAAACATGTAAGTCTTGTCAAAATAGTTTAATTGAAATAAAGCATGACATCAAAATTCAACTAATGTAAACTTGAAATGAGTCGCAATCCTAGTGTTAGGAGGGACTTCTCATCATATCTTCTAATTGATACACCTCAGGATTGTGCGGTCAGAGCTATGGCTGCGGTTGCAACCACGCCTATGTTTCTGCTCCTCCTTTCTATTCGATCGTTCTGTATTTCTTTGTGGAGACCTTGATGAGCTTCTTATCCGTTGTCGATCCTTCTCCACAAATTTACGGAGATGGCCTACATGAATAAGTTCTTCGATTTTGTTTTTGAGTGTTACACACTCTTCGGTGGTATGTCCCAATTTTTGATGGTATTGCCTATGCTTTCCTCCATCAGCATTTTTATGTGAATGATGTTTCCTGACCGAAAAGAGCTCAGCCCCAAGAGCTTCCGCGAGGATTTTTGCCCTTGGTGCATTAATGGCTGTGTAATGATCAAACTTAGGCACTCGGGGGAAGTCTTTTGGTCGAGACCCTCCTCCCTTGTCACTATCGTCGAATGTTTGTCTGTTGTCCTTTCTCTTTCCGCCTACATCAGCTTCCTGTTGTTGCTTTCTTTTTGACATTCGCATGTCCTCCGTACTAAGAAACTCAGTTATCCTTTCCTGAAGTTCATCCATTGTTTTTGGTGGTCGTGCATATAATTTTTCAGCAAAATATCCTGGCCTTAGACATGAAGGCAGGTTGCTGATGATAAAAGTGTGATTAACATCTTTAACTCGCCGTGCGGTTTCATTATATCTTTTCATAAAGGCTTTCATAGTTTCCCCTTTCTCTTGCTTAGTATTTACTAATTCCGCTGGTGTTATCTCCTGTTTCTGATTGGAGGCGTATTGCCTTCTAAAGAGGGTTTCTACAGTGGCGAAGCAATCCACTGTGTTTGGGGGAAGAGTGTTATACCACTCCAATGCTTTGTCCTTAAGCGATAAGGAGAAGGCTCTGCATATGACCGGGTCATTGTCCGTGTAGAACGCCATTGCATTGGTGAAGATCCTAAGATGATTGTCGGGATCCGTTGAGCCATCATACCTCTCTAATATCGGAGGATTCTTCTCTGGCATTGCAATTTGCATGATGGTCGCCGTAAAAAGGAGTAAGCTGGTTGGCCGAACGGTTTGGATGGGCGAAAGTCCTTTCCTTCGTCGATCGTTCGGGTTTGTATGCTGGGATGACTGCCCATTACTACTTCCCTCGTTTCCATTCTCGTGGTTTGAGGCGGAACGCTCGGTATGGACTTGTTCCGCCCTTAACGCCGCAATCTCCTCTGCGTGCTTTCACTGTATCTCTTGTTGTGCTTACGCCTGCGCCTGTATGGTTTTTGCCTATGCTTGTATTTGTGCTTGCATCTGCGCTATCAAATCTCTGATGCTCTACTGCTCCTCCATGCTCCTCGTGGTCACCATTGGGTTTGTCGTTCGGCCCCACGGTGGGCGCCAAAATGTTTCGGTAGATTTTTACGGGACTGAGAGACTAACCTGCTCCGACGTGTCTTCCTTGTCTTTAACTGCCTGGACCGCTCGGTCACCATCAATCTCCTGCTGCTGCTGACCGATCGATCTTCTTCTTGATGAGGGGGGATGTACCTGAAAAAGGCACTACGACGCTCAAGTTAGGCATGTGATTTGAAGAGCCTCGGCTCTTGGTTGAATATTTAGTGAATGATTATCAATATTGAGTATTTAGAAGTGTGAGTCGAATCGTAAGTGGAACATACCTGGCTTTTGACCATGTCAATGTATTTTTAAGTGTTTCATAGATCAAATAAAAACAACCTTACCTGGAGATCCGGTTAGTTACCCATAAACAGCTTTATCAATATCTTCAACCAAATATTTTGGATTTGGTTTATCAAATATCTTTAACCAGATATCTTTAATTATTTTATCATCCACTGGACTATTGGCCCAGTAACAACTTAAGCACTGGCCCAATTACCATTTGAAGTAGCTTATTAGCGCTGTAGACCCAATTATAACCCAAACCATTTGATCAGGTTGACCAATAACAGATAAACCGATCGACCTTATTCAATAACCGCTCAGTCTATATTTCATACGATACAATAAGTAATAATTTGTTTAAAAACATTTCATAACTGTATTTTCCAATTCTTAAAACTAGTTGGTAAATTATGTATTTTTCTTTTATTTTCAATATCAACATAAACTCCTAAATATGCTATCATATTTAACCATAATAATAACTATTACTATTGAACAAATTCAAAATATTTAAATTAAATATATTGTTGTTAGAAAAGTATAAGAAAACATAGATGATGATTTCGATAATTTTTGAATGATTTCTTTATCTATTTTTAATTATTTTAGTTTGATGCAAATATAATATATAAATCAATTTTTGAGATAATTTTAAGCAAATTTACATCTTAAAAACTAGTTTTATAATGATTTATTTTAAGGTACACCAAACTTGAATTTTACGGAGTTTTGCAAATAATTAAATAGTGAAAAATCGATTATATCAATGAAATTTAAAATATTTCTTTTAACGCATATTTAATTATATACAGTGAATAGTCTATTATATCAACTAAATCCAATTTTTTTCTCACATAATTGATTAAGAACGGTGAATAATTAATTATTTTAATTAAATTCAAAATATTTCTTCTCATAAATAATGGATTATGAACAATGAATAATCCAGTGAATTAATATAAATAGTGAATAATCAATATTTTCAATTAAACTTAAAAATTCTTGTTCATATAATCAAACAGGAACAATGAATAATCAATTTTGTTAGTTAAATTATGTGTCATAAAACTTGGATTCTATTAAAGTTTAGCTAATAAAAAAATAATATATTCAAAAGAGTATGTTTGAGAGTGTGTTTGTAATTTAACTCCAAACTAATCAGAAACTCTAATTTTTACTTTTAAATACTTACAAAGTTTAAATGTTAAAAAAGTTATTAAAACCATAATTATAAAACCCAAGATTGTTTTCTTTAAAAAAAAGTATATTTTATATATATATATATATATATATATATATATATATATATAATAACTATAGAATTTTGCTAAGCATATTTTAGATATATATAATAGCTATAGAATTTTGAGCTTAGGAGTTTGGGCTAAACGCTGCTGGGCTAGAGCCCAACAAAAGCTGGACATTTCTGAGTGCAAGGTTTTTCTTTCTGCACGCCCCTCATTACCACCTGCACCCACATACTAACAATAAAAAGACTAAAATAGTCTCTTTCACTCAATCATGCAGGGGTCACTATAGTCATAATTGTTAATGTGTTTTCTTATTTAACACTCTTTAAGAGGAAAAGACGATGAAAAAAAAAATGTAAAACACTGAGTTTGACAGAAAACTTATTCTCAAAGTATATATTACATATGTTACTTATTTCATAAAAAAAAAAAAGAGTAAAACTTGTGAGAGAACTTATTTCATAGATATATTCTCAACAATATCTAATATATTCCGAAAATTTATTCTAAAAAACTTATTTCAAAAAATTCGTTTTGAAAATCTTCTCATATTTCATTAAGAAAAAGTTTGTTTTAGAAAACTTATTATTGTTTTAAATTTTTTTTTCTTATAAGGTACAAGGATTGTTCAAAAAATTATAGAGATGAAGTTGTGAGAAGAGAAATCTATGAAATTTCAAGTTTTCTCCTTCATATGTCCTATATATATTAGCTAATTCTAATGTAAACATATGTGCTATAGTGCACATGTGTACATTTTTAGATATTGTGTTATTGTAATTTCTTAAATCTAATTAATTTAATTCATAAACAACAAAGATGCTAAAAATATTTAAAAGTAATGAATAATTAAAGAAATTATTAAAAGAAAATTCAAATTTTTAGAGTTACAAAATTATGCATAAAATAAAGAATCTAGGTTAAAAGTTTTAAATTAGTACAAGTAACTAAATTATAAAGATGAAAAGAATGTAAGTTAAGTATTACCAAATAAAATATAGATAATTTTTAATAAAATTTTTAATTTAAATTTGAAAGTATAAAATACAGTGTAGTATTACCAAATGACATTTTAGAAGTCGCGGTGGTAAGAAAAAACAGTGAAACTCATCTATTTTAATATTAAATGGTTTTAATATAAATAGTTTTATTATGATTGAGTTTCATTGTTTTAAAACACAATCTCTCTTTAAACCACTTTGTAGAATCCTCTGACTTCTCTCTAAGGATTTTCGTTCTTCGTTTTTCTTTTTGAAGATCAGAGACCGTTTGAGTAATCCTTGCGGCAAGATCTTTAAGTTTAGTTGATTAGTTTATGCAAAATAGTAAGTTGATTTATGCTCTTTTCTTTAGTTTGTTTTGTCTTCCTTTGCATTCACACCATTTGTTGTTGTATGTGTCATCTGAGTTCCGTTATTCGTAGATAGTATCCTTTGATCTATGAGAGCTGTTTGGGGTTCTATATAGTCATTTGGTTGTTTAACAGGTAAGGCAAGCTAATTACTACTTTTTGATACTGGTAATGTTTAAATCAATTTTGTTGCACACTTGATTTGGTTTGGAATTGATGAATTGGTATATGAAATGGTTGAATATGAGCTTACTGAAATATTTCTATTTTGTAGTTTGGTTTCATGATTTTGGAGTGAATATGTGTTGTGTGATATTGGAAGAGTCTTGTTAAGAGTGCTTGTTAAATATTTCTTATCTGATCACTTGTATTTAAGATTATAATTGGTTGGAATCTGATGTTGCATCTTGATGTTTTTAGGCTATCTTATTACCCATTATAACATATCTTATTATATCCTATTAGTACACCCTACTACAAAACAACGTTGTCTTCAAGGTTGGTACAATAATGCTTGTTCCCATGTGTCAATACCCAATTTCGTCCGGGTAAATAAGGTTTCACAAAAATAAATAAAAAAAAGAACAAAAGAATAAAAAAAATATATTATTTGTTTTACTATTTGCACCCCCAAATTAAATTTTTATTCCTTAATTCAATGGTCCAAAATAATCTCACACTTTTACTTCCTCACCACCCCTTTTCTCTTATCACACCCCACTCTCCACATCACCATCCACCTCACCCTCCATATCACATTCCACATCATCTACCTTTTTCATTTACTTTTTCCACCTCATTTCCTTATTAATTTTTATATACCAACTTTTCTAATTATTCCACTTAATTTTTTTAATCATATCTTCTCAACCAACATATTTTATTATTTCCTTAATTCATTTTCTCCATCTACTTTTCCACCCCACTTTTATATTAATTTCTCTTACTAACTTTTATTTATTTCATCTACTTTCCTAAATTATATTTTATCCACCACCTTCTCCACCAACTTATTTTATTATTTCTTTCATCCATTTTTCTCCATCTACTTTTCCACCCCACTTTTATATTAATTTCTCTTACTAACTTTTATTTATTCCATCTACTTTTCTAAATTATATTTTATCCACCACCTTCTCCACCAACTTATTTTATTATTTCTTTCATCCATTTTTCTCCATCTACCTTTCCACCCCACTTTTATATTAATTTTTCTTACTAACTTTTATTTATTCCATCACTATTCTAAATTATATTTTGTTTACCACCTTCTCCACTAACATATTTTATTATTTTCTCCATCTACTTTCTTTACCTCATTTCTCCACCCACTTTTTATATTATTTCTTTCACTTATTTTTCACACCAACTTTTACTATTTACTTTTTTTTATTATATTTCATTTTTCCACCCACTTATTATATTACTTTTTTTCATAAACTTTCTCCATCCATATCTCTATAAATACCCACATTCTCTTCACTCCATTTTAACACACACACACACAATTACACAATATCCATCTTTTCTCTCTCACACCAAACCTCTTCATTTTCATCCCAAAACTCTACTTCATTCTTCTCTCCCACACTACATATCTTTCCACACATTTCTTATCTCCCCTATTATCATTCTTCTACACACACCACACATGAAACATTTCAACACACCTCTTCTCCTCCATATCAACATCTACATCTCTTGAATCCTCTATTTTCACTCGCATCTTGATCGGACTATCATTGTCTTCTCATCCAGGTTCTTATCCCTTCACCTCTTCTATTTGTTTTGAATTATCTTATTAAATTTGGTTTTATTGTTCCATAATTGTTTTTACTGTTTTTTATTCTAAATTTTCATTTATAAACAATTTTTGTTTTTATCTCTAAAAAATCAACAAAAAATTATTTTAAAGGTTAAGCACATGTGTGATCGCTCGCACCGTCCTTGTGCTAAAAACCTTTTCTCTTTCTTTTATAAAAAAATACCAAAAATTATTTTAAAGGTTAAGCACATGTGTGATCGCTCGCATCGTCCTTGTGCTAAAAACCTTTTCTCTTTCTTTTATAAAAAAATACCAAAAAATATTTTAAAGGTTAAGCGCATGTGTGATCGCTCGCATCGTCCTTGTGCTAAAAAACCTTTTCCCTTTCTTATATAAAAATACCAAAAATATAAAATCTTCAAAAACTAAAAACATCCACATTTTCAAACAACAAACAATCTCTCAGCCATAACTACGTGATCCTTGATTCTCCATCAAAAGTGGAGATACGTAGGAGCAAGGCTAGTCCTTGTCAGGTTCACTTCCCCAAAAATCCAAATTTATCCATAATCAATTTCTCAAACAAATTTCTCAAACAATTCCTCAATCAAAATTTTTGAGCAGTTTCTAAAAGAACTACGTAACCCTGATTTCTCATTTTAATGAGAATACGTAGGAGCAAGGTCAATCCTTGTCGGGCACAAAAAACTAAAAAATATATTTTGTCTCTTTAGAGTTTTATTTTAGTGAATAATTAAACATTTTGAAAACCACATTCATATTCGCGTATTTAGTTAAAGGTACTGCCTTAGGGCAGGCGTTGTAGGGTGCTAATACCTTCCCTCCACGTAACGGACTCCCGAACTTAGAATCTCATTTTCGTAGACCATGCCTTATCATTTTATGTTTTTTCTGTAGTTTTCCAGAATAAACTATGGTGGCGATTCCAAATCTCTTTTTCAAACCTGTTTCTTTTTTGGATCGTCGTCCCGTCGCGATTCCGGTTATGACACCATGGCTCATCTTCATCACAAGAAGGGAACCCATTGGCTGCTGCCCTTTAATTCAGGTCTAGAGGCTTGGGTGGTGGTCTATATGAAAAAGTTGTTGACTCCTTTAAGAGTTTCTTCTTTTCCAAAATTCCCATGGACCGTATGATTGTTCTATATTGTCTTCTGACCTGCTGACCACTTACATGTGCCTGGATTTTAACTATTTTTTTATGAACGATCAAGAATTCTTTTCTCTTCTTCCAACCCCAAAACCTTTTTTGTATTTTTATAGCAACAACACTGTCTAAGCCCTCTCCTTGCTCAGATTTGTTCATCTTAGAAGCTAAAAAGGAAAGAACTTGTTGATCTGACCATTCAATTTCTTCATCATCATCATGTTGAGCTAATTGTTTCCTCTGAATGCTAAATTGCAGCCCAGCAACACCAACAACTTTCTCAGCAGCAACTTATGTGATTTCTGCAGTTTGGCCTAACTTCTCAAAAACATAATATCTATCTCTTTCTTTGAACCTCCTTATGAACGCCTCTGTCGCATTTCCCCCGGTTGTGCTGCCCACTTTGGAGCTTACCGTAATCAAAACCCCTTCTCTCTTCGACATGTTCCCTCTGCCGACACTCCCAAAGCCTTCCAATGCCCCCCGTAAGTTTCCGATTTTGTAACCGATCCCGTGCTAGCAGGGTATCGCCCCTATGATTGACCCCCTTTACTCACTGTCTCGCCATTAGTAACTTGCGGCAAGAGCCCGATCTGTTCCAGGTCACGTGCCCTTTCCATTGCTATTAAAAGATCGCACGGGTCATGTGGCCTGATGAGATTTCTCAACCCTTCTTGTAATCCCGCAAAGAAGTATCCAAGGAGTTGCTCCTCCATCACACTCGTTGCCTGTGTCACAAGAATCTCGAATTCTTGCACGTATTCTTCCACAGTTCCTCTCTACTACACCGCTGCAAACTTTTTGAATATGGTTCCTCTGTACCTTCTGCCAAACCTTCGCATCATCGCCTCCGTTAGTGCCTCCCAAGTTGGGTTCTTGATTTTCTTGCACCAGAAACGAACCATTAGCTCGCTCCTCCTTCCATACTGATGTACGCAAGCTTCATGTTCTCCCTTTCCGTCACCTTTTGCAGTTCAAAGAAATTTTTGGCCCTTGTTATCCAACCCATGGGATCGATGCCTTCAAAAGTGGGTAATTCCACTCTTTTCATCCAACTCCTCTTAATGTCTTCGTGTTCGTCCTCCGTTTCTTCGTCAAAGCTTGCTCCGCACCCTTCCCGACCTCCATTGACCGAGTCGTGACTGCCCTCAAAGCTTCTTCCCTAGTTCCCTCCTCTTCTTCCAAGAACGCGACCTACATCTTGCGTCAGCCCTCGTATCTCTGCTCAGAACTCCGCTAGCGTTGCTTCCATGGTGTCAACCCTTCCTTCCAAAACTTTCACCTTACTTTTAATCGTGTTTCACTCCATAAATTGGGATCCAACACTCCTCTTCTAAGAATATCCAGTAGGTCAGACCAAATTTGTTAGGCTTCTTTAGTCAAGAAGCCAATCAAATCTCTTCTTCTCTCAAGAATACACAACAAATCTAAATACAATGTATTATTGATGTATGAGTGAATTAGAATACAAAGAATCACCCTAAGGGAGCCTTCCTCCCTCCATTGGACAATGTTCCAGTCTAACAATTCACAAAACCCCAAAACTCCACTCTACCAGACCCCTCTTGCCTGCTTATAAAGGAAACCCACTTCTAACTACCTAACAACAATTAATTCCTAAAACTGTAAGTCCTGCACCTATTATCCATTCTAACCTATCTTATTATATCCTATCAGATGTAGCCAATAAATAGAGCTTTTGAATGATTTTAAGTTTAATTTGGGGGTTTTGGCTGGTGAAAATTTAGAAGAGTGATTTTGGGGAGAAGCTAAATGTTTGGGGATATGTTTTAAAGTTGTTACTTGTTTAGCCACTTAGATTTCTAAAATCTAGTTTATAACATGTAGAAGTTAAGTTATGAGCTTTTGAGTTGTTAGTTTGATATGGTGAATCTTATTCCTAACCAAATGAGCAAATTGGTACTCACTTTTAGTTATAAAAATGTTTTTGAATCAATTCTAGTGTCAAGGATACCAATTTGGTCATTTAGATAGGGCTGTAAATGCAACCAAATCAAAATAAAAGCTTTGGCATCTTCTGATATGACACTCAACAGTAGCCAAGCGATAGAAAACCTAGAGGTTTTGTGCTTAACAGCATAGAGGAGGCGCTCAAGCGCCATCTCTGCGAGAAGAGTGGTGCTCAACAGTAAGGATGTGTCGCTCAGCTGCAAGAGCCTTTGCCAAGCTTCTTCTTTTGCAATTCGTCTTGCTTTTATGGTTTTCCAATATTTCTTTTGGCACTTAAGCTTATTGTAAATGATCTAGATACATTAGAAAAGGGGGATTAGTGATAAGAATTGAATCAATGCAATTTTAGATATTTTCTACACTCTTTAATGTATGTATGTTTAAGTTGTTATATATAGTTTGTGATAAATTATGAATGCCCTGATGGATGTGTATTTAGTCTAAGTGTGTGGTATAAAGGAATTCAATGGGGAATATCCTACTGTTGTGCTTGAGTGTATTGTATTGTTGTAGGGGCTTTGAAACGGGAGATGGTTCATAGACTCTTAATAACTTCCAATCACAAGTAGAGAGGAATGATTATTTCGTGAATAGTAGCAGGAGGTCTTTAGTATGATAGTCATGTATTAGATGTTTGACGAATTAACCTTAGTGTGTGGTAGTTTGATGTGTGTGGGTTGTTTCACCACACACACGACAAATCTCCCAAGAGTTTGACGCCAGTACATGTATCCAAATGGACAAGTCTAAATGAAAGAACTATATGACTTATGATTGATTTTGATTGTTTTATTTGTATTATGTGCTAATTTTATAAACGTGATATATGATTATTTTTTGTACATTAACTTATCATTTCTTTTCTTCTTGTGTGTTTGTGTGTTTTTTCTTATTTGCAATTATCACTTTAATGGTGTGAGCAGATAAAAATGTTTTAGTTAATTCAGTACATGATAAGAGTAATGGTGAAGTTTAGAGTTACGTTGTTAAATTTCTTGTCCTATGAAATTTTGTAAAACAATAATAAGCTTTCATATATATTCTCTTTGAGAAATTGTCTTCTCCTTCTTTTGTAGGTGATATCGCTTTTAATAGTTGTGTACTATTAAAAATAGAATGTTACAAGTATTACCAAATAAAATATAATACCTTTTACTAAAAAAATTTAAATCAAATTTAAAAAATAAAAATCAGTTGAATAAATGGATAAAAAAAAAATAAGAAAATTGATATTGATTATAGTTTTATATATTTATATTTAACAAATAAGTTAATAATTATATTATTGAGGATAAAATAGGAAAAATGAAAATATATATCAAAAGACTTGATATATAATTTATACATAAAAAAATCATATGTTATAAATAAATACTTAAAAAAGTAATATTTTTGTCCATATATTTCAATGAATTTTCATCAACATTTTTTTATTGGTGGTATTTAATATAATAAAAAAATAAAAATGTCAAAATAAAATACTTTTTTAAAGTAACAATTATACATTTCAATGAAAATAATAATACAATATTTTGATGAAAGGACTTATTAATCATTATTTTTTTTAAAAATTGCACTAAATAAATATTTTTCTTTTTTAATTACAAAAATATTATATATTTTATATTAGGTAATGAAAATTAATACCCACTGGAGTTTTACATTTAGTGTGTATTAATTATATAATAGTGTAATGGTGTCTTACGCAACGCAGCTGTTAATTTAATTATAACAATAATTATTATTATTATGTTTAAATTAGTTTTATGTCCTCATTTGTTAATTATTTTAGTGTTTAATTGTCTTTTTCTTTTATCTTAAATATTTTAATAAATTAAATATTTTTAATTTAAGTTCCTACTCTCTTGTGTTAGATTGATCAATTTATTATAACTGAATGATAATTAATTTGTGTGTTAGCATGATTTTGATGATTATTTATACTACTTTATTAAAGCTTCTAAACTTTATATATATTACAATAAGTACATTTTTATTGTAAAGGAAATTAAGGAGAATTTCCTTTTTGTCTTTCACTAGTGAAAATAATTGATACTTTTCTATTACAACTTAAGAAATCAATAAACGTTTGTTAACTAGAAAATAATAATAATAATATAAGTCATATAATATAATATTGTTAAAAAAAGGTTTAGGGAGAGATATAATTTATGAGAGTTTTATCGTTGTCATCACCTTATTTTATCAGTGTTATTTGTGAATATAAAATCATAGTTATATATGCATGTAATCATGGAGATTGAGAAGAACTCATACAAGGAATACTAGTAGTATATTGTATCAAGGGTGACTCAAGAGTTTGAAAAATCTAAAGCAAAATTAAGAATGATCACTTAATATCTTACCTTCATTTTATTTTAGTATCATAACCACCCATTTAGGTTGTGCATTATTTTTTTGAAATACTTAATCACATGAGTCTTAAAGTTTGCATGTTTTCATCATATAAGTTAAAACCTACTAACCCTAATTATACATCAAAGAATTGCAACCTTATTGCTTGCATCTCACTCTAACCCTTTTTAGTCAAGATTTAAAAGTGTGTTCTATTATAGCTTTTCTTAAATCTTCTAGGGATGAAAAATTCATACTAAACATTAATTCAAAATCATTATTCATTTTTTTTAATGAATTTGGAATCACCTTTCTCATCACCTGTAGAGGTTGATCCACTTTATAATTCTTCACTAACATAATTATCACTTAGGTTTTCAAGATCATCAAATCTATGATCCTCTATTTTAGCTATAACATTTTTTTTTCTTTTTCTATCCTTTATAAAAACAATTTACAGTTTATGAAGATAATCAAATTAAATCGTTTTATATAGTTTTTAATTATCTAAATTTGTAATGTTTTGCTTGAAATTGCAAAATCAAATGATTATGTTATCTCAAAATTAACTATAGAAATTTAATTGAAAAATATGAAGATTTTGAACACTTAATAAAATCTAATTTTTAATAAAAATTTAATTTAAAATACTTGAATTTATGATTTTTATTTTTATTTTTCATTCGGAAAAATGCAAGTAATGACAATGCAAGGTAATAATCATGTTACTGTTTATAATAATAAAATCAAATGATAAAAACTCAATTAAATAATATAAAATAAGAATTGAAAACTTAATTAAACCTAGAATCTAAATCATTATTTTATTTTATTTTGAAATGATTAATTAAATTTAAAATATTTTATAATATATCAATAATATTCAAGTCATTTAACTCATAGTAGTAGAAAAATAAGTTACTTGGACTAAGTCTCTAACTTAATTATGTTTAAAAAGTTGTAGCTAGAGTATATGCAAAAAAAACTTAGATTAAAGATTTAAGCACATCCTAATATTCTAGACAAGTATAAATTCATCTTGAACCCTTTTGAATCACATGTGACAACACTATAACACATGCATGCAAAACTTATAAAAAAATGACTTAAGAAAAAGTGTAAAGATGAACTTGCTTATTTTAAAAAAGAAAAATTGATAGATTACGATTATTCTATTTTGTGTCAAGATTGTATGACTATCTCTATAAGGACCAAAAATCTAGAGAGAAGGTAGCGAAAGAAAAGAAAAATAGTTTATAGAGGTTGATCTTTATAAAATGAAACTCAACTAATTGATTATTTTTATTGCATCTTAATAATAAAATATTCAAATTCTACTTATAAAAGATCACTACTACTCTTAGTTATTTTTTAGGTTCTTAGAATATGTTTATCTATATGTTTATACAAATTGATTCTCCCTTTTCGTATACACATTTTTTTATATTTTACACTTGAAGTAATATTTTTTAAATTAAAATAATTATTTTTCCAATTTTATTATTTAAATCACAATTTTATTTAAATTTAACGATCGTTTTTTATTTATCAATTTTTTTAACTTGTTCTTGTGTGTGATTGAGATGTCCCACAAGACCCTATCCACTCCTATGCTATTGTATGAGATGTTGATGTTCAACTTAGCAAGTGATTTAAGATAGTGAGTATACATATGCCAAAAAGTAATCCTTTACCTAATGACTAACTCCCTTTATATACATTGTCATCGGGGCTATTACCTGAATGAGCTTGATCTACACTCTATTCTAGGAAGGTGTGGATATTACAATAAATTACATATCATAATGTTAGATTGATGTATTAATATTCTTAAATGTGAACTACGACAATATTAGTTAACCTAATCCGATATGATCCTTGTTTCACGACCTTAGTTATAGGTTAGGATGATCTCGATCCTATAGAGTACATTAGTCCCCACAAGACCCTATCCACTCTGTTGTTGTATGAGATGTCGATGTTCAACTTAGCAAGTGATTTAAGATAGTGAGTATGCATATGCCAAAAAGCAACCCTTTACCTGGTGATTGACCCCCTTTATATACATTGTCACATGAGTTATTACCTGAATGAGCTTGATCTACACTTTATTTTAGGAAGGTGTGGATATTGTAATAAATTACGTATCATAATGTTAGATTGATGTATTAATATTCTTAAATTTGAACTATGACAATATTGGTTAACCTAATCCGATATGATCCTTGTTTGTGCACCATGACCTTAGTTATAAGGTTGGGATGATCCTGATCCTATAAAGTACACTAGCTCCTCAGACTCATAGTTGCACACCATGTTGCATTAAGACTCTTATACCAAGATGACACTCAGTTATTACATTAAAAGAAAAAAAAAAATCCTTTCTTTGCTTTAACCTTATGTCTAGCCATGACCTAGTATAATAGTCCCCAATCAAGAGGAATAAAGAGAGGTAGAGATTGAAAAACCATTATTACATAAGTGACTAATGATAGGTGCAAGGTAGGTGAATGACATATAATCTTAGTCGCTAAATGAAGGAGATCTGACAACTGAGAAATGTGGAGATAACCACTCCATAACATGGCGTTGCATGGGACCCCAAGTCCATCAAGATACATAGTTATAGTTAGTCACTACATCTGAGTATTGTCTGCTTTAGAGTCTAGAACTCCATCACAATTTTGTCCTTAAAAGGAACCTTATAGGCTTGAAGGAGGAAGGGGTATTTTAATTGCCATTGGTCTGGAACCAATTTGAGGTTATTGAGTGTATCGGAACAAGCCCCCAAATCGAGGGCTAGGGTATATTTTGTCCCCACAGATGATACCAATGTTCTAACCCAAGTTTTCCAAAAGACATCGTTAGGATTAATCACTTCATCTTAAATATTGTTCACTTTAGAGTCTGAAGTTTCATCACAGTTTTATCCTTAGAAAAAGTCTCAAAAGATTGAAAATAGGAAGGTATATTTGAAATGCCCTTGACTTTGACTTCTAAGATATATGACTATTAGATTTACCATAACAAAACCTAACAATTTTTTAAAGTAAAATTATCTATAATAAATTTATGTAAATTATTTATATATATTTTTATATGATAATAATAATAATAATTTTATTATCACACATTAGTATATTTCCATCAATTCATTGTAATTATTATTCAATATGTATATTATATGCATTTAATAGTACACTAAATTTAAATGATATTACAATTTTTATATATGATTTGCTAATAGTTCATTTATTTTACAAAGAGATTTTAAAACAGTGTCACATTTACAATTTTAACATTTAAGAATTAAACACTTCGGTTTTGTCTATACAAAAAATATAATTTAAGATATTAAATTTAATTAAACTAAATCTAAATACTTGAAAGTAATTATTACGTCAAATAAACTGTTATTTTAATCTCGATCAAATGAAATTTTATTTTCATATTTTATAAAAAAAAAATATCCAAAAAAGTACTATATGTAACTACCTTTTGTAAGGGATATGCTTTCTTAACACTCATTTAATTAGTGCATTTTATTATTACAAGCACGAGATAATGTTATAAATACTTATATTGTCAGAACCCATTAAAAACTCCAAGTAGTGGAAGCCAGGTGTCAATGAAAGGGTTTAAATTTTCAGAAAGTGGAAGACAGGTGGCAGCAGAAGAGTGGACCGATCGGTTTTAGCAGGAGGTATTTAAGTTGAGCTTTTGAAATTTGGTCCCACTTTCTGCATACACCCTTCTTCTCCAAACTGTTGAACCTCATTTTCTCCTCCTTCTCTCTAGATTTCCTCCACCTTCTCTCTAAGAAATTCTCATCTTTTCTTCTTCCGATCACCACTCAGGCACTGTTTGAACTCTCCCGGCATCAAGAGCTTTCATTTAAATCGATCAAGTTGTGATTTTAAGCCGGTGAGTTACTTTCTCCTTAGAACGTTCGTTTTCTTTCACATACAAACCCAGATTTCTGGTTGCATGAGTGGATCATCTTATCCTGAGTATTTTTGGGTCTTCTGTTTGGTTTAGTTTCTTAAAGCGTGACTGTAGAACTCTAAGGTTTCTAGTGGTGAACTATTCTCTGCAAACTGGGAGCGTTCGGCTAAGCTTTAGAGGTAAGGGAAGCTTGTAATTTAATTAAGTTTCTTGTTTGATGATTGTTTATTGCTGGAATGGTGTTATGATTGATGATTTGGTTGATGTTGAAATATTGCATGTTTGTTTGGAAGTATTGATAATTGATGAAAGCCATAAAATGAGTAGGATTAAAGTCTGAGAGTGATTCTGTAATAATCTGCAGAATTATGTAAACTGTAACCGATAGTCATTCGTGACCGTTCGGTTTTCCTTTGGTGTGTTCGGTCTTAACTGGATTCTCCTTCTAAAGAGAATTTAAGTTAATGATCGTTCGGTCTCCTGTTGGTAGGTTGTTAAGTATATTTAGTTTTCTATGTCCACTTAGTCAGAATATTCAAATGAGTTAAATAAATTATTATGATAGTCGTTTCAGTGTGAGAATAAATTAGGTTATATATATATATATATATATATATATATATATATATATATATATATATATATATATATATATAAGTATTTAGCTAGAGTGTTCGGTCTCTACAGTACGAGGTATAAGAATAGTACTCGGTCTGTTCAGTGTTCGGTATTAGACTAAAACTAATTATTATTGTTAGTACTCGGTATTGTATTAGTTATCGGTTTCTTTATGGGATTCCGTGTTCTTCGGATATTCTGCGTCAAACAGTATTCGGTCTCAGTAGTGCTCGGTCATAAACCAAGTGCTCGGTTTCAGTTGTGTTCGGTCTTAGAATATTTCTTAATATAATTGCATTAGGTATTAAGAGTGTTCGGCTAAACTCCAAAGCGTTTGGTCCAAGTTAATAGTGTTCGGAGAAAGTTTGTAGGGTTCGGTTATAAATTCTCAGGTTCCACCAAAAGTTATTATAATTTTTGGTTAAGTCTAAAATCATAGGCATTCTTTAGTATTTGTTACCTTCTTAGGTTTTCTGTCCAATGAATTATTGTTCTGTAGTAACTGTTGAGTTTCAAGTAAGCATCCAAATATTTTCAAGAGTGTTCGGCTGATTATGAGTCTTATCTCGCATGGACCGTTCGGTCCTGTTTTGTGTACAAGTGGAAGACCGCTCGATCTTACACTAAGTATGCTGTTAGATGAGTTTTAAAGGTGGTTGTTCGTTCGGTCTTGTTTTGGGAATGGGTTATGTCTTTCTTAATTCATTTTGAATGTGTTAATGTTAAAGTATGATGATAATGGAAATGTGATATGAATGGAATGGTATGGATGTAAAAGAGAATTCCAAGGAGGAATATCTCATGAATGGTATTGGAATGGTAAAGTATGAATGTGGACAAAGCTTAGTTGGCGTTTATCTTCATATTCCGTAATTACTCGTTCTCACGTAGAGAAGGGTAACTCATGTGTGGGAATGACAGGAGGTCCTAGACCATAAGGTGAATTTGGGCGGAACGGACTAACCTCGGGTGGCAGCTATTGAGGATATCCCAGTTATTACATCACCCGGGTGCAAAAAAGTCGTAGCTATACAGAATTCATACAGTCCGGACAGTCAGAGTGATGTGGTCGGTCATTGCATGCTTTGACATATGATTTTGGTTGGAAGTGTATGATTTGATGATTGCATGATTAATTATTTGATTGTATATCAAATTTATGTGAAATACATGTTTTATAAAATTAATTAAATTACATAAGCTTACCCTGTACTTTTCCTGTCTGGTCTGTTTTGTCCGTTCGGTCGTGTTGTCTTGTTGCAATGATCATCCTGTGGATGTGAGCAGAAGGAGATGAGTTGCTGGAAGATGCTCTGGTAGAAGTGGAAGTGAAGGCCGAACCTTAGAACCGTTCGATATAGTTGATTTTGGAAACTGTTCGGTCTAGGCGGTAGAATGGTAAAGTTTAAATTATGCAGTATTTTGGTAAGGCCGTTCGGCCATTACTTCTTAACATCAGAACTGTACTTCTTAACGTTAGAACTGAACTATAATATTGTTAATATGTAGATATTCTAGATATGGTTTTATGCTGTATTTCTGGGATGTTACATATATAATATCATATCTTATTAAAACATTAATATGTGTTTAGATTGCATGGATTTAAGGAAGTGAAAATGAATAGATTTGAAAAAAAAGAGAGATAAGAGTGAAGTTGGTTTAATTAAGAAAACTATGGTAAAAAAAAAAGATAAATGAAGAAAAATAAAACAGTAGTTTTATACAGTTTGTGGTTTATGTGAATATTTAATTGATATAATAAATTTTGAAAAATATTATATATTAAATTAAGTAAATAATAAATTAGAATTTATTATTATTATTATTTAAAAATTATAATTTACTATTATTACTATTTTTAATTGTATTAATATTATTATTTTTACAATTTCATTTTTTAACTTTAAAATTATAAATAATTTATTAACTTTTACATATAATATATTATTTCTTACCTTACAAATGAAAAACCTAGCAAATAGTATATTAGTAGTGATAGTAGTTTAAAAATGGTGAACTCGATTATTTTATTATTAAATGATTTTAATATAAATAGTTTTGTTATAAACGAGTTTCAGTATTTAAAACATATTATCTCTCTATAAATCACTTTTCTAGAGTTCTATGACTTCTCTCTAGGAGTTTTTCTCCTACGCTTATCTATTTGAAGATCAGAGACCACCTAAGTGATCAATTGGCGAGGTCTTCATGTTTACTTGATCAATTTCTCCAAAAGAGTAAGTTAGTTTCTACTCTTTTTCTTTGGTCTATATCGTTTCCTTTGCATGCGAATCGCAGTGTTTTTGCATGTGTCATATGAGTCTTCTATAAGACTCTATGTTGATTAGTGATTTTAACAGTATACCTTGATCATGTTTCTGTGAGTTGTAGGTGCAGATGAAGTTCCTTGAGGTGGTGGAGTTGTCTTAGCTCTTATAGAGTAATTGGGTCCTCTATAAGGTAAGAGAAGTTAACTACTTTTTTTCCATGTTGCTAATTATTTAATATATTGTGTTGCATGTTGGGTTTGGTTTGAAATTAATAAATTTGGTATCTGAAGTTATTGATGCGAATTCTATTGAATGTGTGTTGTCTGATATTCAAAGGATTTGCAATGATTGCTTGTTGAAGGCATTGATTTTAGGTTGTTTGAATTGGTGGGACTCATGGCATAATAAGTTGGTATTTGCTATTGAATTGTAATGTGATAGAATGATAGAGTTATAGTTCGTTTTTGTTTGAAAATTGAGGTTTTGACGGGTCAAATTCTAGAGGATTTGTTTTGGGGAGAAACTTGATGTTTGTGGTTTGTTCTCGAATCATTTAAATCTTGTGTAGTCATTTAGTTCACAGAAATATGATTTGTGGTGTGTTTAATCTGTTATCATACATATATATATAAAGGTTTAAACTCTCGGATGATCCTCGTATTTGTAGGGGAATCTCAAGTGGGTCCTCTTGTTAAAAAAGGTCTCAATTGGGTCCTAATTTTTGAAAAATCGGACCAATTAAGCTCTTTCCGTTAAGTGTTGACAAACAACGTTAAAATGTAATGACGTGGTGCACCACTTAATATGCTGATGTGCATTGTTTAATTATGTGTAATTTTTATTTAGATTAAGGGATTATGACATGACAAAATTTAATTGGTTTATGTTAAAATAATATATTAGGGATTTTGTTTTCTTCAAATTAGGTCTTTCTAAACTAAATAGGGTCAGGGAAAGAGTGAATTGAAAAGGGAATTAGGGATTTGGAATTCGAAGACCATTAACCACTGCACGTTCTTCATCTAGTCAGGCCATGGGCCTCGCTACTGGCTGCTGGTCGCGGAGCTTCCCCAACGTCAGTCACTCCTCGACTCTTCGTGTTCTTCATCGTCGTGACTAGGTTTATTGTGATTATGCATTTATTGATGAGAAGCCAAGGATTTGTGAAACCGATATATCTCTTGAGATGATCCCTCTGTTGGATTTATTTTGTTTGAAGATATATATGATTTGAGATTCTCTTCAAATAACCATCATATGGATACATCGGGGAGGATGAAGCTAATATGGATTTGAATAATGTTGGATGGCTACCAGGGTTAACTTGCTCAACTTTTGTTTGTATTTGTAGGGGTTGAAGTTTGTTCCACCTTACTATTTTAAGGCATTTAGGTTTTTGAGGTTGCATTCTTAATTGATTCCTTTTGCCAGTTTTTACTTTTACCTCAATTGATACAAGCAACACTGACACAAGGGTACCCAGCCAAAGCAACTCTATATCTCTGTTCAACCCAATTGCACAAAAAGGAGCATTCTACCCCTCGTGTGTGTACTGCATTTTTAGGGGAATTCCTCTTCGAGCTCCGCACTGTCCCTTTTACTTTTTCTGCATCTAGAAAGAAGGTGGAACTGGTATTCTCCAACACCAACTTTATTCCTCCTTTGTGTTTAATCTCACTCCACCAACACTATATATTATTATAAAGGCTTAATACATTATTTGGTCCCTAGTTTGGGGTGATGTGTTCAAAGTGGTCCTACCTTTTTTAAAAGTTAACTATTATCCCATATTTCGTAAAACACAGTTCAAGTTGGTCCTTTTGGCTTACGACGTTAAAAACCTAGCGATACAATTGCTTTTGTGGCCAAAAACGAATTATGTGTACAGTTTTGCAATACATGACTAGGTGAGGTCAATTGAGATGTAAATTTTAAAAAAAAATTAATGACATGGAAAATGTTTAACAGAGGTTAAATGAAATCCCTTCTCCTTCACCATGCCCATCATCTACCTTTTCTTCACCTTAATTTTCACCATAAACCTCCATTCTTTTAACACGGACATTATCACGTCCACCTGTACAAATAGAAAAACAATAACCCATTACTTCCTTTCTTCATCCTGGACCCATAATCAACACACCATTTCAGCACCATCATTTTTCAAGTTCAACGAATACACAATAACACTCTTGAAACCTACACGGTCATCATCCAAAATCTCCATTCTCTTTTCCTTTTTCCTTTGTCCATTCACGCATAGAGAATACAAAAAACAAAGGGGAGTCACCATTCCACCACCACCCAACACATTGAACGTTGGAAGCACAAAGCAATTAAAAATATGGAGCAAGATAAGGAGAAATCCCAAATTACAAGAAAATGAACACCAAAACCTAAAATGCGAAATCAACCCAAGAAAAGGAAACTCAATTCGCAAACAAAGAAAAGAACCCCAAAACGTAAAAATCAACCCTGATTCAAAACCTTAATATGAAATCCCTAAAATTTGCAAGATTTGAAACACAAGAAAAGGAAACCCCAAAACATTGCAATCTGAAATCTCCTTCTTGTGAAACACTCTTGAACTAGAACGAAGAGGGAGGAGAAACAATATGTTGTGTCTTCTAGTTGGAGATTTTCAAGAGCCATAGTCTTTTGGTTGGGTTGATGAGACTCATTAAAGACAATAGGAATTCAAATGGAATCTGCCCAGGCTCTACAGAGCAGTTTATCACGTTAATTTCATCAGTTGTCACATAATTGGACAAGTCATTTATTATTGGCTAAGGTGAGGTTTTTAACACCGTAAGGAAAAATGACCAACTTGAACCATTTTTTACGAAATATGAGACAATAGTGAACTTTAAAAAAAAAGTAGGACCACTTTGAACACATCACTCCAAACTAGGGATCGAATGATGTATTAAGCCTATTATAATTTTCACCTTCTTTCTCACTTGTTTACAGCAACAACAAAAATTCATCTTAATTCATGATGCACAAGAGCGCTTCAGGTTCCACGTTGGGCCCAGGGGGCCTCGACCTAACTCAGGCCTTCTTCAAGCCCATCACCAATGCTGCCCCTCCCTCTACAACCAAGCAACACACCAAGATCTCCGTCATCGGCGTTGGTAACGTCAGAATGGCCATCGCTCAGACCATCCTCACCCAAGACCTCATTAATGAGCTTGTCCTCGTCGATACCAACGCCGACAAGCTCTGCGGCGAGATGCTTGACCTCCAGCATGCCACCGCTTTCCTCTCCTACACCAAGATCCACGCCTCCACTGACTCTTCTGTCACTGCCGGCTCTGATCTCTTCATCGTAACCGCCAGCGCACGCCAAATCTCCGGTGAGTCCCGCCTCAACCTGCTCTAGCGGAACCTTTCCCTCTCCCGCTCCCTCATACACCCGCTTGTTCGTCACTCCCCCGACACCACTCTCCTCGCTCAAAGCCTTTGAAGAAAACAACATCCCTAAATTTTAACATAAACCAATTAAATTTTGCCATGTGATAATCCCTTAATTTAAACAAAAATTACACATAATCAAACAATGCACATCAACATATTAAGTGGTGCACCACGTCATCACATTTTAAGGTCGTTCGTCAACACTTAACGGAAAGGGCTTAATTGGTCCGATTTTTAAAAAATTAGGACCTAATTGACGTTTTCTAAAAGATGACCCACTTAAGATTTCCCTATAAATACGAGGACCATCCGAGGGTTTAAACATATATATATATATATATATATATATATATGTGTGTGTGTGTGTGTGTGTGTGTGTGTGTGTGTATGTGTGTGTAAAAGGCTATGAGATTAGTTAAAAAAAAGGTCTTTATAGGTGAAATTTTGAAGGGTTTAATATAAGAGTAACCTAGGTGTTTGTAACCTGTCCTTAGGAGTTTTATGACTTGTTTAGCTACTTTGTGCACAAAAATATGACTTGTAACTTGAAAAATATGATATATTGAGTTTTAAAGTGTGATTTTTTCCTTGTGCATCTTAATTCTAGCCAAATAAGCAAAATGATATTCAGTTTTGGATATCAACATTTTCTTAAGAAATTTCTAGTGTCAAGGATATTATTTTGGTCATTTGGATAGGTCTTAGATGCAATCAAATTAGAAATTAGGTTTGTCAAAAATTGACACTCGATTATCTTAACTGGTAATCGATTATTTCTATCATCAAAACTCTCTGGAATAATCAATTATCAGGTGAGATAATCGATTATCTTAAAACCATAAATAAATAAAATTTGTTGGAAGTTTATTTTCTAAGTTCTTATATGTTTTCTTTGTTTTTTATTCCTTCTTTGGGTGAGTTAGTTTATAAATATATTATACTTAATTGATTTGAATAAATGGATGTTTATGGTTTGTGAACATGTTTATTTGTATGTTTATGGTTGATAATATGATGGTATGATATCGATGCTTGGCGTGATTTCATGGACCTTGTGGTGAGACTTTATGTTGATATTTCAATAATTATGTGGTAGCTTTTATGGTGGTGTTTAGTTGTGTGATGTATTGATGTAGGGACTCAGTCTTGGAAGTTATCCTAACACTCCAATAACATCCAATCTCAAGTAGAGAATGATGAATTATGTGATGAGGAGTAGTAGAGAGTCCTAATATATGGTTTTGTGTTCTTTAGCCATAAGTGGTAGAAGAATTAGCCTTGTGTGGTAGCTTGTGGTAGGCAAGTTGTTCCATCATTAGAAGTGCAATTTTTTTCCATAGTTTGACATCACTACACATATTCAGATGGTCAAGTCTAAGTCTTATAAATCTATTTGATTCCTTGGTTGAGGATGTAATTATTATGTATGCCTTAAACTAAATTGTATAAATGTTCTTTTGGTACGTTAGTTTACCCTTTCTTGTATGTGTTTGTTTGTTAGTTTTGTTTCTTCTCTTTTTCACTTATAACCTTAATGGTGTGAGCTTAGAGAGATGTCAAGTGAGCAAGTGTTGGGAGAAGATGGAGTTGAAGCATAAAGTAGGCTGTGTTTTACTTTCATTTGTTTTTCAAAGACTTATTACACTTTTGGTTCAATTAGGATCTTGTATATATTTTTCTATTATAAATTATTTATTGATATTTGTAATAATAACTTATAGATTTTATTTGAATTGACTGTTTTGTAATATTGAAGGTATGATAAATCTCATAATAATTAAATGCTATAAGAATTGGGATGTTACAGAAAAATATCTTCATTTATGAAAAGTATATAGGTTTTTTCTATTAGTTTTTTATTTGTTCTTTTACTTACTTTCCTTCTATTGTTCTTGTGTAAGGCGACAATCCACGTATGGATAGAAACACAAGCTAAGTTTGGTTAAAAATCAACCCTTCAATAATGTTCACTTACCATGTAATACAAAAGGCCACATAAACCAATTCAGTTTTCTAGAGTTACTATTCCTTCCAGCAAGATAAAATTCCTTCAACATTTTTTTATTAATCTTTAGGCTGTGTTCACTTTAGTGGGTGTCACTATTCAAGTGAAAATATGAGGAATGATTTGCGATGAAAACTGTGTTCGTTTCGCGTGATTTGGGATGATGTAATTAAGGTGATTTGCAAGATATATGAGTTTTCATGATCTCTGTATAATGCGATGATTTGCAGCAATTTGAAGTAAAATCTCGTATATTGTTAAACTCGATTTTGGTCGTACAAAATCAGAACAAACTAAGTTTCTCCATTAATGAAGTATAGGAACAACCTAAGTATCAATCCAAGGACTCGACTAGAATTAAGCTTAAAATGTAGAGTTAAGTCTTTTATTTATTTACTACCTAATTATTTACTAATGCAAGGTGGGGAAGATTAAAAATGAATGAAACTAAAAAGAAAAGAATTAAAACTAAAAATTTGTTTATAAGAAGGAAGAATATGAAATAAAAGGAAAATAACAGAAAATATAAATCTAGTCTTCCTAAGATAGAAACAACAACATGACCTAAGCTACTCACAATACTGCTACAAAAACTAATGAATCTAATTAAAACATAACACTAAAATTAAAAAGCAACTCAAATTAACCTAAAAGATGCAAGGATTAAGAAGAAGCAAAATATAATTTAAAAAGAATTAACACTACAAATATTAGAACATAAAATCATATGCAGAATCTTAATAGATCAACCAGAATTCACAAAACAAAAAGTTAACTTGCAATGAAACCAAATCAGCAACACAAATCAACTCTAACCTAATCCAAATATCACCAGAAAGCAAATGAGAGCATAATTCAAAATTGAATTAAAACAAAACCAGTACCTAAATTCTAACTAATCAAAAGCAAAATAACAAACTCAAACGCAAAATTGATTTCATAGGTGAATGTACATTGAAGTGAATAAAAGAGTGTTTGTTCTCAGGAAGACATCCTGTTATGTGAATCCCATCTTAGGGTATTTTAGGTCATATTTCAGAACCTAATTTGACTCTTTCCACTCATTTGTCCAACCAATATTCATTTGCCTATTCATCAATCTAAAATTCACAACCAAATTCAAGAAAGCATAGAACATAATTTAAATGTGCATATGATTGAGGATAAAGTATTAATTGCACTTAGAAAGACATTTTGACTAAAGTAAGTCCATCATAGGGTCTTATAATTCATATTTCAGAACTTGCAATGGTAATTTCCACTCATTCTCAATCAATGCAAATCTAAATCTGATATACACTTTAAAAAGAAAAGAATAGAAACACAAATTTGAATGAATCTTTATGCATTGGACTCATTTCTGACTCGAGAAGACATCTCGATAAAGAATGCTCACTGTGGAGTCATTTAATTCCAAAAAGGAATCATAGAATGCAGAGTTCTAGAGTCCAAATCAATTTCTCAAAAGAAAACAATTGCAGAAAATCAAAAGCAAAGAAAGTTTATTAACAAGAAAAGAAGATTACAACTATATCGGAAGTCACCAAGATTCTCGCGGCCTGTCACCCTCGCAATTGTCTCGGTGAAATCCAGAAGAAAATGTAAACCCTAATCTATGAAAGCGAGTAAAACTAGAACTACTTTCTATTCTACTCGGAAACTAAAACTATAAAGGCTATGTGAAAGTAAAACTATGTTTCTATTTACAAAAACTCCTTTTATAGGGACAAATACAAAGGGAACGGGAAAAGGGAAACCTTGACAGCTCTTGAAGCTTCTCTTCGACGCTTCCTTCACTTCAACCAGACGACTAACCTTCTTTGTCCATGTTGATCACTAGCCCTCCGATTATCTTCAACTTTCCCATTGGTTCGAGCTCCCTTGGTTTAGCTTCACGCTCCTAGATAGGTGACAAGAGCACGAGCTCGTCTTTCTCCCTTGCTACTTCGCTCTTTGCCCTAGCTCAAAGGTGAGTTTCTCCAAATGAATCGCTAACCCCTAAGCAGCAGCAATGTTAGTCTTCTCCAAAAAGTTGTGCTTCATTAAGTTGGAGCCCAATTTCCATTCCAGCGGCCCAGCAGTGTGCATCACCAATAGCGTTCCAAAACGCACAGTTTCATTAACTTTAGCTGCAGCGTTTTGATTAAGTGGGCTTCCAATCAACAGCAACACCAGTACGTCGCAGCAACATCCCAATTCTTCTTCAATTAACATCAGAGGCCCAATCAGCTCCAATCAGTCCAAGGTTGAGGCCCAATTTCAAATGACCAGCCCACTCTACATAAAGAAAAGGACATTTTACCAAATAAGGAAATTAAAACCTATTTAAACAAAAATTAAGGAAAATATTTTTTATTCAAATATGTTCCAAAAAAATCCTAATTTCCTATTTATTGCAATCACTAAAAAAATACTCTTAAAAGCCTAATTTTAACTACAATTTTATTAATCTACACATTTAAAGAAAAATCCTAAAACTAGCCTCATTTTGGAGAGTTATCATATATGCCCTTATTGTTTTGTAAAATATCAACTGAAAAATAAGACGTACAAAAGGGATTCGATTCCAAAATGAGGATAATAGATTCCAAGACTCATTCTTAACATAAATAAACCAATTTTAAACTTGTTTTGATATAATGCAGTACCTTTATTTTCTACTACACATAGCTACCCATGTGACGAGGTCAACTTTGTGGTGAACTGATATTTTATGGGTTGAGAGCAAGCTCATCTCAAAGGTAATGTATTTTTGTGAGATGCCAAGTTATTGTTGTAGGTTGGAGGCATGTCGTTGGAGCTGAAGACGAAGACAAAGAAGGGTCGGTGCCGATGTATGGTTGATGTTAAGGTTGATGGATGAAGATTAAGATTCATTGAAGAAGATGAAGATCAGAAGCGGTGTATTCTGTTACGGGGAGGGGTATTCGGTTCCGCTCTTGGCAGCCAAAAGCGAAAGGGGTGTATTTGATTTCCTCATTGTGTATTCGGTTTCCCCCTGCACGATTGTTGTGTATTCGGTTCCAACCAATGTTATTCGATTCCTAACTCCTATATTGGGAAGTGGAGGAGTGTATTCGGTTATACCTTCATGTATTCGGTTCTGCCAAGTTTCTGCGTATTGGGTTGGATGGTGATAAATCAAGCTCCATAGTAAGTGGCAAGATGAAGAGAAGGACGTGTTGGGAATGTGGTGAGCAAGGACATGGTTTTTTGGACTTTCCTAAGAAACAAACAGGTGCTGCAACTACAACCTAAAGCATGTAGGAAAACTCAAACAAGTCATAGTTCTTATTTATTGTCGTAAACATTTGATTGTAGTTTATAGAATACAATAGTGATGCATTCATAGATGATAGAGATTTTCATTTTCGTACTTCCCCTTGTTATTTTGATAATTATTTTCCTCTGTTAAAATGGAAATTTTGTGTTTTCTGTAAGCAAAGGAAAGTAGGAGATGAAAAAGTTACTATTAGTTTGAGATTTTGTTCACCGATAGATAAGACAATTTGGTGCGAATTAACAAACAACAAATCCAAGCTTTCTTTCTTTTTTGTAGCATCTTACCCTGGTTGTATTCTCATGTTTAAATGTCTCTATTATCCTTGACCAACTTTTTCTCATTCACGACAATATTTTTGAGTTTTATACTTATAAGAAAGACGAAAGTTTTACATACCAACATCGCCTTCAAAAATATTCAATTTCACTTCGATAACAAATAAAATCATATCACTTGATAGTAAATTATATTATAAAAATATTACATTTAAAAATAAATTCATTTTACTAAATTATAATTTTTGTACATTTTTAAAATTAATTTTAATAACTAATGATAATTTTTTACTCTTTATAAACATTTTTACAATTAAATATAAAATTAACATTTATCATTTTATATTATTTTAATAACTAGGGGCATTTTGGTAATCTTCAATTTTTACCAATTAAATAATTTTTTTTATCTATCAAATCCTACACTAATTCTCACCAATTTTACTTTCAAATCGAGTCTCACTTACCTTTAAATCCACTCAAATAAACAACAATTAATTCATTCTCAAATCTTTTAAATTCATCCACTCATCCTCCCAAATCCTTTCTCCAAAGTACACACACCCTAAGTACCACCATAAAAATCCTTATTAGAAAAAAAAATCACATAAACACCTCATAAAATAAAAGTAGTAGTGTATTTTCAGGGTGATGATATATAAATACTTAATTTTTCATTTAACACCCTCTCAACATTAATAAAATAATACTTTTACTTTAAAATATAAAATAATTTAGAATAAGTTAATTAGAAAAATATAAATATCAATTTTTTTATTAGATTTTGGAAAGAGACGGAGAAATGAAAAGATAACATGTAAAACTTTTTTATGGGTGTTCGGAAAGGATATTTTTCATAAATTCAATAAAAATGAAATATTATGCAAGAAATTGTTGTATTATTTAATTTAAAATTTTATGATAATATATATATATATATATATATATATATATATTATATTATATCTTGTCCAGTCATTATTGACAGCAATAGATAATTTGTTTGTCTGACATAATCATGAAGCTTTTCCACAGATAATTTTATTACCAATTCTCAAATGTCAAAATGTTGCACACGCTTTTTGTAACAGTATGGCGGGTTCAAATTCAATTCTTACAACCTTTTCAAAATTGTAATATAATACTTAAAGTGATTAAATATTATTAAGTATTTTTTTAATGTAAATATAAAGTAGTTAATGACAAAAGAATCCTGAGATAAAATATTATCCTTATAAGAAGGAAGAATAGAAGAACAATAATTAAAAGATTTTCAATGTCTCCGGTGATCTGAGATAGTTGAAAACACATAACTACCCTTTCGTTCTCCGTCTCGTTACGTCCAATAATCCCGTAACGTCATAACTAACGAAGGGTTCTTTTGTCAATTCATGCTGAGAGTGAGGAACCTCGCATACCCAAAAACGATCTCAGAAGCTCAAACATCAAGTAACGTTTTGTTCTCTGAAATTCAGATCGTTCAACGTTGTTCACTAACTATTTCTTTTTCACCTTCAAGATTCAGCCGAGTTCGCAGCTCATGGCTCCGACATCGTAGTGTAGACGCGTCCGCATTGGATTCCCGTCAAAGATCTCAACCTCCGCGACGTAGCCGAGTCGCAACTCGCTCCGAGCTCGGGAATGGCTTCTTCGGAAGCCTATTCCCGTCTGAGGCTGGTCGTGGTACCCGCGCTTGAGAAGATAATCAAGAACGCGTCGTGGCGGAAGCATGCCAAACTCACTCATGAGTGCAAATCCGTCATTGAGAGGCTCGGCCTCCAGCACCAGCATTTTCCAACGCCGGGATCTCCCTCCGACAATGAACCGGACGTTCCTGGTCCGCTCCATGACGGAGGTCCGTTGGAGTTCTCCTTGGCAGAGTCCGAGTCAATCCTCATGCCTCTCATCAATGCTGCCGGCTCCGGAGTCCTCAAAATCGCCGATCCCGCCGTGGACGCCATCCAGAAGCTCATTGCGCATGGCTTCATCCGCGGCGAGGCGGAGCCGGCCTCCGGTGCTGCGGCGCCGGAGGCGAAGCTCCTGTCCAAGCTCATTGAATCGGTCTGCAAATGTCACGATTTCGGCGACGATGCGATGGAGTTACTGGTCCTCAAGACCTTGCTCTCCGCCGTGACGTCAATTTCGCTCCGCATCCACGGTGATTCCTTGCTTCTCATTGTGCGAACCTGCTACGATATATATCTCGTGAGCAACAATGTGGTGAATCAGACGACCGCGAAGGCGTCGTTGATCCAAATGCTGGTGATCGTGTTCCGTCGCATGGAGGCGGATTCCTCGACTGTGCCGATTCAACCGATCGTAGTGGCGGAATTGATGGAGCCTGCAGAGAAATCCGATGAAGACAATTCAATGACGCAGTTTGTGCAGGGCTTTATAACGAAGATAATGCAGGACATTGACGGCGTTTTGAACCCTACGGCGCCAAGTGGGAAGGTTAATTTGCTAGGTGGGCACGACGGTGCGTTCGAGACCACCACGGTGGAGACTACGAACCCTACTGACTTGTTGGATTCTACTGATAAAGACATGTTGGATGCTAAGTATTGGGAGATTAGTATGTATAAGACGGCGTTAGAGGGACGGAAGGGGGAGCTTGTGGATGGGGAAGTGGTGGAGAGGGACGATGATTTAGAGGTTCAGATTGGGAATAAGTTGAGGAGAGATGCTTTTTTGGTGTTTAGGGCGCTTTGTAAGTTGTCCATGAAGACGCCTCCGAAGGAGGCGGTAGGAGACCCGCAGTTGATGAAGGGGAAGATCGTGGCTCTGGAGTTGCTGAAGATTTTGCTGGAGAATGCTGGGGCTGTGTTCAGGACTAGTGACAGGTATTGCGTTTTACTGAAATTCATTTTCAGGTATTGTGTATTACTTTATTTTTGCTGCTAGATGCAGGACGGAGAATTTTCTGTGTTGAACATAGTAGCGAAGGGGTAGACTTCATTGCATTGTCTTGATGTTCTGTCTGGGAGTGAACTTTAAGTCATAACAATTACTTTCTTGCTTGTACGTTATAAAGTTAAGGATTTAGAAATATGATGACACCAATATTAGAACAAAGTGCTTTATGGGATGAAAGTCTTTTAGAATTTTGACATGGCAGATTATAAATGAACTTAAACTCGCCCAGAATAGATTTTAAGAAGGTAGAGCAAGATACACTTGTATGTCGATAAAGCTTTTAACCGAAATAACCAATCATATTTCTTGGACATTGCCAAAATAAAAAAAAAAAATTATAAATCATTGTCATCATAAAAGTCTTTAGAATTTTGACATGGCAGATTATAACTGTACTTAAACTCGCCCAGAATAGATTTTAAGAAGGTAGAGCAAGATACACTTGTATGTATATAAAGATTTTAACCCAAATAACCAATCATATTTCTTGGACATTGCCAAAATAAAAAAATTATAAATCATTCTCATCATAAAAGTATTTGTGATTCATAGGTTTGGATACTTCATCGATACTTGCATGGACAGTGTAATCTTTGTTGTTGTTGATATCTTGATCCTTCAACATCTTTCCCTCCTTTAGCACTTATTATCTGGAATGCAATGCAAACTACAATGATTAAGGTCCTTTTCCTAGTTGAAAATGATTGTTCCATTTTTGGCTTCATTCCCATATTAATAGGATTGAAGAAGAATTCCCACCGGTATTCACTCTTGGAGTTTCTCAATCTTGATGGGAGTGAATACTAATACAGATCCACACCACAGATTAAGCAAAAGAAATAGAAGGAAATGAAAGATAATAATAACTCTGAGATTCTGTTTGGTTGCAAGAAAAAGAAATACAGAAGGATGAAAAATCCTACGGCCTAGACTAGGCTCCTCTAGAGCAAACCAACAAGGTTTTCTATCCAACAAGTAGGAAAGCATAATACCCCCTCCACTCCCCACACTTGATGCCAATAACGGAAAATTCTCTCTCTTTCTCTCTCTCTCTCTCCTCTACTAACTACTCTTCCCAGTCATGTCACATCACTATCCCTGCTTTTCTTTCCCACTCACACCCTTCCCCGTCTTGACTTGTGGCTCAATTCATGGGCTAGAGGCCCGCTAGACCCATTAACTCTTTGGGATAGTCTCCTCTTGAATAAATTGTCTTGTCCTCAACATTCAATCCTTGAAATTGACTTCTTAAAGAAATCTCATCCTCTGTGGCCTCCTCTACTGCCTTCCATATAAGTGAGTGCAAAACTCACCTTACAAGCTGGTTTTGTGGGATTGAGTTAGGCTTAAAGTTCACTTCTTAACATGGTATCAAAGCCATGACTTAGAGCCTATCCTAGCGAAGTTTGTTGTTTGTTGGGTTTATTGTTCCACCCCTTATTGAGTTGCTATTGGACCTTTTCTTCCACCATTTGAGCCTTCATTATTAACTCAACAAGATTTCTAGGTTCATACAACTTAACCTCAGCCTTGATATCCTCCTTCAAACCATTCAAGAAGATGCCAATCAAATAATCCTGCTGAATCCCCTTTAAGAACCCAGCATATTGTTCAAATTGCTCGATATAATCTTCAACTAAACCTGTTTGTCGCAAGCCAATCAGAATTTCAAAGGGGTTTTGAAGCATCTTTGGTTGAAACCTGCGGACAACAGCCACCTTGAATGCCTCCCGTGTAGGATTTGGATTGCAGGTTTCCCACCATTGAAACCAATTCAAGGTTTTCCCTTCTAAAGCAACTATGACGACATGCATTCTTTCCTCCTCACTCACTTCTTTCAATCGAAAATATCTTTTAAGTATGTTAGTCCAACCATAAGCCTCCTCTCCTGCAAAAACAAGGATGTCCAATTTTCTCCATTTTGAGGAAGACAGTGTTGTACTTTTCTCTTCCTCCCAACGTGACCCATTGCCGGAATGCATCACTGAAACAGTTTCTCCCTTGTTAGCACTGCAAGATATTGTTTCTACCACCATGGTGAGCCCTCTAATCATGTCTTCCAAACGCTGGAAGTGCTCATTACTCTGATTTTCCTGTCTTTCACGGTCTTACATGAATTCCTGTATCCACAGGACCAAGAAAGAAGCTCTGAATACCAATTGATAGGTTTCCAGAATTACTAGAAAATTCCAAGACAGATTCTTGGATGATTTATTAGAAAACAGAACAGAGTTGTTCTACCAATGTGGTAAGAACAAGAACAACCACGTACAACACTCAAGGTCTTTCAAGAGGACTTGTCTCTCCCGACTTTTCCCTTTACACAAAACTCCAAAAAAACCCTTACAAAACCCTAACATATACTATGTATAATAGTTTGTTTTACAACACAACTGTAGGAGGTTATAACGACCTGCTACCTTTATTTCTTTTAACATAGACCTTGCCACTAAACCTATCATTTTGCAAACTCTATTTGTAGCTAGCTGCCTGTTAAGTTAAAAAAACAATTGTATTGCCATAAATTTTACCATCCATACTTTTTCCTAATTTAGCCTAACATTTTTCGTTGTGCCAAAATACGTTTGAATACCCACTCCTTCTGTTTTCATAACTGATTCATCAGAAACTAGTATTAATGCACCTGCCGTGTATGAATTGCACGGGCATCATCTTCTGCTATTATACTATTTTAGTATGGATTATCACTGTATTTTGACATAATCTTTTTGTGTTGGACTCTTGAATTTAAGATAGATCCTACTCTATGCACCACTTGAAACTATGTTTTGTTTTCTTTCTAATTTTACTAAATGACAAAAAATAGTGCTGATAATTAAATTTTGATTGTTTTTGAGCAGGTTTTTAGGTGCCATCAAACAGTACTTATGTTTATCCTTGTTGAAGAACAGTGCTTCAACTCTTTTAATTGTATTTCAGCTGTCATGCTCCATTTTTATCAGTCTGGTGTCAAGATTTAGAGCTGGATTGAAAGCAGAAATTGGAGTATTTTTCCCTATGATTGTTCTCAGGGTCCTAGAAAATGTTTCTCAGCCTAATTTTCAGCAGAAGATGATAGTGCTTCGATTTCTGGAAAAGCTCTGCGTTGATTCACAGATATTGGTTGACATATTTATTAACTATGACTGTGATGTCAATTCATCAAACATATTTGAGAGGTGTGCTATTTATTATTTTATTTATTTTTATAGTTATTTTGCTTTACATTAAAAATATGTGCAATTTCACGTTTACAATATTGATATCTAGTTTAATAGCATTTCTGTGTTGGATTGTTTATCATACACTGTTCACCGGTCATGCTGGTGTAGCTACGGTTTCTTCATTGTCACGTAGTATATACACTGTATAATTTATATCTAGTTGTTATATTCCTCCTAGGATGGTCAATGGACTCCTTAAAACTGCTCAAGGTGTGCCCCCTGGTGTAACAACCACACTTTTGCCACCCCAGGAAGCAACACTAAAACTTGAAGCCATGAAAGGCTTGATTGCAGTTCTAAAATCAATGGGGGACTGGATGAACAAACAATTGCGCATTCCTGATTCTCATTCAGCCAAGAAAGTTGAAGCATTGGATGACAGCCCAGAAACTGGAGGTCTTACCATGGTAAATGGGAATGGAGAAGACCCTCCAGATGGATCTGACACTCAATCAGAAATCTCCAATGATGCTTCTGGTGTTTCAAATATTGAGCAACGCCGGGCTTATAAACTGGAACTCCAGGTAAACAAATGAACAAGTTTTTTACCAATAAACAGAGTATATCTTTGCTATGGCCTTTTACAATGAAGCTAATGCAAGTGGATGGCAGGAAGGTATATCACTTTTCAATAGGAGGCCTGAGAAAGGAATTGAATTTCTCATCAATGCCAACAAGGTGGGTGATTCACCAAAGGATATAGCTACTTTTCTTAAAGAAGCATCTGGGTTGAACAAGACTATGATTGGTGATTATCTGGGAGAAAGAGAAGAGTTAGCCTTGAAGGTAATGCATGCCTATGTGGATTCCTTTAACTTTCAAGATATGGAGTTTGACGAGGCAATCAGGGTCTTTCTTCAAGGATTTAGACTGCCTGGTGAGGCACAGAAAATTGATAGGATCATGGAAAAGTTTGCTGAACGTTACTGCAAATGTAATCCAAAGGCCTTTTCTAGTGCTGACACTGCTTATGTCCTTGCCTATTCTGTTATAATGCTTAATACTGATGCTCACAATCCCATGGTGAAGAATAAGGTATGCTCACAGTTCTTATGTTCTGTAAAATGATACAAATAATGACGACATACAAAATGGTTTAATTTCTTTTTGGTTGTTGAGTTATGCAGATGTCTCCTGATGATTTCATAAGAAATAATCGTGGCATTGATGATGGAAAAGATCTGCCTGAGGAATACTTGAAGTCCTTGTTTGACAGAATATCTAGAAATGAAATCAAAATGAAAGAAAATGATGAGGCTCCTCAACAAAAACAGGTTGTGAGCCCTAATCGACTATTAGGCTTGGATAGTATATTGAATATTGTGATCCGTAAACGTGGTGAAGAGAATTTGGAGACCAGTGATGATCTTATCCGTCATATGCAAGAACAATTCAAAGAAAAAGCTAGCAGATCTGAGTATGTTTGTATTTTTCCCTCTCTCTGGAAGTGATAATTTGCTTTCCAAATCTTCTCAGGTTGAGCAAAACATTTAACCTGCTGTTTTTGACACGAAGAATCTGCTGTTGGCTAGAGGCTGTTATGGATCCTGCCATATCCAATATTTAACCGTTTTTTACATGATCCATGTCTGTTTGAAGTGTGAGGTGTATCTAGCTAAAATTTTCACCAATTTTTTTACTCTTTCTTTTTCTCTAATATTTTAATGACGGTTAGATCACTTGTTTGCTAATTTTTTAAGTTGACTGGTTAAACAAAAGTAGTTCGAAGATTTTTTTTTTTATTTGTTGATATGCATTTAATTGTAATTTGCAGATCAATTTATTATGCTGCCACAGATGTTGTAATCCTGAGATTCATGATTGAGGTGTGCTGGGCACCTATGTTAGCCGCCTTTAGTGTTCCTCTTGATCAAAGTGACGATGAAGTTTTAATATCTCTATGTCTTGAAGGCTTCCGCCATGCTATTCATGTTACTTCTGTAATGTCGATGAAGACTCACAGAGATGTTTTTGTGACGTCGTTAGCAAAGTTTACCTCACTACATTCACCAGCTGACATTAAGCAGAAAAATATATATGCAATTAAGGTTGGTAAAGTTTAACTTATCTTCTACCTGACTTATGAACAACATGAAAGCTGAAGTGATTATCAATTAGCAATTCTCATTGTGTTATGTTACTTCATACTACTCGTGGCCTCCCATTTCAAAATGCATCGTTGTTGGTATATTATTACATTGCCATATCATCTTTTATCATTTCAAGTTCATATGTACATTTTTCTCTTTAGTGCATGATTTTATCGTGTCCAAAGCTACACTCTCTGCATTTGGACTTCAGTCTCTTGTTCTGCATATATGATAATTACCAAATTAATATAATATTTTTGTGGAGGTTTGTTGTATTTGCTGAAAATGGTTCTGGGAACAATGTCTAAAGGCATATTATAGTCATTATTTATTGGATCTTTCTTAAGTTATGGATAATGTATTCATGGTACTTGAACTCAATGTTCAGGTTTTAATGATTACGTTATATGACTAAACTTACCATCTGTTTGTTACTAGGCAATAGTTGTTATTGCTGATGAAGATGGAAATTACTTACAAGAAGCTTGGGAACATATGTTGACTTGTGTTTCTCGGTTTGAGCATTTACATCTTCTTGGAGAGGGGGCTCCACCAGATGCCACATTCTTTGCATTTCCTCAGAATGATTCAGAAAAAACAAAGCAAGCGAAGTCAACCATTCTTCCTGTTTTGAAGAAGAAGGGACTTGGGAGGATGCAGTATGCAGCTGCTTCATTGATGCGGGGTTCATATGATAGTGCTGGAATTGGTAGTAATGGTTCTGGAGTCACTTCAGAACAGGTGAACAATCTAGTTTCTAATTTAAATATGTTGGAACAAGTTGGAAACTCTGAAATGAGCCGTATATTCACTCGGAGTCAGAAGTTGAACAGTGAGGCCATAATAGATTTTGTTAAGGCTCTGTGCAAGGTCTCCATGGAGGAACTGAGATCTCCATCTGATCCACGTGTTTTTAGCCTTACAAAGATTGTTGAGATTGCGTAAGTATTTGTCACCTAGTACTTCAAATATGCTACGTCTTTGCCTTATATCTAAACTGTTAACTTCTCATGGATCATGGGGTTCATTGGTTGGGGTCTTCTACAAGAGAAGCACAGTTAATAGTGCTGGACAATATTTATTTTATTGTTTATAAACTGAGCATATTGGCAACCTTTTTTTCTCTTTTTGGTTGATTAAATCCCCAACTCTCTTGCTCACATTTTTGTAGTCTGAGAAAATTGTTGAATTGAACTGTATTTTCTGTTGAACTCTGATAAAATATCACGAGGTTGCATGTCAAGAGGTCACCTATGTGTTTTGACGCGCAGTTTTGGTTCAGATGGTGAGCCAAGGGATAAAGTGCTTAATTTTGTTGAAAAGGACATTATAAGTGTGCCCAAAGATCAAGGTGGGAAAGTGTGATTCATTTGGAAAACAAATGTTTAGGCAGAGCATGAAGCATATGATTTTTTTGTTTTGCATGATTGATTGATGTTTATATACTGTTTTTTATACTATTTGACATGATTATTATATAACAGGCACTACAATATGAACCGCATAAGGCTTGTGTGGTCAAGCATCTGGCATGTTCTCTCGGATTTCTTTGTAACTATTGGCTGTTCTGCAAACCTTTCAATTGCAATTTTTGCAATGGATTCCTTACGTCAGTTGTCAATGAAATTTCTGGAGCGGGAAGAGCTGGCTAATTATAATTTTCAAAATGAGTTTATGAAGCCTTTTGTCATTGTTATGAGAAAGAGTAGTGCGGTTGAAATTAGAGAGTTAATTATCAGATGTGTCTCTCAAATGGTTCTATCTCGTGTCAACAATGTCAAATCAGGATGGAAGAGCATGTTCATGGTATAGCTGATAAACTCTTATTGTCTATAGAGAGCTTCAGTTAACAAAATGTTTGTTGAATTTTTTTATCTAATGTACTTATTGCTCAAAGACCTGATTTCAGGTATTCACAACAGCAGCTTACGATGACCACAAAAACATTGTACTCTTGGCTTTTGAAATTATTGAGAAGATTATTCGCGATTACTTCCCTTACATCACTGAGACTGAAACTACAACCTTCACAGACTGTGTAAATTGTCTAATTGCGTTTACCAGTAGTAAATTCAATAAAGAGATTAGCCTAAATGCCATTGCTTTTCTCCGGTTTTGTGCAACAAAACTAGCGGCGGGGGACCTTGGCTCATCATCAAGGAGTAAGGATAAGGAACTTTCTGGAAAGGTTTCCCCTTCTTCACTTCAAACAGCAAAGGAGGGGAAAAATGATAATGGAGAGGCTGCTGACAAGGATGATCATCTCTATTTTTGGTTTCCTTTATTGGCAGGTGAAGGCATTATATGAAGTTTATCTAGGCATAAATATTACGGAAAAAGTAATAAACTTATGTTGCATATCATTGTCAAATGATTAGTGCTTCCTTTGTTATCATCTTGCTTCATGTCTTTAGAAGCTAAGCTATTACAGATATATACTTATTTGTTGCTTATTTTCTGCAGGTTTGTCTGAGCTTAGCTTTGACCCAAGACCTGAGATTAGGAAGAGTGCCTTGGAAGTCCTGTTTGAAACCTTACGTAACTATGGCCATCTCTTTTCGCTAACTTTATGGGAAAGAGTATTTGAGTCTGTCTTATTTCCAATTTTCGATTATGTTCGACATGGTATTGATCCTTCAGGAAGTAGTTCACCAGTCAATGAAGAAGAGGCGGATCATGGTGAGCTTGATCAAGATGTCTGGCTTTACGAGACATGCACATTAGCCCTCCAATTGGTTGTAGATCTTTTTGTTAACTTCTACGACACTGTCAATCCACTTTTGAGAAAGGTGCTGATGCTCCTGGTTAACTTTATAAATCGTCCTCATCAAAGCCTTGCAGGCATTGGTATTGCGGCTTTTGTTCGCTTGATGACTCATGCGGGGGAGCTATTTTCTGATGAAAAGTGGTTAGAAGTGGTTTTCTCATTAAAAGCAGCAGCAAAGGCAACACTTCCTAACTTCTTGTTTCTGGAAATCGAGGACTTAACTGGAAGTGACGAGGATGCTTCAATCGCTGATGATAGAGATTTTGCTGAATCTGGCTTCCCAGATAATTTAACACACTTGAGAAATCGTGCTGTTTATGCTCATTTAACTGATGCAAAGTGTCGAGCTGCTGTTCAGCTTTTACTGATTCAGGTAATTTTATATTCTGTTCCCCCAAAATATATTAGAATGCCGAGTAGAAAGATATAACGGGGGAGCCCAAGTGCTGTTGATGTGGTATTTAGTCTATCCAGAAGGTCTGGGACTGCTTGGTTAAGATGAATTGTTATTAAAAGTTACATTAAATTCTTACTAATTTATGCACCTGATGGGGAGCCTGTGCCTTTCCTATTGCGTCCCAGTCAAAATATATGTATGTAATGTTGAAAAATGGTGTTAACTCTCGTTTTTGAAATTGGCAGGCGGTGACGGAGATCTATAACATGTATCGTTCTCACCTTTCAGCAAAAGCCATGATAGTCCTATTTGATGCGTTGCACGAAATAGCGTTACACGCGCATCAGATTAACAACAATGCCATATTACGTTCAAAGCTCCTAGAGTTTGGCTCTATGAGTCAAATGCAAGACCCTCCACTCTTACGGCTTGAGAATGAATCGTATCAGATCTGCCTTACATTTTTACAAAACCTTGTCCTTGACAAGCCTACTAGTTATGAAGCGCATGAGGTCGAATCTCATCTCATTCAGCTTTGTCAGGAGGTTTTGGAGTTTTATATTGAAGTTGCAGGTTTTGGACTAAAATCTGAATCTTCTCATGGTCGAGTGCCACATTGGTATGTTCCCTTGGGCTCCGGGAAGAGTAGAGAATTGGCTTCTCGTTCACCTCTCGTTGTGGCTACTCTGCACGCTATTTGTAGTTTGGGAGATGTTTCCTTTGAGAAGAACCTGTCTCATTTCTTCCCTCTTATTTCTAGCTTGATAAGCTGTGAGCATGGGTCCAAGGACGTCCAGGTTGCTCTCAGTGACATGCTTACTTTATCAGTTGGTCCTATTTTGCTACAGTCATGTTGATGGATCATATTGGTAAAGTTCAACCTGCATTTTCAGATGTACGATTTTTTTGTTTAAATCTTTCTGTTCATAATTTTCTCTGTTCTCCTTTGCCTTGGATTACGTGTCAATAATATACCATGACAGTGTATGAAAAGTTCGTAGTAGTATTTTCTCTTAGCCACACCTTCCTAACTTCTGTATTTTAGAAGCTAACTTCGGTCGGAATTGATTTGTATTACCATGAGTCTCATTGTTGTATTTTTTACGTTTTATTCATTTAAAAAAAAAAAGAATTAGTTTTGCAGCATTATATTCTGTAGGGGGAAGTTCTAGCTGTGGTGATAAATTTTCTGGTTATCACACATAAGTCGTAATTAATAGTTGTCTTTCATTTGAATTTGTTTTATTTTAATAAATGATTTATGTTGAAAATCTATAAGAGAAATCTTATACCTCGTGAGGGAAAAGATATCTGGTTTTTATAAAATTATAAGATTAGTTTGTGCTATTATATGGCTTGGTGGTCCAAGTTTTCTGTTGGAATAGGTAACATGTTCCCTTCATATAAGCATTTTTAGCTTTTCAATTTTACGGAGAGATTCCTTCAACTTGTACCGTGTTTACAAAACCGGGTGGGCTAATAATCTGATTTTACCTGCGGCTTAGGTTCAACAATGGTTGACTCAGATGTCATTATGAAAGTAGTTTATATAAAATAAAAACTATGCATACAGAATTATTAAACACAACTAAGTAGTAACTTATATATATTATTTATTTGCATGCAACAACCTGTTGATGACATGAAATCTTTAAGCTTTGTATTTATGTGGATTCCAATAATGAAAGAAACTTAATCAAGTATGAGTGAAAATCAAATGGAGGTGACAATAGAAGTATAGAAAAATAAACAATATAAGAATTTAATGTATGGTATATCTTTCAAACCTTATATAGTGTTTGCTTATATAAGAAAAAAATTGAGAAACTTTCATAATACTAAACAATGTGGGATTAAATCAAGTTTCATAATACTAACAATTATTTCCCTTGAAATTTGATTTATGGTTATCACCTAGTGTAGTTGCCTTCATCATTAATTATTCTTAAAAGTCAGTTGAGGCAATACAAATCTTCATTCTATCTCTTCTAACAATCTTGGTCAATATATCAGCTGAATTTTCTGCACTTGGAATATTTGACAAATACAAATTTCCATCATTTATTAGGTTTCTCATAAAATGATACTTCAATTCAATATGCTCGTATCTAGAATGAAGAATTGGGTTTTCAGCAAGATATATAGCACTCTCATTGTCACTAAACAACAAAGAGTCATATTTCTTTTTCCTTAATTATTTTATAAGGTTCTTCAATTATATTATCTCCTTTCTTGCTTTTGAGATAACTACATACGCAGCCTCAATGGTTAAGAGGAGAAAGTTTAAACTTCCAATGATAGTTGCACCACCTAACTTAAAAATGTAACATGTGCTTTTTCTACCATCCAGATATTCTCTCAAACGTAATGTAAACAATGCCTTGAACGATGAAACTTTTATAAACTGCTTGGTATCTCTATAGAAATGCTTAAACGATCAAATCTTACTTGAACAATAAAAAATTTGAAAAGTTTATAGTTGTTCTGAACATGCATTAAAGAGCATTAAATTCAATGTTTCAAAACAACAAAAGTGATAAGAAAAATGACATACTTGCATGCATGCATATCTACTCTACTATTTGCAAATTACATATGTTAAGCATCCACATGCTCTATCATGTACAAGTCAGAAGTGAGTATTAGAGACAAAGAAGACATTCAATGAATGTTCTTTCCATCAAAATTCGCACTAAAGAGTTCATACAACCTACTTTTGATAAAGTAATGAAAAAGCGTGCTTGTTTTGACAAGTTGGCTTTAATCTACGACTACTACCTACGAAAAGGCTAAGAAAATCTGAAGATAAAAAACAAGTATTATCTAACGATCATTTTCTTAAAGCCTATAAATTGAATATCCTTGAATAGAAGATAAAGAGAATAAGCACATGAATACAAAAGAGATCATCTGAGAAGAAAAGCAAGCTCAAAAGAAAAGAAAATACTCTCAAGTTTTATAGAATCATAAGCTTACATTGGTAAGAAGAGAGAAAACTCTAAAAGTTTGATAGATTGAATTGTATTATAAACACATCCTCTCTGTGAGAGTAATCGTCTAAGAACTTGTAAGTGATTTGATTGATTGCACATTTTGAAGAGAATACAAACACTTAATGGTTAACTCAGTGGAGTTAAACGGTAGCTAAACAGGTTTGTCTAGTGGAAACTAGAAGTGTGTGAAACTCAACTAGATAGCGTATCAGGAAGATACCGAGATTGTCTAAGGATACCATGAGTGGTGAAGAATACTACACAACCAAGAATGAGTGATACTCGGTTCTAGTAAGAGTAATGAGGGTTATTGGGATTGACTAGGTGATACTAGGAGTGATGTGAATACTAGATTGTAATCTTGTTGAAGATTATAATGGAACTCTCTAAGAGAAGAACTGGACGTAACTCAGTGGAATGAACTAGTATAAAATAATTGTGTGTTTATTACTTCAACCCTGTAAAACGTTTTACTTATAAACTCTATTGTTGCTTGCTAACACAACTGTTTATAAAATCTCTTGTCACTAAACGCTATCCTTATTAAGAGTTGTCTTTCTCAAAGCACTGTAGTATATTTTCCTAAACGATTGAAAAACATTTTATCTCTGAACTTGCAGTTCAAACATAACTTTATAACTCAAGCATTTGACAACTTGTGTAAATCGCTTAATCTTTAACAAAATTGTTAAACTACCTTTTGGCAAAAAGTTTTCCAAGACACTAATCAACCCCTTTCTAGTGTTTTCCAGTTATTTCATCCATTAGAGGTTTTGATGTTAATATCACCTCCCTTATAATAAGAAATTTCCCATTTGCATGGTAAACCATTCAAACTTTCCTGCAAGGTAAACCTTCCAAACTTTCCTGTAGGGTAAACTTTTCAAGATTTCCTGAAACGTAGTTAGATAATAGTTCTTAGGAAGGTGTAGTATGAAATGATGCATTTCAGTCCTTAATCCATGAGTCAATGGAACTATCTAAACTACATATTAGTACATATGCAATTTCACATGTTGCTGCATTTGCTAATTTATTATCATCTTGCTTCTTTTTGTTGTTATTTTTCCTTGAAGCCTAAAATTGATTTGTAAAGTAGCCCTCTTTCCGAAAATTCAAGCTTGTGACATCATTTCAAAATTTTGTTTGTGGTCTTTCTCTAGACTTTGGTTTGTTTTGTCCTTGATTATGACCTTTATGCCTACTTCTTTTATTTTCAGTACTCAATGCTGAAACTGAATTAGAACTCACTAATATGATGAGTAACTAAACCCATTTTGAGGTTAACTAGTCTGCGCATCAAATACACTTTATTGGCTGCAAATGACTTCATTAATGATGTTGAACGCAATATTCTTGACTAATGTCAATCGGATCACACTAAGTGTCTGCCGATCTAACAACTCCCAATCTGACTACTTTATGTCGTTTGACATCTACCCTCTTAAAGGTATGTATAACTTCTGATATAGGTAGTCCTTTATCTGCATCTTCTAAAACCCAAAGTTACCGTCATCGAACTTCTCAATCTAAACCTTTCCTTCTTCTAATGCCATTACTCGAAGAATAAGAGAACTAAATATTTTTTGATGTTTTGATGGGGAAGATCAGACAAAGCTGAAACCATAAGCATACTAAGAAATTGGCTCATGATACCCAATGTTAAGAATTTAACGTGGTTTAATGTATGCTTACGTTCACACTACAGTAGGAAAATATGTTTATTTTTTTTGTATCTTTCAAACCTTATATAGAGTTGATTATATGGAAAAATGAAGAACAACATCTCATAACTACACAACTACACAATATGAGACTAAATCAAGCTTCATAATATTAATAGGTCCAAATCAATATGAATATAGAAAGATAATAACTATAATATAAAGTATTTTGAATTGAAGTTTTACTTCTTGTTGTAAATGTGTTATTATATAGATTTCTTGACTCCTTACTTTTAGATTATAAGATATAAATAATAATAATAATAATAATAATAATAATAATAATAAATATTTATCTTTTTGTTGATTTATTATCAATATATTATAGTGGAGGTATAATAGAACATAATTAAGTTATTAAACTTTATGTTTTATACGTTTATCAATTGATATGTTAATAGTAGTTGATTTCCTTATTGATCTTTTATGTGACTTTATTTTTCTAGTAATGGTTAACTATAAAATGTTTTTAAATTTTTACTATTACTTTTTTAGTCCATTCTATAAGTTTATATGCACACTTTTATAGAAGTCTAACTTGGTATTAGGTGATTTAAATATAGTACCAACTTATCCTATTTCTAATCTCAACGAATATCTTTGAGTTTTTCACAAACGAGTTTACATGTATTAAAATTTTGGTGATTGACATAAATATTAATCTCTTCATTAATAGCTTCATCTTGTATTTGAATTGTTTCTTCGATTTCATTGATCAAATCTAGTTTGGCCCTTAACCTTTCCTCATTATGACTGTTGTCAAATTGTTGTCGTCAATATGTTTCACTCATTTCGATCGAAATCATGGCACATGTTCCGTATGCAACTCAAAATGATCCTCTTTTTGTACTTGTGATGTGTAATGATAGTTTCATAATATGCATGATATCTCCTTGACCTACAAATCTTTAGCTTGAACTAGCATATTTTTAAGTTTTTGAAATATGACTTTATTATACTTTTTTTTTTTACTTTTGTATGAGGATATTTGACTGCAAAAGATTAATATTTGATTCTAGGTTACTCCAAAATATGTTCAAATCTTTAAACAAGAATGTCAAATAATTTCTTCATCTTCGATGGTTATATGAAAAAACAAACAAAATTACATATTTGACATTAAAAAATAATAATATTTGAATTGTGTTTATTTTATTTTTTAATTTAAAAGTATAATACATATTATTATATTACTATGAAGAGTGTAAAATGAATGTATTTTTTAGTAAGATTGTCAACCAAACATTTTTATCTATAAAGACTTTGAAGGTAAACTATGCATATTACTGTTTAACATCAACTTTAAGGGTAGACCAATAACACCCTACACATAGTATTTGAGTAGTCATGTTTCTTCTTCTTCATTGAACTCCACGAATACCTTCAACCAATACAACTTATCCTCAATCATGTGAGAAAAGAGGAAAATCCTCTTTTGAAAAATTAGAGCATTAAATGATGACATATTTCATACCTATTTTTTGTCTTATATCATTAGACTTATGAAAGATACTACAAACTAAATGTCTTTAATAGCTGAACTATTGATATGGGTGAAGTTCATCTATATAAATAACATTTCCAGACAAGTTAATAAGAATATAAAGTTAATGTAATGTAAAATACCAATCAATTATAAATTGAAATGTGACTTTGTGGATACCATATTATATAGATTTCTAATTTTTTTATTTTTAAAATATAAATAATAATAAAATAATTATTTTTTTCATTAACTCGTTATGATTGATGTTATATTAAAAATATAATAAAAAATAATCAAGTGATTGAAATTGATCTTTTTTTTATTCTATGCTTACTACTCGTGTAACACTAATTAATAATTGATTCATAAGAAATATAGTTAGACGATAAAAAAAATAATTCACATAATTGATGTATATACAACAGTACCACCTTTTAGGCCGGCCATGCTAATAATATAAGGGAAAGCAATTGCAAATATTAATGTTTCATTCTATTCATTCTCACTACAAGGTGGGATATTATTATATGAAAATTACCTTAAAAGCATCAACACCAATCATGTTTTTGTTTGAATTTGAATGCAACCAATCTATTAATATCTTATTAAAATTAAAAAAATTAAAAATAAATGCAAACATAAAGTATTAAAAGATCAGGGAAACAAGTTTCTTTTCCCGATATTTTAGTCCATGATAATATAATTCTCAATAATCTCGAATATAAATCAAAAACTAAATTGATTAAAAATAAAAAGTATGAATAAAATGATAACATTAGAAATATTTAAAGACGAAAATAAGTAATATATAATATTAAGATTGAATTGTATTTTAAATTAACTTTTTTATTTCTTCAAAATGAAAAAAAAAATGATTCTAGTTAATTTGAAAAACTAAAATAAGTCTTTTAAGATTTAAAATTAGGGTTCAATGTTTGAACTTATTTTCATAAAACTATATATTTTCCTGAAATTTAAAAGAACTAAAGAGAATCTTAAAATTTGAGCAACCAAAACTACAATTTTCTTGTGCTAAATTTGACACCCTAAAAACATAATCAACCATTAATTAATTAATTCCATAATATATTTGAATTTTAGTAACTGACCTGAATAACAGAACCTGTCACTTTAAGAATCAAAATAACCATCTTATAATACTGCTTATAACAGAACACAAGTTCGTCACAAAAGATGATTAACTTGTCTTCCTGCATGCAAAAATCCAAATACACAGTCACCAATGAGAAATGCTTGTCAATTTCATTCGAAAACCACAACAGATATTGTAGGCCTGTGAAAGCGAAAGTCGGTAGCACATAGTAATAATACGTTGATGATAATACTTCATGACTTTTCTACATCAGCCACCAATTAAGACCTTCATCAAACCCAAAACCTACGTTATCATCACTCTCTAATAATACCTTTTCTAATCCTTATCTAATGCTGTTGTATCTGGTTTAATCAACCACAGTTTCAAAACCAGCTGATGCAACACACAAGAAGAAAGAGAAGAGAATATGAAGACCCCATGTTTTGTCTCAGAAAGGGTTCAGCCTTTTGCAAAGTTGGAATAAAAGTTGGAGAAGTGTTACAATTCACAAGGTGACAAAAAGGGTATGTCATAAATAAAGTCACCCTACCCTACAGTACTACACACATGCTCAACAAAATTTCCTTTAGTCAACTCAACTATATATCGTCACAGTTCTTATCTTCAATCTCTCTTTATCAACTATGTTGCAACCCTTCACCTTTCTTCTTAGGAAGGCCAAATCCATGTTCAAGCAACCAAGAATCATGATGAGTGCATGCTGTAAAGAAAAGCTACCCAAGAGAAAATTTTCTTGCATGTCAACAGCCTCTTCTTTCCTTCACATGGAGCTTTCCTCTCAGTTTCATCAAGTTTTCAAGCTGATTGACTCTAATGGGGATGGGAAGATCTCAACCGCTGAGCTGAGTGAAGTGCTTGCATGCCTTGGATACAACAAGTGCAGTGCTGCAAAGGAAGCTGAAGGCATGGTGAGAGTGTTGGACTTCAATGGAGATGGGTTTGTGGACTTGGATGAGTTCATGGTTGTTGTCATGAATGGCATGGAGAAAGAAAAGGAAGAAGAAGAAGAAGAAGAAGAAGAAGAAGAAGAAAAGATTAATGGTTATCTGATGGATGCTTTTCTTGTCTTTGATACTGACAAGAATGGTCTCATCTCAGCGAAGGAACTGCACAGAGTTCTCTTCAATCTAGGCTGTGAAAACTGCAGTCTCAGAGACTGCAAACGTATGATCAAAGGTGTTGATAAGAATGGAGATGGCTTTGTAGATTTCGAAGAATTTCGATGCATGATGCGAAGTTAGAGTTTCAAGTGTTTTTCTGTTTCTGTTTGTTCTCTATTTCACTATTGTTTCATCTTTTCTTTTTCTCAGTTCACAAACATGTCTCAACTAATGTAATTAGCATCATGTTTTTTTTTTCTTTTCTGACCTTTCTTATAACATATAATTAATAACATAAAAAATTTGTAGATTATATGCATAGTGTAATGCTATGATTAAGAGTTTTGCTAAACTTAAAGGGTAGTTTTGTATTATTTTTTTTTTTGGTTCAATTCACTGATGAGTAGTCTCGTTGGAATGTAAAATAGCAAGAAATGAGAGATTTACACGACACAAACTTCTTTCTTATCAAGAAGAAAATTAGTTGTTTATTCGTCCATTTCAAATTGATAGACCTTTTAATATTAAAAATTATATTTATTGACATTATGAGTTATTAAAAAAATCTAGTTTTGACTCCAAATTATTGTGATTATCTTGAATACCTTAAAAGTTGGAAAGGAATGTAAGAGTATACCAAAACAATTATTTTATCAATTAAGTGATTTCTTGTTTTAAAATGAAATTATTTTATAAACCTTCAAACAATATATATATATATATATATATATATATATATATATATATATATATATATATATATATATATATATATATATATATATATATATATATATAATTAAAGAGAAAAAATAAATAATAAATTTAGAAGATGAGTTTTCACACATTTTGAGATAAAAAATAGATATTTAAGTAGGATATGAAAAATATGAGTACATTATTTCCTTCAGGAGATGAGTTTTCACACATTTTAAGGTGATAAATTATGGATAATGGTTTTGGAGAAAAGGAAAATGATAGGCTGACATCAGGTATAGACATAAATGTACACCTGTCCTCTGACACATTTAAAAATAAATAAATCAAAATAGTATAAAATAAACTAAATTTTTTTTATCAAAGTATCATTTATGTATTTATGTTTTGTGAATTTGATAATATTTTTTTACCATAATATATACCAATAATTAGTGGCCTTATCACAAAATTTCTTATAGGCTAATGCTTCTGCACCCCTATTTACTAACTGCGCCTCCATAATACTGAAGAAAAAAATTCAAACAACGAAAGTTTTTTCAAAAACATATTTCACGGTGTTTTTGGAAAAAAATTTCGAGAACATATTTATGTATGAATATTTCAGAAAATACATTCCAAAACACATTTTATGAATTTCAGAATCAATTTTAAAGTCTCATTTCGAAAATTTATTCAAAAACAGATATCCTTCGTTCTGAACATTCCATTTTAACAATCACATTTTGAGAATTTTATCCCAAAAATTGTTTCATAAATTTTATTCCAAAAATATTATTTCAGAAATTTTGAAAATCTTGTTCTGGAAAACTTCCAGAATATGTAATCTAGAGGTCACTATTTCAGAAAGAAAAATGTCATTTTCTGAAAGTTTGAGGGAGTGGATGAAGAAACTGTGGGAGTACGGGAAGTAAAAAGCAGTTTCTTAGATACCATTTCCAATGTCATTGTTTTTTCCAAATGATGTTTTCAAAAAGTTTGTTTTGAAGCTTACTTTGAAAATATTGTCCCGAAAAATTTTCAAATTAGGTAATGTAGCAGTCACATTAAAATATATTATGAAAGATAGAAATATAACTTTAAAAATCATAGGGTGCAACTAGTAATCATAGGGTACAGAAAACCAAACCCAATATTGAATATGTTGGGCCATATTTTGGGCCTTTCGTCCTGCACATCTAAGTTTAAGTGTGATGACAGAAATATCCTTTTCGGAGCAGATAACGTACCTCTCCGGTGAAGGAAACCACCGTGTGCACGCTGGAAGGAGGCCACCACTACTGCTCTTCTCTGCTCCGATGACTAATCCGCACGAACCCGGGCCACTGAACTCTTCCCTGCTGCAAAAATCGCAGCTCACACCTTGGAAGCAGCTGCCAGCTTCAAAGCATGGAGGAGATGGAGATTAAACGGTTAAAAAATAGGGTTAAAGTAAAAAAACGTAAAAAGGTTATTCGTGGTATTTCACTTGTTTAGTAGGGTGCAGTGAAAAAAAAAATAAGCTGCAGGAAGCAATATCACCCATGATAAATTGGAAACACTTTAGTTTATTGAGCCCATAACTTCTATGAACAAGAAGACAGTTACTTTTTGCACTACCATACATTTTTCCATATACCCTAACTTTTAGTATTATAAAATGTGCAATTCAAAATATAGATTGTGTTTTGAAGTATATGATTTAATATAGATTTTTACTTTGTATTTCAAAATCTATAAAGTTTATTTTATTTTAAATTATACAATTTTGAATGAATTTTTTATTTTGTATTTCAGAAATTAAAATTTGAAATACAAAACATTGTTTTCCAAATTATACATTCGAAAAACAAAATTTTATGGAAAATGTAACACCCCAAAAATATAGTATAAAATTATATAAAAGAGTTATCATAGTTATAATAAGATAGAACAGCTAAATGCTAAAATATAAAGTGTAATCTTACAGTCATCCAAAATAACTATAAAATTTAAATTTTATATACAACTAGTATATTATCAAAACTATTTACAATACTACTCTAACTAGTCTATACTGCTGCATCATCTTCATCCAAAGCTTGCTCCAGAGAAATCTCCTCTCCCTCTGCTCACACCCACAGGATGATCATTGCAAAAGAAAAACACCACACATACAAAACACAATCACAAATAGAAGGGTAAGGTAGATATAAAATAATTCATATATTAATATAACTTACAACATACACATAAGTATTCATGCAAGACAAACTAGTTCAGACTTCCTAACATATTATGACCTAGACTTGAGAGTCCGGACTTAGAATGATTGTCGAGCTATGGCGGGTTGTGCACTTGTGGTGGCCTCTACTTCTTTGCAAAGTCATGGCCAACGGGTTTCACCCAACCACACTCACAAGGTTCACTAGTAAAAAAGAGGATTTTAACGTGCCTTATATGCTTCGGTTTCAGGAAAACCGAAGCATATCAAAATGCGATGGCATTTTCATAGTTATTACGAACTTATATGCCTCGGTTGAGAAGGACCTGAAGCGTAAGAGGGATATTACCTCGGTTATAGGGGGAACCGAGGCATATAACCCTGCAGAAATCTTCTCTCTCATCTGCAAGTCAGACTTTTCATCAGACAAACTTTTCAAAAATACGCTATTACCTCGATTATGCAAGGGAACCGAAGCGTATAACCCTCTACCAACTCAGACTTTTCATACGAACAATTTTCTCCTTCCTCTCCACGAACACCCCAGACAGGTCTTCCTCTCCACGAACACAGTACTTCTTCTTCTCCCTCGCCGCCCCGCACCTCTGCCTCCCTCTCTCGCACCTCAATCTTTCTCTCTCGCATTGCGCCTTTGTTCCTCGCTCGCGCCAACATCTTCGTCGTCGTGCCTACGCCTCCGCCTCCGTCTCCCTCGTAGCGCCTACGACTCCGCCGTCCGTCGACGTGGCCGACAACTTTCATGGAAAGTCACGGTGCTCCTGTAGTTCCAATTTCGAAACCAGCAAGGGTAAGCGAGATCCATTCTTCTTCTTTTTCATTTTTTTTAGATTTTCGAAGAGAACATTCGATTAACTGCTAGGTTATATTTGCGGATTGAAAAGGCGAAAAAAGAATTAAAGCAACTTGCTCAATCTTGGCGTTCTCAATGCAATCAGATTCGCTATCGGAAAAGGTTTTGGTGCTCACGGAGGAGGAGGGGGAAGAAGAAGAGGAGGATTGCACAAGATGGTGGCGGAAGAAATGGACTGAGGCCGAGGAGAAATGGACCGATGGCAAGGAGAAATGGTGGCGGAAGAGGAGGTTTTGGTTCCCAATGATTCCTCCGAGGCGGAAGAAATAGACCGAGGCCGAGGAAAAAACACTAATTGACAAGTACGGGGAGATGGTGGCGGACGGTTCGCTAGCGAAGATGCGGACTCGCGAAAAGAAGTTCAAGTCGATTGCTTTTCAGTGCACCACGTGCGCGATCCTGTGGCGTACCCTTGGCAGTGGAGTTGGAAGGACGTTTTTGGGGATGGGGATTTTGGGACTGCTATGGATGATGTTGACAATGAGGTGATGGGGTTAGGGTTTGAGTATGAGGCAGAGGAAGGGGAGGTGAATTACAATGGGAGTGGTCGAGAGAGGGAAGATGCGGCGAAGAAAGGCTGGTGCAAAAGCAAAAAAAAACACTCTATACCTCGGTTCAGGTCTCAACCGAGGTAGTAGAGTCCACAATACTGCCTCGGTTCACAACTGAGGCAAAAAGGGGTAGACTTTTTGCCTCGCCTGTATGTGTCTCGGTTCAGGAACCGCTGCCTATGAGCCAAAATAATCGATGTCGTTTTCCTTAACTACACTAGTGGTTAGTCTGTTTCTGGCCTTGAGACATACTGGAAGCCCCCAACACTAAGACCTCCTGATACTCCTTACGACATGGATCAATCCTCTCTACTTGAGAATGAATGACCATTGGAGTTTCAGGATAACCCCCAAAACTGAGTTCTTGCATTCATTCTAAATAAACTTGAACCTCACTAAGAGATTCCACATGAAAACTTACTATACCACTTTGAAATCACACTTTAATTCCATTTGAATCACAATTTATCTCTTTGATACATATATAACTCAGTACACTCTCATACATAATCTAAGATAAATAATCACATCATTCAAATCAAACAAGCACACATAAGAAAAGAGTATACTAAAATCTGGACCAGTCGCAAAACGCATACCCTCGCTAAGCGAAACCTACTAGACAATGGATTAGACCCTCAACTCACTCGCTCAACGCATCCATTCGCTATCCGAATAAAACTGACAGTGCTCCCAGACCTCAATGATTTGTACACAGAACTCCAAATTCAAGTTTTCACTACCTCACTTCCTCCAAATTGAGTTCTAACACAAGTAGAACTCTACCTCATTACCGACACACTCTACTAACTCAAACCTCTAACAATCCAATGTTAAACAAAATCCAAATCAGTTCATAAAGAACCTCGATTCCACCAATTTAGTTCAATAACCCTCTTTCCCCTTTTTACTATCTTAAACCTCCATTTTAGACCAAACCACTAATAACTAAGATTTCTCTTGTATTATAATAGTCCAATTTATACAATTCAGATTCATTCACATCAACTCTAACATCACAACCATACATACAACAGATTTCACACATGAATATCATCCCTCAATCAACAAAGCATGTATTTCACTAAATTACTACTCATACAAGGTCGCATTTTCCAACTCCAACAGTTTAAGTATCATAATCACCAAACTCACACCATACATTTCTATTAAAATCAATTAACTAGCTTCCTTTACCTCAGGCCAAAACGCATAGCTCAAAGAAACCCCGACAGTTTGCTTACACCTCAAGGAAATTCTAGAAACGCCTACAAATCACAGATTGGTGATAGAAAACAACTCTTAGAATTTAAATTGAACTAAGAATCAATAGAAGGAGACCGTAATCACATGCAAAGATAGAATTTCTTTGCACAACAATTCAAGAAAAACCTAGAAAAGAGGGACGACACTTACTTGCTTAAATCAAGAAATTGTTCGGACAGATAAGTAAACCTTGACGCCGCGAACACCTAGGTACCTCCTGATCGTCGAATAGATGACTTGAGATCAAGAACTCTTAGAGAAAAGATAGAGAACTCTAGAAAAGTGTTTATAGAGAGATGATACGTTTTAAAATAATGAAGCTCGTTTATAACAAAACTATTTATAATAAAATTGTTTAATATTAAAATAATCGAGTGTCACTATTTTTAGACTATCACCACTTCTAAAATACCATTTTCTAGGGTTTTACAGAAAACAATTTCTTCGTGCACATAAGTTTCTTCCTCAACCTATTTCTTTCTTGCAATCCGAAAATTATTTTTGAACTTTTGATTTCCGCAACTTAAAAGATTTTTTTTATTTTCAAAATTAGATTTCAGATTGTACAGTTTAAAAATCATTTTTAAATTTTGAATTATTTAATTCGAAAGTTTATTTTAAGAAAAAAAAGCTTTCAAATTACATTATATAAAATCATGTTAAACTCCATAGTTATGTAAATTGAAAATATTTTTTAAGAGAAAGAATAACTTTTGGATTACTTGGAAGTAAAAAAAATAATTTGAAATTATATAATCCGAAAAGCGCAAAATGAAAAAAAAAAGTTATTGGAGTACAGAATGAAAGTATAGGTTATGCAGGTGTAGGAAGAAATTACCTTTATGAGAGTATAGGTTGAAATTACAAGGTTCAAAAAGAAATAAGTAAATGGCAGGCCTTGGGCCCATTCTGAAAAGGGTTTCAAAATCTAAGGTGGCTTTATCTCTCATTTTTCTTCCTCGAGCTCTAAATTTCAGAAAGTTACTCTCTACACTACCCCACTTTGCTTCTGTATCACCATATTTTTTTTTTTTAATTTCAAAACTATCCTTAATATTTTAAAACATCCTACACTCCCACCTCTTTTCTTCAACGAATGTCAACATCCGTTGAAGAAAAAATTCTTCAACGAATGTGGCACATTCGTTGAGTTTTTTTTTCTTTTTTTTAATTTTTAGTTTTTTAATTTATTGTATTTTAAATTAATATATAAATATTATTTAATTTTTTTAAATTATTACTTAATTATTTATAAATTAATTTTATTTTATTTAATAAAATAATAATAATTAATTTAATTTATGTATTATTATTTAAATAATAATTAAAATATTTTTTTATAAATATATTAAAACGGATGTGCCACATCCGTTGAATCTTTTTTTTTGTTTTTTTAGTTTTTAGTTTTTTAATTTTTTGTATTTTAAATTAATATATAAATATTATTTAATTATTTTAAAATTATTACTTAATTATTTATAAATTAAATTTATTTTATTTAATAAAATAATTGTTATTAATTTTAATTTATATATTATCATTTAAATAATAATTAAAAAATTTGTTATAAATCTACTAAACGGATGTGTCAACATCCATTAAATTAGTGTTTTTTTTAGTTTTAGTTTTTTATATTTTAAATTAATATATAAATATTATTTAATTTTTTTTAATTTATTACTTAATTATTTATAAATTAATTTTATTTTATTTAATAAAATAATTATTATTTTAATTTATATATTATTATTTAAATAAGAAATAAAATATTTTTTGAAAATCTATTAACGGATGTGGCCGTTAACGGATGTGGCCACATCCGTTGAAGTTTTTTTTTAAAAAAAAACAATAAACTAAAATATAAAATATGTAAATGGATGTCAACATCCGTTCACGGATAACAACATCCGTTGAAGGTGAAACGAATGTTGACATCCGTTTTATAGTAAGGGCAAATTAGGTATGGAGTGGTGCAGGGAGCGGTTGATGGTGGTGGAGGGAGCAACTCTCTAAATTTTATTGTGATGTTAAATATGTCTGTTCTGAAAATATATATATAAAATATTAAATATGTCTCATTATTTTCTTTTATTCCAAAAATACTCTACATCTCTCCACTATTTTTTTTTATTCCAAAAAAAATATCCTACACCTCTCCACTATCATCAACAATCTTTCTCTTTCTCTCTCTGCATTAATGGAGCATTAATATGATTTAGATTTAAACTTGTGATATATTGCAAAATATAAAATTTAGAGGAAACTTCAATATTAGTGCTTCTACCACTCTCATTTTATAAACTTAAAAGTTAGATGCAAATACAAAATAATAAACATAATAATGTTAATAGTAAATAATATATTATTATTATTATTATTATTATATACTAACTTTATAACGACGAAAGAACTAAATAAATTCAAAATCTTTAACAAATAACTTTTCTTTTATATTTTAAGTATTTAATAATATTTTTGTATTATTTATCTAATAAATTAAATACTTTATTCAAGTTATTTGAGTCAAATATGTCGGTAAGTTAAAACATAATATAATGTTAAAAATTATAGATATTAAATGTAAAAAAAAAACACACATATATATTAAAAATTTTCTAGAAATTTAGAACAAAATTTTACCATTTATTAAGAAATTTGAAGAAGAAAAAATATATTGAACAGTGAAAATAAAATTGAATCAAACTTATTTAAGGGAAAGTGTAAATAAAATTTTGCAATATATCACACAAGTTTAAATGTGAGCCATGTGAATGCTCCATGAATGTGGAGAGAGAAAGAGAAATATTGTTGAATATAGTGGGAAAGTGTAGGGTATTTTTGGAATAAAAAAAAATAGTGGGAAGATGTAGAGTAGTTTTGGAATAAAAAAAAATAGTAATGAGGTGGAGGAGCACTTGGTGGTGGAGGGAGCAACACCCGAAACTTTTTCCAAAAATCTTTTCTTAATCTTAGTAAATATTATTTTAACTTTTTCTCTTTCCTATTAAAGTAACCCTCCACCCTTTTAACTCTACACTCTTCTAATAAAAAATTTAAAACTTTGTTTTTTATTTATAATTTAATAAATATGTAATTTAATTTAAAAATCTAATATTATTTAATATATTTTCATATTTTAATAATTATTAAATATAATTTGTATTATTATAATAGTTATATTAAAAAAGTTAAAATTAAAATAATTAAAATAAAAGTAATAATAATAAAAATAAAGAAACAAAAATAATAAAAATAATAATATAAAATCTGATTTAATATATATAAATATATTAAATTATATTAAAATATTAAATTAATGAAATAAGATTTTAAAATTTTTAGATTTCTTAATTACTATTACTTTAATTTTAAATTTTTTAATATTATTATTATAATAACATAAATTATATTTTAATAGTTATTTAAATATAAAATATAAATAATATTAAATTTTTAAATTAAATTAAATAGTTAATAAATTATAAATAAAAAATAAATTTTTAAGAACTTTCTTTTAGGAAGGAAATCCGATAACTATGTTATTGGATACTGATGATTATTTTTTTTTTAATTTTATTTTCTATTTAAAATTTAATAATAATTCAATTTAATTTAATATTTTAATATAATTTAATATTTTTGTATATATTAAATTAGATTTTATATTATTATTTTTGCTTTTTTATTTTTATTTTTATTACTTTTATTTTAATTATTTTAATTTAGTTTTTTTAATATAATTATTATAATAATACAAATTATATTTTAATAATTATTAAAATATAAAAAAATACTAAATTATATTAAATTTTTAAATTAAATTAAATAGTTATTAAATTATAAATAAAAGACAAAGGTTTAAAAATTGGTTAGAGGTATGAAATGTTAATGAGGTGTATGGTTGCTTTAATAAAAAAGAGAAAAAGTTAAAGAAATATTTACTAAGGTTAAAAAAGAAATTTTCTAAAAGAATTAAAAGTGTAGGATGAAGTATCGGAGGTGCAGGGTAAAACATCCAAAATGAAATTTTTGAAAAAGTTAAAGGTGCAAGATGAGATGTTAGAAGGTTAAAATTGTAATTTTTGGAGGTGGAGATGAGATATTGGAGGTGTAGGATGAAACACCCAAAAAGAAGCTTAATGCATAATTTCATCTCTTGACTGCCTCTAGCTTAATTTTTAGAAGCTTATGACTAGATTCCTCAAAATCAACATTATTCATAATTCCTACCACCATGCGGATAGCGTCTCCTCACATTATCTTCACTCGACTTGTTGCTACTGCTGCATCTTCTCGCCATGTCAAACCCTAATTCAATCCAACATAAGTTAAATCCACAATCAAATAACATAGGAAATACACAAAATTGTGGTAGTTTCACCGCCAAACTCCTTTAATATTGTAAAATGAAGCATGAACGGAAAAACGAAACATCACAATAGAAAACAATACATAAGTGACAAAGAGTACGAAATACACTAACAAAGACGAGGACAATTGAACAAACCAAAAACAGGAAAATTAGTAACTTTGGTCGTGACGGAGACTCGAGAAGTTGTGTGAAAGAACTCGATGGGTTCTTCTCAAGAATATGTTAGGTTTAGGTTTTGAAGGAAGAATAATAATATTTTGACATGCTACGTGAAAGTTACATTCAAATAACACGCTTAGATGCCTCTAGGTTCCAATATTATTGTGTTGTTACTAAGGATAATATATAGAGGAAGAAAAAAATTGAAGACAATAGGAAATGCAAAGAATAATACTTTGAATTGGAGAACTGGTGCTACGATAACAAGAGAAGATTGAGTTGTGGTGGGTTAGGGTTCTTTATTCTTTAAAGAGTAAGGTGACTGGGAAGGGGTTTCTATGTTGGATGAAGAGGGAAATCGTGAAAATTCTACAAGTAGGTTGTCAGGATTGTTAGTGCTTCTACAAAGCTCCTATAGGAAGTGGACGACTTATCAAGTTGCCTAAGCCGAGCTTGTTGGAATTTATGATTAACAGATTAGCAATTAATGAGAAATAAACCATTAACATGAGCAGTTCCAAATACCCCTTAGAATAATAAAGCGTAAGCACACCTGAAGAATTAGACATTAGGCACAATTAATAAGTAACTTGAATTGGTCTCTGATCTTCCTTCTGTAAAGCACCTTAGGTTCCCTCTGTATTTTCTCTCCTGATGGGGATAGAGAGAAAGCAATAGGAATTATACGATGTGCTCACAGATGGCGACCATGACCCTTTAAGTAATCTATGTCGTTACTTTTCTCTTGTTTTAATCCATTATGGAACTTATATAATCGATTATTTTTCCACTTAGCCTTGTTAGTCATCCATTTGCCTTTCTTAACAGATTATGTTATCTGTATAACAAATTATGTTTTCTTTATGTTTTAATCGATTATGTAACTAATGTAATCGATTATAACAAAGTGTTTTGCCCTTATTTTGCCTTCTAAATGTTCTTGCTTAGTCTAACAGATTATATCGCTTATGTAATCGATTATTATTACCAGAAACCTAGATTTTCAATCTCTTTAGGCGTCACTAATCAAGAAAGGATTAATACTTCTAGCACTAACATGTTAATGATTTAAACACTTGTTAAGCCATTTTGTTGTGTAAGAAAGATTAAACAATTTCTAATCGTTTAAAATTATTCATCATCAAAAACCAATATATGTAGAGACTAGGCTCCCCCTATCAACAATCTCCCAAAGACTTTCCTGCATAAGGGATGTTATGCAATTGGAGCACACATGGTAGCTTAGTTTGTCCATAGTGCCGTCAAAATGGGTTGAAACTCGTGAGCCAACCCGACTCACCACGGGTTTGAACCGGGTTGGGTTGGAAAGAAATGCAAAAATTTTGATGCGAGCCAATTTTGACCCGGCTCACACGGGTTGAACCCGTGGTGGGTCGGGTTGGCTCACCAACCACCTATTTTTTTTTAATTAAATCAAATTAATTAAATTAATTATTCAAAACACACAACCTTTACTTAGCAATAGAGCCTTTCATGTTGTTGCCTTTCTAAAAGTTCTCCTCTGCAAATAAAACCCTAAGATTATAGATTGAATAATATTATAGATGGAGATAAAGAAGAAGATGCTTCAAGAGAGCATATATACTGTGGATTTATCCATTCAGGACTCCAATTTAATAGATGGGTAATATTGTAGATTGGATAATTCAGGAATATATAATTTGTTTTATCTTGTTTTTAAACCTATCTACAAGCATGACAGTTTTATCTTGTGCTATATATTTTTGTTAACGGTTATATGTAGTTTCTTGGTCAAATAGTTGTGTATGTCTCATTAAACTAAATTGGAAAAATTGTATGCTTGAAAACTTAGAATATATATAACAATATATTTCTTTTGTTTCATTTTATTTGATATCAATTGGTCCAATTATTACTATTTCAATTTGATTGATCAAAGTAACATGTTATAAGAATCTCAGAAGAAGAGTGTGAAAAAAAAGTTAATTAAGTGAGTCAATGAGTCAACCCGTTTAACTCACCAACTCGTGGTGGGTTGAGTCAGGTTTGAATTTTTTTTGGCTCGCTAATAAATGAGTCGGGTTGGGTTGCCTCACTAAGTGGTCAACCCGTGGTGGGTCGGTACGGGTTATCCGTTTTGATAACTCTTCTTGTCCCTATTGCATGGAGTACACTAAGACATTCACATTAAATTATGGTCAGAAAAAGTAGTTGGTTTGACTTCCATCACTTGTTCTTGCCCACTAATCATCTATTTAGGAGAAACAAAAAAGGCATTTCACAACAATAAGCCACCTCCTAGGCATAACCACGTTACAAGTTTGGAGAAGAGTTAAAGACTTTTCAGAAGTGATTGAAAGTGGTGTGACAAGGATAAATGATTTAGGGAGTGGCATAATTGAACTAAAAGAAACATTTTTTTTGGGATTTTCCATACTGAAAAGATAATTTTGCTAGGACATAATCTCAATGTCATAGAATTTTTTTTTACAATATGATGATGAATGTTAATGGCAACACAAAAGATAATGACAAGACTTGAAGTTGATGTTGCAAGCTAACTATAAGTTGCTCAAGTCAAGAGCAAATTAGACCTTAACAAATGATGATGCTAAAGTAGTTTGTCGTTGGATCAAAGAACTTAGAATGCCAAATGATTATTCAAATTTGGCAAGATGTGCTAATATTGAAAAAGGTAGTCACTAGTGTAGTAAGGGGAAACGACAACGGTTATTTTCGTCCTTTGGCAACGGTTCTTGAACCGAGGCATATATAGGCGAGGCAAAAAGTATAGACTTTTATGCCTCAGTTATGAACCGAGACAAAAAGATGGACGATTTTGCTTCGGTTCATTTTGAACCGAGGCAATATGTCAACCTCTACTGCCTCGGTTGGGACCTGAACCGAGGTAGTAGGGTCTTTTTTTTTTCTTTCGTCAGCCTTTATTGACAAGGTTAAACAGGTCTCAAACAGGGAAGAGGTCTCCAATAGGGAAGAGGTCTCCAATAGGGAAGAGGTCTCCAAAAGGGAAGAAGCAATTTAGAGTTAATCAACCTCAAGAAAACAATTGCACTGATAGCTGAGTTGCTTGTCAGTATGCTTAGTTTGCTCCTGTGCCAGAAAATCTACTCAAATTCTTGAAATGATTGCACAAGAAAATCCACTCAAATTCTCTTTCACAGAAATATCCAATAGCAAGAAATACCTTCATTGTTCTTGTCATCTTCATCTGTGATGAATGTTTTTGAATCACCAATAGATGAAAATTTTGTTTGATTAAAATGGTTCGGCAGTGTTGAAAAATCCATTCATTTATGTTACCATTCAAATAGGTCAATGCAATAATGCATAGAAGGTTGGAAAAAAGAATAAACCTCATTCAAATCCCTAACCCCCAAATCGGATGACCAACAACCCCAAACTTGCACCAACAGTCGCGAAGTCCCCAAACCTGTGCCAATAGTGGCGAAGTCACTGAAGAGTGAAACTCCCTTGCGCCGCAGAGACGTTTTGTCGTGACCACGGTGCCTCCAAGAGGGAGATCGCGCCTGCTGTCGAAATCGCTTCCCCTCCATGCGTGAACGAACCAAGAACAAGGAAGGAAAGGACACCTCCTTGCTCGACGACGAGCCTCCACCCGAAATGCCGTTGTCGCCTCCTCGTGCCACCAGCACTCATGAATTCGAACCAGGATGAAGGAGAAGAAGAAGAAAACCCCATAAGTGAGAAAGGCCTCATCCTCACAATAACCTGCAGAAAAGGCAAGAAGCGAGAAAGGGAAGTCAGATCGAAAAGAGTAATAGGCGAAAGCAACCTTGACGCCGGAATCGGAGGATGCGGGGGGGAATTATCGGTTAGGGCATCGGCAGCCATGGCGAGCTTTCGCTTGAGAGGGTTGGAAGTGGGGGGTCTCGGAGGCAAGGGACTCTTGAACTTAGTGGGGGAAGGAATGACGAGATTGGGATCGGAGGGAGGGTCATTCTCTTTGGAGTGTTTGTGCTTGCGAGAGGGGCGGGTTTTGGCGGAGCTAGGAGAGGTGGCTGTGGTGGCCGCAGTAGCGAGTGGAAGAAGCGTGAAGTGCTTCATTTTGGGGCAGAGAGGAGAACGAAATGGGGGAAGAAGCGTGTGGAAGAAGAGTTCATTTTGGGGCAGAGAGGAGAACGAAATGGGGGAAGAAGCGTGTTCAGTGTGGCAGAGGTTTTATGCTTCGGTCCTGCATGCAACCGAGGTAGTATCACCTTTTCAAAAAGCTGTCAGGCTTGTAGGTGGGTTTTAGGCACCGGTTCTGCTACAACCAAGGTCGTAGCGTTGTTCTACTTCGGTCCTACATGCAACTGAGGCCTATAAGGTCCCCTTAATTTTAAATCTGCCACCGCGTTTTGATAGGCAGCGGTTTGGTGTAAAATGAGGTATATTGTGCGAGTTTAAAAGCAAATATTATACTAGTGAGTATTCATGGTATGAAAAGTCATGATTGTCATGTATTCAAGGAAACATTAGTTATTGTTGTGTACATCTCATCGTCGTGCACATGTTAAATCCTTTAATATAAATTACTAACTTCTTCAAAGATTTGTGCTCAATGACACTAAAAGAGGATTCATAAGAAGGTTGAGGAAAATATTCCACTTATTCTTTGTAAATTCAAAAGAATATTTCCTCTTGGATTCTTTGATTCACTTAAACATCTTCTTATTCATCTTCCATATGAAGCATGACTTGACGGACCAATGCAATATAGGTTGATGTATCCATTTAAAAGGTGATAACCCAAGATCAATATATCCCTATATCCATTAGACTTTTATTCTCGATTTGAATAATCTTTTATTCATTTATTTGTATAGATTTATAAAGTAATAAAAACATTTTGTAAAAAAAAGATAGGGTAGAAGGATCAATTTGTGCAGCTTACTTGCATCGTGAGACAACATACTTTTGTTCTCATTATTTCAAAAACTTCATGTTGTCATCCAACAATGTTAGGAATGAAACGCAATGGAAATGTTAAACATGTCACTCAACATTATCAGTGTTTCGACAAGTTAGTTATCACGCAAGCAAGGAGTTGACTCATTGGTTAACTGATGTTGAATTCAACTTTGTTCATGTTCATGTGTTAATCAATTGCACTTAAGTTAAATTGTACCTTGAGTATGTTTTAATCCCATTATGTGCAACCTAATTGGGAAATTTCTATATTCACTAATTGTATTCATATTTAACAATTCATTCCTTGTGGTTGAATAAGTACTTGAAGGAACTACTTCTGCTCAAATACACTCAATGTTTCCTCACTAGTTCAAATATCAAGAATGTATGATCTCGTTAATTAAATAAACAATTGTTATGAAAGTTGATATGTAGCTCTTCATTGTGACATATTTGTAGGTTTATAACCAGTCATTAAGAATGAAATATGTACTTTGTTAATGGGTACAAGAAGAAGATGATGAAGAAGAATAAGATGACGATGAACAAGAAGTTCAGGAGGACGAAAATGAACAAGAAGATTTGGATGACGACGAAGAAGAAGATGATGATGACAATGAAGAGTATGATGATGGTGACAACTATGATGAGGCCGATGAAAATGATGATTGAATTATGTGGTTGTTTTAAGTTGATGAATTGTGGTTGTTGTAATTTTTAAATTTATGTAGACGATTCCTTTTATTTTAGCAAACTTTAAATTCAATTAGAAGTTGTAGTGGATAACAAGTAGAAAGTTGTAATCTATATTTTAATTTCTAGTTTTATATAAGTTATTCCACTTGGTCTTTTTTTATACATTAGAAATATACATATAGCTTTCTTTTAATGTGGTTTACCTCTTTATATGAAATATAACAACATGACATCATCATTTGCTTGATATTTGATATTTGATATTGATTTATGTGGTTTTGTATAGTTTGATTGCTATAATGGCATTTTGACGTCCATCTCGTTCCGATAAAAGGAAGGGGATAACAAAACTAAGAAGGCAATCACACTATATTTAAGGGTTTCAGGAATACCATCTACATCTACCCTAACTCCACCCAACGTTAGGTTAACACATAGGGCACCCGTTCAGGCACCATTCCTTACTCTTGTACCGATGCCATCATTATCCATAGGTGAACCTCCTCTGGTACCAACATCATGCCCTATTGTGATACCCACACCACACACTACTATGGTTCCCACGCCATCTACATCCATACACATACAAGACCATCCCCTGTTGTGGCACTTTTACACACTTCTTGTATACCCTCCTCATTCTTAGTATCCTTTCCTAATATTTCCATTACATCAGATGTTCCTGATTCAACTGTTGATAAAGTTGACCCTCCTCTCCATGATCGACAATGATTGAATCTTATGGTCGAGGGTAATAACCGATCATCTTAAAAACTACTTTTTATTATGACTTGTTTTACATTGGCTTCATTTTAATGACTTTCCTGTATTCATATATAGGTTTCTTCCTTCTATAGTTGATTCTTAGGCCATCACAAAGTTTATTAAGCAATAATTTCTAAAGTCTTGGTTATCATGAGGAGCAATACCTCCAAAAGTAAAAAATCCTTTTTGGTAGCGATATAAGGTAAAATGTCACCAAACTTATTCTCTTTACTTATTTATGTATGTTAAGTCAAATGAAAAATAGAATTCATTCTTATTAAACTTTAAATAGCATGCATATTATGTTGTCAAGATTATTTAAACTTGATTTATTATTATATATGAAGATTTAGTGGAAAAACCTGAGAATGAAGCTCAAATTCAAAATAAAATTCCACAGCAAAACATCTCATAATCTATGAGATGTTTAGAGATGCTAGGATTGCAAAAGAACCATTAATTTAAAAAAGTGAATTTCATTTTATCTTTCTTCATATAATATAACCGAATAGTATATTTTTATTTTTATTTTTCATAACAAAAAGATTTTTCACGTATTGGAGAGAGAAATAGACCATTTATAGTTCTTTAGAATTCAATTTGAATTCAAATTGTATAAATAACATTTGTTATATTTCATAACAAAGGATTGAGGACTATTTGAAGGTGAAGAATAAGTGGACTTTGCGTAACAAAACATTTCCCACTTACATAACTTATAATCAAAACCCTAATCTACCTGGAGAGTGATCTAGTTATTTGTTAGCCATGTTACCTTAGTTGGCATTAAATAAAGATAAAAATTGATGGTTGAAATAATTTAGTTTTAATCATATTGGACGAGGAAAAACAATAATTTTACACTAATGATTTGGAGTTATGATACAAAAAAAGTTTTGTGGATGTTTTCCTCCGAATTTTACAAAAAACTGAAGCTAAAAATCGAACATGATTTATATTTTTTTGCAAATGAAATTAAAATTGTGTAGGCTACATTACTAAAATAATAAATAACATAACAGAAAACATACCAATATCATGAAGTCATTTTTATTAACTCTTCACCTTCATTATTCAAGTTTTTCCTTTTTCTGCTAACCCTCCAATTTTACTTTTACCTAGAACAAATGGATCTCTCTTCTCTATCCAATATCACGAATGCCTTTCACAAATTGTCCAAGAAGAAGAACACTTCACAAAAGTTGTAAAATTGGTAATATATAGATGATGTTTATGGAAATGGGACATGTCAACTCTGATATTAGATGACCAAAGGTTGATGAATAAAGAATTTTAATTCCATATTAAATTTTAAATTTTTAGTGTTGTTTTTTATTATGATCTTAAAATATATCAATATATACTGATTTTGATATTTTAAAATATATTATGAATATTTTTAAAATACTAAAATCAGTATATTTTGAAGATGTAACATAATGACAACACTGATAAACCGACATAACTTGGACTCGAAAAAGAAAAAAAAACATTAATTATAATGGAATCTTATTATTTCATAAATTGTACTATATTATTATAATGTAGTTCCAAGTTCCAAGTGATGCTCACCATGATGAAGCAGAAAGGTATAATCATCTAATCTAAAGCACAGTAGTCATGGTCCACCAATATGAGCATTACAGATCTAAGAACATGTATAAAAGCTATTGATTAACAAATTAAGAAAGATAAAGAACTAAAGCTACATGTCGGTATTTATTCCAGGGTTTTGATGCTCTAAGCTACCTAAACGTGAAGTGATAATTAACTAGAGCTTGGTCCAAAAACTAAAAAGAAAAAAGATAAAAATAAATAACATGGTGTATGAAACTACTACACCACAGCAGTTTCTCATTCTGAATGAGAGGACTCTAATTAAAGTGCTGATAAATTCAAGATTCCCTGTTTCTTTTCTTTAGCTAAAAAATGATATATTGAATTCAGTGTAATTAATTGAAGATATATGTTTTTTTATCACGAGTCATGGGATTTGTATCTTCAATATTAATAAGAGCAGTGTTTTATATATCCATCAAAAATATAATAATCTTCCTGATACTTATAAAACAAACAGCGTATACAAAATAAGTATACCTAACAATATAAAAAGCCAATATTTCTCTAAAATGATATTATAAGAGAACTAAGATTCATCCATCGAAGAAGAAGAAGAATGATGAAAACTAGTCGAAGCAAATACATGTCTTAAATTATTATTGCATGTTTTTCAGAAAAATGAACAGTGAGAGTGACAGTGAGTCCAAAATGGCGCCCTTAACACAAGAAATGCTGTATGTAGGCTTTTTCAGGCAGTGTTTGTTCATTATTGAGAATGATCTTTGGGAAGTGATGATCTATGGAAAAACTGAAGGAACTGGACAAGGCTAAGAATAGAATCCAAGGAAAAGAAGGATATTAATAAATTAACAAAGCACATATTGGCATTGGTGGAATAACAGTGTAAAGAAGCAGAGAGAGAGAGAGAGAGCTAGCTAGGGTTTCAAGGAGCATCTATTCTATAGTGAAGACAAAACTCTGAGTTTATTTATCTCTCTAGTTTCTCCCCTTCAATATATGCAACTATATATTAATATTAATATTAAAATTAATACTAATATATAATATATAGTATTACTTACCTCAATGTTTTGATTTTTCTTGCACCCTTTTATTTGTCTAGTGCCATTGGCACTTTAGGGAGAGGCTTTAACTCTTGCTAGCTCTTGAGGTCTGTTTGTTCTGGTTGTTGCCTCGAAAAGGAACCTTTTTTTTTCCAGAGCAGCGCACGTGTGACCCAACACCCAATGCTCATATCTGCCACCATAATACTAGTAAACCCTAATCACACAGAGACAGACAAAACATAGTGAAGCCCATAACCCCCACCATTCCCCTTATTCCTAGAAATGCATGAATTTAACTGTCCAACATCTGTTACTGTCTAAGAGTTATCAACTTAATAATAAAATAGTCTAAGCATTTAATTAGCTGCAGCAGCGATACAAGGGGTGGTCTTCCAGTACTAGAATGCTTAAAAGACGGAGAAAAATATGTTATTCATGAGACATGGTTGTAATGATGGTGCTAATTTTGAGTGTGTGTGTGTGTTTGGATGTAATGATGGTGTTAGTATGAGAGTGGAAATGATGGCGGAGTTAGTTTTCTAAGTACAAGAGGCTAATAATTGTGTCCAAGACTTTTTCTTGATGTAGATAAAATTTAGAATGATAATTTATGTTTTACTGCGGGGTTATTGGTATTTTTAGATCATGTTTTAGAATCTGAATCTAGGTTCGGAGTCCTAGAAAAACCACTCCAAACAGTTAAAAGGCAGAAATGAAAGAAAAATTGAAAAGAAAACGGAAAACCGTTCTCTTTTCCTACTTCCTACAGAGATTGACTGATAAATTATCAGACAAGATACTGGAATTGCAGCAAAAACATGAAGAGAGAGAGAAAAATGCACATGATATAGCTGCTGCTGCTGCTGCTTCGTCTCGAAGCAACGACATACACACTAATTAGCGAGAATTTAGATATGTAATAATGATGAAACCCCACCGAAAATTCATGAATTTATACATCCTTTCTGCAACTCAACAACACCGATCAAAGGCTTTAATTAACAGTAATTAAACTAAGTTATAATTAAGCAAGAAGGAGAATGAACAGTGAAGATCATAAAGAGAGAGTCGAAATTGAAAAGAAGAAGAGAGACATGAACAAAAATAAAAGAAGAAAACAAAGATAATCGAAAACCCCATGAAAGTGAAAACATTTTTGTTAAAAAGGGGGGCGAGCAGTGCCACCCCAATAACCCTCAGCAGGTAATTGAACCGAATTCAGAAGATTCTGCGGAACTCCATGGAAGAGAGAAGAACTGTTAGGATCTCCCACAAGCTGTTGCGGCTGTTGCTGCTGCTGCGATTGCGATTGTTGCTGTGTCCCTGCAATTCCCGGCGACCCTAATCCTCCGGTTCCCGGAACCGGTACCGGAGTTTCCTCTTCCTCTAAGGGTAGTCTCTCATAAGCAGCATTACCAAATGAAGCAGCCATGATAACAACAGGACCCGAAGCCACAAGGGGTCCCACCACGCTTCCACCTACTACCTGTCCCTGTCCGCCAGCAAGGTAAATGGCTAGTCCTGACGCGGCAGGCGGAGCCGGCGGCGGCAGAAATGAACCGGAAAGGGATAGAATCTCGAACCTTCCGTGAAGGGTCACAACGGCACCAGGGGAAGCTGGCTGCCGGAGGGTCACGTTGGTGACGGTGCCGCTGCCGCTGAGAACACAGACACCACGCTGTCGCCGCCTGGCGAAGGCGGTGACGCTCTCCATGATGTCGCAGCCGTTGGCGATTTCCATAACATGGGATCGGAGAGCGTTGGCACTGTCCCTTGTGATGATAATGGGTGGTTTGGGCTTGTTTTTGGAACCTGCTGGTCTTCCTCTCGGCCTTCTCGCCATTTCACTTCCACCTCCATCTCCCGACCCGGGGTCCTGGCCTTCTCCGCCAGCGTGAGGGGGTGTGGAGGAGCCACCTCCACCGCCTGCGTTCTCGTCGCGATCCCGCTTCTGGCCGCGGCCATTGGCAGCTTCGTCCTCCGTGTTTTGGTGGTTGTGGTGGGGCTGAAATTGGTGGTGAGGGTGTAAGTGAAGATCTCTAGTGAGAAAAGGGAGAGGACGTCCTTGTGCTGCTACAGGATCCATTTATCAGAACCCTAGATTTTGAGGCCTTCTGCAACGAACACCCACAACCCAAAATGTTGAACCCAATTGAAAAAAGATTGCAAATTTAGATCTAGAAGGAGGTGTTGGTGTTCTCTCTTTTGTGGGGGCTTGTTTGGTTTTCTTTGGGTTGTTTCCTTTTGGGTGTTGGGAGCATGCTACTTACTTACCTTGAACAGAAAAGGAAAGAGAAGAAATTTAAGGTTGTTGGCAAAACCCCACAAAAATTTGAGCTGAAAAAGGCACCATTTAGTGATTATGATCTGTATGAGTAGAGAGGCTTGGTTAATTTGATGATTGGCATGTGAAGCTAAGCTACCTTTATGGGAGTAAGGGAGAGGTAGTTCAGGGTTTGGAGGGAATAAGGTAATAAAGAGTGTCCTAAGAAAGGGAAAAGAGGGGGAAGAGAAACAAGTTGGGGGAGCTTTTGTGGTGGGTTAATATGGAAGATGGTGTTTGCTATTTGATTTTTCTTTTTCTTTTCTATTTTTTTCCCTTTTGGCTTTTTAGTTTTTCCCTCAGTTGAAACCCCATTTGGGTTAGGGTTAGGTCGAAGGAATCGGATCGATGATGGATGATGGGTTAGATATTGGTAAGAAAGACAGCGTGCGCATGGGCGGTGTTTGTGGGTCCCACACTTCTCTCTGAGGGCCCCACTTTATTCAAGACTTCCATGCTTTGTTTCCTCTCTATGTCCCTTTCTCTTTCTTAACCCAAGTTTTTGTGTGTAAGTACCTTCACTATCCTAAAAAGCCTGCAAATAAGAACACACTGTGTCCTTAACTCATTGGCCAAAACCCTTACTCCATAATCCTTAATCTTAAGTTCTTTTCCTATGATCTCTCTGACCATCTTCACTTTCAGCAGCACCCTCTCTCACTCTCATTTTGCCTTTGGAACTCATTATTGCTTCCTCTGTTGCTTCCCACAATCACTATTCTTCAAACTTCTCCCATATCCCATGCTTCTATACTTTCTCCTTACATAATAACAATAACTTTTATCATTTTATATAAACAATATTCAATATGTCAACATTTTTTCTTTAAACATCAGATGAACTATATCCTGAACACAGTTATCTGTTTATAATCTGAATACCAGACACTGATTGTATATGTTTGATCCTGAAAACCATATATCTTTTGGATGGATTAGTGTAATGTATGTGCATGGATTTTTATTATTGTTAGTTTTTCCAGGAAACTAATAAAATTGTATTAAAAAGTTGATAATCATTGATTCTGAATAAAAAACCAGGTACTAGGTGTTTCATATGATTTCTAGAAGTACGATCTTGATGTGTTGCTCTTGTGTAACTTTATGTTGTTAATCATGAAATAATAAGAAGATTCTGTTCATGGTATAATGTAACAGTTAATAATATAGCAACTAGTAGAAAAAAAATGTCACAAAAATAGATTTAGTTATGATAAGATTTGTTGAATGTATATTTTATTTTATTTTTTTCATATTCCAACCAAATATCTATATTTTAAAGGAGTCCTTTATAGTCAATATTATATATATAAAAGTTATAGAGTTTGAAAAATATTAGTACTTACCAATAAAAGACTATACTTGAATTCAACTTCTCTTTTTGACTGTTTCAAACTCACTGTTAAATGTAAAGAAAAATATGAAGTCAAAGAAAACCGTCTTCAACCTATCAGATAGCAAAAACTGATAAAAAAACACATTTTGACCGTGTAATGGCAAAACGCATAATTTAAAATTGAAGTCATTCATTACAAAGTTATGATTTTAATGTATTTTTCATAAATATTATTACTTTGACCTTAAAACTATAAGGCGTTTCCTACAGGTTAAACTTTGTATTCGCATTGTAAATAGTTTTTACAGATCAAATTTATAATAAACAATGGTAGCATGTATGACTATTTTCATTAGATAATTATCTCAAATAATTTATTTAATTATGGATGGTTAAAAATATTTTATATATTGAAACTCATAAATCATTGTAACTTATTTACATCAATGAAACACTTAACAAAAAAAAACTAATAAAAAAAGTCAATCATTTGTTAATTGTCCTTCACCAAACAAGATATACAAAAAAATGGCAATGAACAAAACCTCGATTAGGTTAAATTTTATTATTAGTTATGATAAATATTATTCCTCCATGCGAAAGAAAATACATTACAAAACATTCCAAAAGGTCGGATCCTTGAAAGTACTGGATTATATTTATTAAAAACTCTCTCATTCTTTAATTCCTTTGTTAGTTTTATTCTCTTAAACAATTTCAATTGATAGTCAATTAAGAAGATTACAGGTTAATGGTCAGACCTAATAGGTCCGGTATAATAAACAAATTGGGTTAAATTTGGATACTGATGAAATACAGGACAAAGGTGTAAGAAATAAATTAATAATTAAAAGATATAAAACTATATTGTATCTTATATATATATATATATATATATATCCTAGTGGTAAAGTTTAACTTAAGACACAAATTAATTTTATTAATCTGTATTTCATTAGAAACATTTATCTCTACTTATCTTTGACTTTCTTTCCTAACATTTGAAAAAAAAAACGAATACTAAGTTATCTTCCTTCCCTATTAGATTAACAGGTTATTTAATTTTATTATTATTTTTATATTAAATATTCTATATAACACTAGTAACTCATAGTATATTATATATATATATATATATATATATATATTAATTATCTAAGCAATATCAGATGTTAAAATTCAGAGAGCACATGTGATACATAAAATAATATTTTATTGTTGTGTAAAATAATTACCCTAGAACGATATACATGATGTAGTTAAAAAAATTCCTAATACATTGCTTAAATAAATTAATTACCATAATTTTATAAAAAATGACATACATTTAAATAATATATGCAAAAATTTAATATATTAGTAAAAGTAATTAATAAATATTTAACTTACTTTTTTAAATCATAAAATTGATGACATATATTAATTATAAATACATATGCTTTAATAGTTTAATAATTAAGAACATAGTATTCCATAATTAATTTCAATAAAAAAATTATACAACTTTGACCAAGGTTTATAATCAACTTGCCTTAAAAATGAACTAAACAATCTTATACTATGTTCATCCATATATCTATGTTGATATAAATAATTTATTCATTCCTTCTCGTCATGATTTTCAAGAAATGTACAATATTTATTGTGAAAATCTTAATGTTTAAGTGTTTATTCAACGTGGAATATTATAGCCTCAAAACATATAAAAGAAATTGAAGTTCAAAATCTGTTGATAAAGTTAAGTCAATTAACTTTTTGAACAACACTTTCGTAAGTCGTGCAATTATACATTTTTTTTTATAATAAAAACTTACAAAGATCTAGGAAAATTTGAGATGATCAGTTTAGATTAATTTTAAATTAATTGACCCAAGACTCAAATCAATTTTACTTTTAAAATTTTAAGAAAAGAAATATTAGCTATAAAAATTTAAAGAGAAAGAAAGAAAACCTATACTTTGACTAACCTTCCAGGATAAAAAATAAAAGAAGCTATAAAATAAAATTATAGTATGATTCCTTTCAAGCATTTCATGTTATATATATTAGACTTCTTTTGAAATATTAGTATTATGATTAGACTTAAAGACTAGTATTTGTTACAATACTTAGTTTATTTAACAATCCACAAAAATTTCGTTTAGCAATCTTCTAGATAAGATAATTTCTTATACATTGAATACCAATGATTCTTTATCCCAACTTGACATAAGAAATCTTAAATATTATCTTTTTTCACTTATATCTTTATTTACCTCACTTGATGTATCACTAAAATATAGATATTTATCAAATCTAAAAAAAAGTAATACTTATACCACAAATAAACCATTAAGTTGTACATCTTTTGATTTCGTTCTATCTTCTTTTATTGTTTAGTTCATTTTCTTCGTTGTAAGATAAAATTTGTATTTATTTATATATTATAAATTGATTTTATCTTTAGTTAATATATAATTGATATATGACTGTCAACATATTTCTTTTCCATCAAAATATATATATTTCGAGTATGGAACTATATTAACGAGTGATCCACTAATAACCTGTAATAAACAATAATAAATTCAACAAAATAAATTTTTTTGCTAAATTCATAACTTTAATATTATGTTAAAAAATAATCTTTTAAACCTAATTCAACCTCTTAACTAGTTTATAAAATATAAAATAAAATTTGCACCTTCTGAATTAACATTATTTCTAATTTATATATTATTTCTGATGTAATAGTTGTATGATAAAATTGTGAACTCTAAAAAAAGAAAAAAAAATAAAACGAAACAAAGAGAAAAAGGCTTTTTGGTACAAACTAAAATCACAAATAATACTCTCCTTTATATTCATAATTAGACATTATTATTAATATTATTAATATATATATATATATTAATAATGAAAATTAGATTTAATACATTAATATTATTTAAAGAAAACTAATAAAGCCAATTAAATGAATTAATTGTATTTAAATATGTGATTATATTGAAAAAGTGTTGTATTAAAAACGATGAAAGAAGGAATATTTTATTTATGATTATGAAAAATGTGAAAGAGACAGGTGGGTCTATGGGGAATTGGAGAAGGGACCATCACCTAAATTAAGGTGGGTGTGAAGACTCGTGAAAGTGCCTTTAACTATATTGTTTTTTTTTTTATTTCTCTCTTTCATTTTTTTTTTGGAGATTCTAAGTTTGTAGGCTCCACTTTCTTACGTGTCCTTTCCCCACCCTCAAACTCACCCATTTCTTATTTTTAACTTGTTATTTCATCTAAAGAATTCTTCTTAGTTATAAAGATTAATTTCACTTCTTATGGACATAAAATATATTTTTATTAATATTTAAAACTAACATATATTTTTAATATTTTATTAAACTCCTCACACACATGTATCTTTTGTTAGTTCACTTTAGAGTCAACTAGACCAAGTCTCTACTTAAAATTAATTTCATTGAACTTTAATTCTTAATTTTCAATCAAGTCTTATTCCTTTAGGTACTTTAGTTAAATTCATAACTATATTATATTTCTATTTTCTTCTAAATATCTTTATAATATACAAATTACAACCTAAATGAGGCATATAGTTTAGCAATATAGTATATATTATACAATATGTAATAAAATAATAATATTATGTATCATAGTAGAAACAAGTCCATGTGTATTACTTTTTGCAATAAAAAACACGAGTAATTAAACATTAATTATAGTAGTAATTTTTAAATGAAAAATAGCTATTAAATTCATAAGAAATCATATATAAAAGCTATATTTTATTAATTTTATAATATTGTAGTTTTATAGAAGTAGTTGTCCTTTTTCTATTGCAATAATTATTATTTATATTGGATAATTTCTTTATAAATCACTCAAATTTGTTATATTCATAAGAGTAAAAAGAAAATAAAATATATTTAGAAATCATAATCATCCCTGTATATATCATATCATGTGACAAGTATATTTATGAGTGATAAGAGGGATGGGGGCCACCTGATGATAGATGCAGATGTCAGGCACCGTTGGATGATGGCCCCACCTTATCATGCTCAAACGCAACGTTCCAACTTATTGCACGTGCATGCATCATACTTTCTGCACATACAGAAACTTAGTATGTTTTGGGTTTATCATCTTAAAATTTTGGAAATAAGATTAAAATAGTAAAAAAGATCTATAGGTTATTGAAGGGATTATGGAGATGACTTGGAAATGTTTAAAATTGAATCAATTACAAAAAGAATTGAAGAAATTATTTTTTTATATTTTAATATATTATTTTCTTAACCGTGTGACTTTGGTTTTGGATTTCAATTTAAAAATTAAGAATAATAGCAAAATTAATTGAAATATAATATTATATGTTTAGAGTAAATTAATCATCTAATCAAGACCTTAAAAGATTTTCATGGTATCATGTTATTAGGAGCCTTATTTTTTTTCTTTTTTTTATTCCTTTTTAGGTTTCCTTAACTTTCTTATATTAGTATTTGGAATTCTCCATTAATTTTTTTCAAGTATTATATTAATTTATGGGATCCACATTCTCCACAGAGTTGTTTTGTGATGTTTTCTATTATTGAACATTAAAACTACATTAAAACATATAAAATAAGTCTTCATAAGTGTATTTTGAGAGCACAACATATGAATAATACATAAAAACTCAACCGAAAATCCAAATTTAATTTGGTAATTAGTAGTTCTATACGATCTAATAATGATTATTATTTATTATTAATGAATATTTATTAGTAAATTATAAACCTTCAACATTATTTGGAAAGTAATCCTAAATATTCTATATTTTTTAAGCGATTAGAATTTATAGGCTATTTTACTAAATCTATATTAAAGCTATCATACATACATGTCTACTAATACTCTAATAATAATATTAAAATGTTTTAGGGTGGATTTGTCTTTTGATTGACTCCTTCAGTATCATCCATGAATTATGTATGTAATTTTTAAACTATTAAGATATTTTCAACGCAATTTTATTATGTAATGACATTTTTGACTTTCTCTTTTCATGTTACAATTATACAAAGATTCTTAATTTTTACTATACCTTTATAATTTAATTGAGTCAACAACAAATAAATCAATTTTGTCTATAGTTCGATTTTTTTTATCACTTTATAATTATTACTTTTTAATTATTTTTTTCATATGTTATATATTATATTGGCGAATTATTATAACTAATGATTGCATATTATTAAAATATTTGGTATGTATACTAAAGAGTTTGTAAATTTTTATTTATTTTGCTCAAGTTATTATTTGTCGTTTAGTACAAATTAATTTAGACGTTAGATGTCATTCTATTTTAATCATTTATTACGTCTCAAACTCGATTTCATGAATTCTAATAATGACTAGTTGACTGATAATCTTTCTAGTTATAATGATTATATACATAATCAAACATCACACATTTTAGCACACATTTTAGCATTATAGATTCCACATCTATTAATATATATATATATATATATATATATATATATATATATATATATATATATATATATATATATATATATATATATATATATATATATATATATATATATATATATATATATATATATATATATATATATATATATATATATATATATATATGGGGTTTGCTAACGTGCGTACGTCTGTTTTTCAGTTGGTACGTTTTAGCAATGTGTACCGGGTTTTAGTAGACAAAAATATCCTTATATATCATGGATTCTAAGTTTTAAACTAAAAAAAAAAAAAAACCCCTCAAACTCAAACCCTTACTCACTTCTCTCATTCCTCTCAACCCTTTGTCTTTCATCTTTCTAACTCCAATCTTTTCTCTGTCTCTCTCATTCCTCTCAACCATTTCTCTTTCATCTTTCTCACTCCAATCTTTTCTCTGTCATCCCTACTGTAGCCCCAATTGAAAAAATCAAAAATTTCTCTCAACCCTTTCTCTTTCATCTTTCTCACTCCAATCTTTTCTCTGTCATCTCTACTGTAGTCCCAATTGAAAAAATAAAAAACACTTGCAGTTAAACAATCTTACAAAAAAAATGATTTTATAATGAGTTTTCATCTTATAATTTTTGTCTTATCTAATTTTATCCAATTTTCACAAGCATAAAAGAATTGGTAATTGACTTGGAAAAAATCAGAAATACTTGTTCTTAAACAATTTCTTACAAAAAATGATTTTATAATGAGTTTTTATTTTATAATTTTTGTCTTATCTAATTTTATCTAATTTTCACAAGCATAATGACATCAAAGGAATTGGTAATTGGCCTGGAAAAAATCAGAAACACTCATTGTTAAACAAAAAATGACTTTATAATGAGTTTTCATTTTATAATTTTTGTCGTATATAATTTTATCTAATTTTCGCAAGCATAATGACATCCAAAAGAATTGGTAATTGGCCTGGAGGGTCTTTTTAGAAATGATGATTCAACATATGCAGATGATGAGGGTTAGTGAAGATGGTGAAATTGAAGAGATCTTGAATGAACCTTTGCCTGAAGGTGAATATGTCAATGACTCAACTCTTTACAAAGGCAAATTGTTTAAAGGCAAATGTTTCTGATTTTTTCAATTGGAACTACAGTAGGGATGACAGAAAAAAGGTTGGAGTGAGAGAGATGAAAGAGAAAGTATTGAGAGGAATGAGAGAAGATGAAAGAGAAAGGATTGAGAGGAATGAGAGAGGTGAGTAAGGGTTTGTGATTTTTTTTTTTTAAGTTTTGAGAATGAAAATTATTAAAATACCCTTAACCTTAAAACTTAGAATCCATGATATATAAGGGTATTTTTGTCTACTAAAATCCGGTACACATTGCTAAAATGTACCAACTGAAAAACAGGCGTACGCACGTTAGCAAACCCATATATATATATATATATATATATATATATATATATATATATATATATATATATATATATATATATAAATAGAGTATACTTTTATATTGTAAGTTAATTTTATGAGATTGAATTATGGGTATAAATTCACTTTCTAATATGATATGAAAGTTATATTAAAAAATTTATATTAGCGAGATTTGTTAAAATTATTATATCATTGTTACTAGACTCTTGTTGAATCATTTATAATATCCAATATCATGCTTCATATATTCATTTCTAGATGTGAGAAAGATGTGATAAAGATCTCACATCCACTAGAAATAAGTCAAAATTATAATATATAAGTTCAATACAAATTATAAGTAAGCTTTTATTAAATTTAATTACTTATATAAACTCCATTACTAAAACTTACATAGAAAGATATTAGAGTGTCACACATTTTGTTAAGCCATAATAACTAAAGGGTGACGTTGAAATATTACTCACTTTATTGTTTTCTTTAATGTTTATATTGAAGAAATTTTGAATCTTTCTCCTTTGGTGTGTGAAAGTATATATTGTTTGTATGCATCATTAAAACAAAAAATAAATAAACATTAAAAATTGTGGCGCATACACTTTCAAAAGGAAAGAAATTAACTAAGAATGTGATTTGTTGAAAATGTAATTCTTAAATATTATTGTAAAATTAAGAATCTAGAAAAAAATTGTATGAATAAAGATTACTTTTTTATTGAATATTTAAAATTAATATGAATAAATGCTATTTATAATTTTATTAATATAATATTTTAAAATAAATAAATTAATTAATATAAGACAAGAAGAGAAAGCTAAATAAAATCAATTACCACTAATTGAAATATTTATGTGGAACAACAATGATTTTTTTCCTGAACTCCATTGGATACGTAGATGCCCTTTATAACATTGGCAAACTGTATCCATTTTTTTTTCATCGATTCAATAACATTCTTATTCTCATTTTGTTTCCCTTCACATCACTGCTGGATAAATAACATTTAGGAACAATAAACTTTTCTTACAAAAACATGAAAAGAATTAACATTTGTATTAAATATTACTTTACATTATTAATAAATTGAATTAATATTTTAAATATTAATGGAAATATTTGCAATAATGTTATTAAACAAATCTAATAACATTTTTTTATGGAAAAATTTGTAGCATTTTTCAACAGAACAGTAATAATATAAAACATTTTTGAAAGTCTTAGTAACATATTTTTTTCATACAGATAATATTATAAATATTTTAAAACAAGGAACAAATGTTATATTGTTTCTAATAAATATTGGTAATTTTTTTATATCATAACATAAATTATATAATAAGAGAAAAATATTATAATAAAAAGACATGATGAATCAATAAAAGATTCAAGGAAGCAATAATTTAACACATGCACTATAAGAAAAATTGAGTCAATTAAAAATCAATCCAAATATGGAAAACGGATCAAATGTATTTTTTTTATATATTTTAGAATATTTTTTTTTTCTCAATCAACAAGTTTGGTTTGGATTTTGATTTGAAAATAAAAAATAAAAGTAAATTACTTATTGTATTAAAATATAATATTACGTGTTTAGGGTAAATTATTGTTTTAAATAAGAGTTTAATGTTTAATAGACATCTTTGCTAGAGAATTTAGGATTCTTCTTTATTTTTGTTTTGTCTCCACCGCATATAATTGGTTTTTTCTTTTTAAGGTTGCCATCTTTAATTAATGTCAGGTTTCCTAATTGACCGTTGGGTAGTTGTAGTTGCTTTGTTTTGAATATCCGTTTGATTTAAACTTAGTTTTGGAAACCGTTCGGTCTAAACTGTGTTTTGTAAATTTTAAATTTTGGAGTATTATTGTAAGACCGTTCTACCATAATTGTACATTTCTCTGTTAATATGTGAATATTCTATAGTATGATTTTATACTGTATTTTCAGAATGTTACAGACTTCGAGCTTTGTGTCAAGTGTAATATTTAGGATGTATAAAAAATAATATATTTTTTTAATAATTGATGTAATTTTAAATATAATTATTTGACCCTTCTCGTTCTATAACAATTGGATAATATAAATTAATTTTCAATTAGGTAATTTAATCTTAAATTGATAGTTGAATTAAAGATGTCTTTAACACAAACTTTATTTATACTAGTCTATGTGTGTTCAATATTTTTATAATAAATAAAAGTATCAAATTATAATTGTAAATATAAGGAAAATTAATTTTACACTTTTATTGTACACAATTTTTATTTATTTTATAGACAACTTTTATTTATCATGGTACTTCTATTTATCACATATAATTATTTTAATTTAAAAAAATGAATAATATAAGAAAAAAAGGTTATATTTAAAAAAGGAAAATATCACTTTAAAAGATAAAATTAACAAGATAATTATTTTATGTTAAGAAACGGTTACTTATTAAAGAATAAAATTCAGAAAACAATTTATATATATATATATATATATATATATATATATATATATATATATCTTAAATTTATAGAATGAGAAATTAAACAAATTTTGATGCTATTATAAAAAAAATATCACAAAACTAATAAAAGAAAACACATGAACCCATATGAAATTATAAAATAAATATTGTTAAACATTCATTCGTTAAGAAAAATATAAACTATACCATTATGATTAATAGCATTAAATTTGTTTGATAGAAAATAACTCATTGTTAAATCCAATAAATTAATAAATTCTTTTTTTAAATAGATTAGATTGTAGAGCTAACACGTGATGATATATGATTGGTTTTCACCCTTATCCATAGAAGACATGAAATTTCGAATTATATATACAAAATTAATTATGTTATATAGGTTAAAGTAATTAATTTGTAAGTATTTGAACTACTTTATCTCTCACAGGATCAAATATATGTAAGGACTCCAATAAATGCTTCAAGCTTCCAACTTTTAAGGTACTCATCTCTTTTATGAGTATTCGTTTTTCCTAACGGAATAGAGGTTGTGTCTGCAAAAGATACTTTAAATTTCAAGTAAACCAAGTCCATTAAGAGATAATAAATGTTGTAATTAACGAGCATAATCAATATAACACTGTGCTATTTATACTATACTTATGAACTTTTTATCTAGATGGGCTTAGCCTAGATAGATAATTACCTTAATTAGTCTTTGGTTAATCGATCTGCTTAATCATACCTTAATCATGATCTTAACCTAGTTGTTCTTTTTGTTATTTGACGACGAAGAGGTTGTAATGACTAATTGTCAAGTTTGATTAGATGTGGGAGACAAAGAATTGTTAAGTTGCATAGGAAACGAAGCAACATTGAGAAGGTGCATAATTGTGACCCTTAGCCCTTTGACCTAGAGAGATATAAAGGTTGACATAGGCATGAAGCTTTGGTATAAGTATGAGGATCATTTGCCTCAATTGAGCACTACGATTTTTAGAACTAGCTCAGATGCTTATATCTTGTGAGACAAGTTTAATTACTTGAAAGTTGACTACTAACAGGTATGTCACATAGTGGGTTCAACATGGTTTCTGTGGAGGAGATGGGCATAGTCGGGCCTCGTTGTCCTCTAGTGTGTCATCATCAAGGGCTTTAGGGGTGGTCATGGAGGTGATTACTAAGAATAGTGAGGATCTTACTAAGGAACATGTCGAGCACAAATTATCTCGAAGAGAAGAGTATGAGTGGATAGATCCTTTAGTTAGGAAATATTTTGCTAAGTTTAGATGGTCAAAAATAATAAATTCTTGGCTGAATATATACATGTTTGAGAATGAAAAAGGTAGATGATATAATGACCTTTAGAAGGGTGTGAGTTGTCGAAAATGTGTGTCATGGCTGAGAAGGGTATGTTTTTCTACATGTACATGTCTTTTATATGTTCAATTGCATGTTTGATTACCTTTGACGAGTTCACAATTGGTGCTCTTTGTCTGTTAAATGTTGCACCGACACAACTTCATCCAAATAACTAGTGTTGTTTTCAAGTGTTTAGGTTGATATGACGAGTCCTTTATCTGTCACCCTCACCTAAGTGTTTCCTTAATTTTTACCTTAGTCGCTGGGAATCCGATTTTGTGGTTGACTTTGGTGAGTACGTCAAGTATTTGCTTGCTTGGTGTACATTCCTAATCATTTAAGTAGTTTAAGAACAAGTTCTTTAGGGAGGTAGTGAACCCAACTGACCCATCATATTTTTATGATGAAAATAATAAGCTGAAGTTTCTCTTCTACTGCACTAATGACCTTTTAGGTATAGGAGTGACTAAAGGACATTATGTCTGATGAGGATAAAAATATTGTGGGAATCTTGGATTAACTTCCTTACAAACTACCTGCTAAAAACATTGTTAATGTTTACTTATCACCACATCTGGTTACTAACATGTGTGGTAAGTGTAGAATATCTTGCAACTGGACTACTTTGGAGCTAATATGAACATTTTCTATTGTTTACAAGTTATATGGCACAACATGCAACTAAATGGGAACTAATAAAGACTTGTGTTGTAGTCTGAAGAACAAGTAGGGAGAAGAAAACAAGAAAAATGGGGTAGCCAACACAGTACTCAACCTGACAAGTCTAGTGTTAGATACATATTGACCCCAATGTGCTACAAAGAAAATCGTACCAAAGTGCAGGGTATTGATAAAGATAGGAAAATATTAAGGGAAGAGTTTGACCTTCAAGTTAGTAGGTCTGGGAGCAAGGCTACTGATTTTTGGTGGATTGGATAATCCTTAACTTATGAAGCACAATGATGTTAAAGTGATCCTAACAGATGAGGAGAAGAAGGTAGTAAAGGAGATTGAGCCGACTACTTTTATATGTGCCTTCTTGGATTTTCATAGTCGTACCCTTGTGTATGGCACAAACTTTCTAGCCTACTAAAGAAGGAGGTGGTTGGTAAGGAGAAGGAAGATGATCGATGAGTTGGCCAACATAAAAAAGAAGTATGAGGTTGACCACAAGTCATGGGTCGATGAGAAGAAGACCCTTGAAGGTGAGAACGATGAAAGTGACATTAGGATGAAGACCTGGAAGACGAGGTGTGTTGATTCTAGAAAAAAATTTTAAAAGGATGTCAAAGGCTTGAAGAAGGAGAATGAAGATTTGAAGAGGGATGTTGTCGATGAGAAAAAAAGCACGTGTAGAAACTATGGCCGAGTTAATTAAGCTTCAATAATTTATATTAGTTGAGCTTACAAATTGCTTCAACTAAGAGCTTAGGTAGGAAGAGTTTCTCTACCACGATGTCTCCTCAAAGGATGCAAGATTAAAAATCAACAAGGACATTTATAAGGGTTAGATGATGAATATTGATGACATAACGACTTCTAAGGCAGTTGGTAAAATGACAATGACCAAAGATGTTCATGTTGAAGAGGAGGTCAGTGATGTTCTTGATTAGATTGTCAGGTTGTCTCCTTCTGTGACTGCTAATCCCAATATTAAGGATGAAGAGATGATGGACCCAAATGAAGGGTCAAGATACGTATGTAGGTCTGTTCTTGTAATGGTTTCCCATTGTGGGATATCAATGAAAGTTGTCGTTGTTTAGTATTTGTATATGTCTTCCTTTTATTGTGACTTACAAAAATTTTCCAAGGTGTGAATAGTTAAGTCGTTGAGGCTAAACACAATATACTTTATCATTGTGAAGTTATCACTTTGAATAACTTTACATTTTTATTAAGTTTGACAGGACGGGCTAGGTAGCTAGTAGGAAACTACTTGAACGATTCAACCAGGATCGACTAGGTAGCCAATAAGGAACTCTTGAATAGTTTGACTAAGACCGCCTTGGTAGGCGGTAGGGAACTACTTAAATGGCTTGGCTAGGACCGCCTTGGTAGGTGGCAAAGAACTACTTGAATGGTTCAACTAGGATCACCTTAGTAGACGGTAGAGAATTGCTTGATTTATCACGACCGCCTTGGTAGGAAACAAAAACCTGTTAAATTACTACAAAATTTACTAAGTTCAAGAAACATATAATAGTTTATGCACATAAGAGAAACCCCTTATTTCATTGATCAAGTACCTTGTTAAAACCTTCTCGACTAAAAACTTTCATTAAGGAAAAAGGTTGAGTAAGGAAATAATACATTATAGGTTACATGTATTCAGCCACTACAAACATCTAGCTAAAATAATATTTTGAATGAGTTACATTTCAAGTATTGGGTATAGGTTACCTAGAGAAAAACTCTGGTAAGCTCCCTTGTTAACATTTTCAGCTCAGAAAGGTCCTTCCCAATTGGTGGAGAACTTGTCGCCATTTTTCATAGCATTGCTAGCCATGCGCCACATTAATTCACCTTTCTTTAAGGTTCTCGATTGTAGCTTAGAGTTATACCTTATGGTCGCCTTTTATTTTGTAGTCATCTCACACATCTAGGCTTTCTCTCGCTTTTTGACCAACAAGTCCAAGCTAATATTGAGATAACTTTCATTGCGCTTCTCGTTAAATTTTGATTAACAGGGAGATGGTTCTCCAATTTCTACAGGAATTATGGTATACCAAGCTAAAAGGTGCTTTCTTAGTGGAAGACTGAGCAGTGCACCTAGAAGCCCACAAAACTTCCAAAAATTCCTTTGGCCGAGTAAATCCTTATCTTCAACTATACTAGTATGATCTTATTACCAGCCTCAACTTGCCCATTAGATTGGGGATGCTCTATTGAGCTTGTAATGTGTTTGATGACGAGGTTGACATAGAACTTAGTTAGGCTTTTATCTATGAACTACTTTCCATATTTAGTGATAATGGTATCCAAACTCCATATCGACACACTATGTTCTTTTAAAAAAAATTATGCACCTACTACGTAATTATTATTGCTAGGGGTTCCGCCTCGATCTATTTGGTGAAGTAGTCGATACTGACTATCAAGAACTTGACTTGGCCTTTGCCTAGAGAAAAATGACCAATGATGTCCATCCCTAATTTGCAAAGGGTCATAGGGAGAAGACATGGTGTAGATCCTTTTACTTGTCATTGATCATGTTATCGTGCTTTTGACAACGAATGCACTTCTTAATGTACTCGACGCAGTCTGCTTCCATAGTCAGCCAAAAGTAGCAGACTCTTAAAACTCGTGTTGCCATGGTTCTTGCTCCAATGATACCGATAGATACCTTCATGCAACTCACGTATTATGTAGCCATCTTGATCCAAGGTAAAACATTGCAATAAAGGTTGACTATAGTCTCTCCTAAACAAGTTGTCACCTGTCAGCGTGTATTGGGCAACTTTCTATAACCATCCTTTGTCTTCACCCTTTGGGATGTTTTTTGTCTTTTGATATCGAACAAACAACGCTATCCAAGTTGCTTCACTAATTTCAACTTGCATACACTCGTCAATTTTTTGTGGACAGTGACAACAACTCATCTCTTCCTTTTCATTCTTTCTAGCTTACATAGCACATTGACCCTTATATTATCTCCTCTTGAGATATGCTCAAGATTTACCTTTGCAAAATTTTCAACTATGCTTCATACCAGGTAGTAGGATTAAAGTAGTAGGGAATCATTTACTTCATATTCTCCTTTCAAATGGCCTACTATGAGTCGCAAGTCGGTCCGAAAAATTACTGTATTTAGACTGACTTCTTGTTCCAACACAAGGCTGGCTTTGATGGCCTTATACTCTGCTTGATTGTTGGACGTCTTGAAATTGAAGTGTAGTGATTTCTCAATCAGCATGTCGTTTGGTCCTTCTAGGAGTGTACCAGCTCTTGACCCTTTCAAATTGGAAGAACCGTCTAGGTATAAGATCCATCATTCTTCCTCCATAATATGATCATCTTGTAGTTAAGCATTGTGCCTTTCTCGACCCTCTCGGCTCGTACAGGATATTAAACTTTGATAACTCCATAGACCATGACGACATTCCTACCTGTCAGGTCCAGCTTCTACAAAATTTTCTATGTTGGGTAGTCAATTTTAACCATGACACCATGACTTTTGAAGTAAGGCCTTTACCTTCTTACTATTAAAGCCACTTTCTCCACTATTTGGTACCTGGTGTTAGTGTTTTGAAGGGTTTTGCTTACAAAGTATACAAGACGTTGTTCATTTTCTGCCTCTTAAATAAGGGTTGTACTTATGGCATCTATAATGGCTGCTATATAGACCAATATGGGTCAAGTAGTGTCTGACTTATGTAGGATTGATGGGGACATTAAGATCTACTTAAGCTGCTCGAACTTATTCTAATGCTAGTCATCCCAAATGAACTTAGTAAACTTCTTTAATAAATTTATCATTGCTCGCGTCTTGTATTCTAACATTAGGAGGAAACGAGAAATGGTTGTTAACCTTCCAATAATACATTTGACATCTTTGATGTTCTTTGGGCTTCTCATATCAACCATGGCCTGAAATTTTTCGGAGTAGAGACTGACTTGGGTGATATACACGACAACATGCTCATTAGGATCCATGTTGCCATTATAACTATCAAGGGTGAGGGCCT